>NC_058125.1:26585596-26948096 GCF_914725855.1 Thunnus albacares | reverse complement strand
GGATCAGAATAGTTCCTCCACCTCTGCTATTATTATACTTTCTATATGCTCAGTGATGCTTTCATGTGCATATAATAGTTTAATGCTGTAGCTGGTTAAGTTGGTGCTAATATTAACTTCTTTTATCACAAATGTTTCACAGCAAGTCATAAAATGAAGACATTACAACATTTTTATCTTTTACAGTTTGTCTTCCAGCCTGAAAACATCTCAGTGTTTGTGGTTGCAGCTTTCTGCTGTTTGATAGCAGCAGAGTCTGTTTCTTTTACTGCCAACATGACAGAAGAAGAAGAAGAAGATCAGTTTTAGTTGGACAGTAGAGAATCAAGTCAATCAGATAAGAACAGCTGATAAAATGTCAAGCCCCAATGTGTCCCACCATAGAAGAAGTAAGAGTCAATTTAAACCTGTTAATGAGGGAAAAAGGAAAAACTACAGTCAAAAATGAAGTCAGTAAATACATTGAAGGAAATTATTCAGAATATGTGAAGTATACAGATGCATCTAAAACATTGGGCAATAGAGTACACTGTAAAAAAAAAAAAAATTGTAAAAAAAAATGGTAAAAAGTCTGGCTGGCTGCAAAAGTTGCCAAACACTTACTGTCAAATAACAGTAAAAAATCTTTGGTTATCCTACAGAGATTTATTTTAAAAATACAGATATTTACTTTGGACATGGGTCTACATTTTTACAGTCCAAACATTATAAAATAAAAAGAAAATCTCATATCTATAAAACATTGCTAGAATGTTAAACAAGTGTATAAATCTGCACAAAAAATGAAAAAGATTGCAGAACTACCTTAAAATGACCTAATTTAAATGAAGACTCTTGTTTTCATACAGTAATCTTTGGTAAATTCATAGGATTATTCAATCCATCCACAAGAACTCCCCATCAAAGTACAGATTTCTGGATGTAAAACACAGAAAAATTACGTAAAATTAGTTCATAGAAATATGAACGTATATTCAGACTATACAATATATATCTAAAAACCATCCATCCATCCATCCATCCATCCATCCATCCATCCAACCATCCGTCCATCCATCCATCCATTCATCCATCCATTCATCCATCTAACCATCCATCCATCCAACCATCCATCCATCCATCCATCTATCCATCCATCCATCCATCCAACCATCCATCCATCCATCCATCCATTCATCCATCTAACCATCCATCCATCCAACCATCCATCCATCCATCCATCCATCCATCCATTCATCCATCTAACCATCCATCCAACCATCCATCCATCCATCCATCCATCCATCTAACCATCCATCCATCCATCCATCCATCCATCCATCCATTCATCCATCTAACCATCCATCCATCCATCCATCCATCCATCCATCCATCCATCCATCCATCCATCCATCCATTCATCCATTCATCCATCTAACCATCCATCCAACCATCCATCCATCCATCCATCCATCCATCCATCCATCCATCCATCCATCCATCCATCTAACCATCCATCCATCCATCCATCTAACCATCCATCCATCCATCCATCCATCCATCCATCCATCCATCCATCCATCCATCCATCCATCTAACCATCCATCCATCCATCCATCTAACCATCCATCCATCCATCCATCCATCCATCCAACTATCCATCCAACCAACCATCCATCCATACATCCATCCAACCATCCATCCATCCATCCAACCATCCATCCAACCAACCATCCATCCATACATCCATCCAACCATCCATCCATCCATCCATCCATCCATCCATCCATCCATCCATCCAACCATCCATCCAACCATCCATCCATCCAACCATCCATCCAACCATCCATCCATCCATCCAACCATCCATCCAACCATCCATACACTGACTATTTTCAGTGCAGGTCGGTGTCTGTAAGTTAAGTTATCAAAGATGCTTTTAGTGAGAATCATACCTGTCCTTCCTTGTACAGGTGAACACTGACACCTGGTGGCTTATTTCATGAACTACACGTTAATTTTAAGTAGCAGAAGGATTCACTTGCGGCTGCAAACAACAGCTCACACAACGTTTACATGACTTTCAGACAGAAGCAAAAATGTATTTTCTGTTATTTCATAATTTTGCATATTATATATCTGCACATATCTGAACTCTGAAAGTACAGTCTACTGTTATAGTTTTATAAAATTATATGTTTACTAGAATCAAAATTATTGCAGTTTAATCTGCTCATAAATGTGGATAAAGTTCATTTCAACACCTTTATAAAACTGAATGGACTTAAAATCAGGAAAATATCACATTTACTTGCTTGCACATTAAAAACTACAGTTCATGTACAAAAAGACACTCACATGTGTAATGAATTTAAAGTAAAGCAACGCGTGTGCAGGAGAGACAGGAAGGTCGACACTGACACAAAGACCTGCCAACAACATTCAAACAGCACAGAAACAAAGAGACAGAAACTGTAGAACAAGACGTGAGCCGATAAACAGCTTTATTCCTTTTTTATTGTATTTTTAGCAGGAAATAACAGCAGAGCATGTAGAACATTACCAGCCGTGGGCCTGACTCAGTTTAATAACAATACAAAACAATACAGCCAGGTAATAAAAGATAACAAGTTAGATAAAGAATATTCTTCATATATGGGCTGAAACAAACCTATTTTTAAGATTGTCAGTAAAAGAACAGGTTGCAGCTTTTACCAAAATAACAAGAGTAAACTAATATTACATGTATACAGACAAGTTACACAGAATTCAGAGGGAACAATAAGGTTGATTATTGAGACTCTCATAATACCTCTGTACTTTTATTGTAGTAGGATTTTACATGCAGGACTTTTACTTGTAATGGAGTATTTTTACTGAAGTAAAGGATCAGAATAGTTCCTCCACCTCTGCTATTATTATACTTTCTATATGCTCAGTGATGCTTTCATGTGCATATAATAGTTTAATGCTGTAGCTGGTTAAGTTGGTGCTAATATTAACTTCTTTTATCACAAATGTTTCACAGCAAGTCATAAAATGAAGACATTACAACATTTTTATCTTTTACAGTTTGTCTTCCAGCCTGAAAACATCTCAGTGTTTGTGGTTGCAGCTTTCTGCTGTTTGATAGCAGCAGAGTCTGTTTCTTTTACTGCCAACATGACAGAAGAAGAAGAAGAAGATCAGTTTTAGTTGGACAGTAGAGAATCAAGTCAATCAGATAAGAACAGCTGATAAAATGTCAAGCCCCAATGTGTCCCACCATAGAAGAAGTAAGAGTCAATTTAAACCTGTTAATGAGGGAAAAAGGAAAAACTACAGTCAAAAATGAAGTCAGTAAATACATTGAAGGAAATTATTCAGAATATGTGAAGTATACAGATGCATCTAAAACATTGGGCAATAGAGTACACTGTAAAAAAAAAAAAAATTGTAAAAAAAAATGGTAAAAAGTCTGGCTGGCTGCAAAAGTTGCCAAACACTTACTGTCAAATAACAGTAAAAAATCTTTGGTTATCCTACAGAGATTTATTTTAAAAATACAGATATTTACTTTGGACATGGGTCTACATTTTTACAGTCCAAACATTATAAAATAAAAAGAAAATCTCATATCTATAAAACATTGCTAGAATGTTAAACAAGTGTATAAATCTGCACAAAAAATGAAAAAGATTGCAGAACTACCTTAAAATGACCTAATTTAAATGAAGACTCTTGTTTTCATACAGTAATCTTTGGTAAATTCATAGGATTATTCAATCCATCCACAAGAACTCCCCATCAAAGTACAGATTTCTGGATGTAAAACACAGAAAAATTACGTAAAATTAGTTCATAGAAATATGAACGTATATTCAGACTATACAATATATATCTAAAAAACACAGCAGTAGAGTGGACAAAAGAGTCATTAAGTTTCATTCAGCGTATTCTGCTCATTCATCATTCACCACAGTTGGATCACTCATTCAGTATACAGCAGGTTTAAATGTTAAGTGTGTTCATAATGGAAAAGTGACAAAATTTACTTATTTTTTGATTTATTTTTGTGTGTGCTATTGATGGATAATATTCTCCCACAATGCAATGCACAAAACAAATTGAGGGAGCTACAAAAAATATCCCTCTGAAGAAGAGTGTCAGATGGATATATTGGATAGTTGCTTGTAATTACTTTCAGATAATGTTTTTATAAGGTAATGATTATTAAAATTATGTTTTTGTAAGCCATTTTCGCATGTTCCTATTTTTTTGTACAGTATCAAACCAATATTTTTACCAGGAATTTACTGTAAATAGATGAGATAATCACATACAATTAAAGCCTAAAGCTCTCAAGATACTATTAATGGGTGTTAATGGAGGATAATTTGAATATAATTTTACATAATTTTTTTGTGTTTTACATCCAGAAATTTGTGCTTTGATGGGGCGGTCTTAAGGATAAATTGGATAATTCTATGAATTTACAAAAGAATATTGTATAAAACAAGCCATTATATAAATTAGGTAATTTTAAGGTATTTCTGCAATGTTTTTCTTTTTTTGTGCACTTTTATACATTTATTTAGCATTCTAGCAATATTTTATATATTTTTTGTTTTTATTTTACAACAGTTGGACTGTAAAAATGCAGATAATGTCTACAGTAAATATCTGTATTTTAAAAAAAAATCTTTGTAGAATAACTAAAGGTTTTTTTACCGTTATTTGACGGTAAGTGTTTTTTTACTTTTTTAACTTTTTAAACTTTATTTTACATCATATTTAGGTAAAAAAAAAAACAGAAAGTTGCCTTAATTTTACATTCAGTAATAGGATGTGTATTATTTGTATTTTTACATAGAATTCAATGTAACGTAACATTCAAGACCATTAAGTAATTGAAAAATCCTGTTAAAAAACTATAATATTTCATTATATTAATTTACAGATTACAGCCTTTATTTTATGGTGAATATTTTTAATAAAAATAAAGATAATTTACTGTGTTTTTATGGCATTTACACTTAATGTAGAAAAAACAAAAAAAGTAAAATAATACAGTAAATTTCTGTGATATAACTTTTTTTTTTTTTTTTTACAGTGTAGGGATCATGTTTATCAGTCCAGAATTAAACGTAATGTCAGATAAAAGTGTTGTTGATGACTCAGCAGTGTATACTGGTGAACTGTCAGCTGTTCTACTGGCTCTGAGCTGGATAGAAGAAGTCAAACCAGTTAAAGATTTGATAAGTTCTGATTCCAGCAGTGAAATGAAATTCTTGTGGATTCCTGCAAATATTGGATGGAAATGAGCTGACAGATAAATACGCCAACGGAGCAACAAGAAAAAGAGAAAAAAGTAAAATATAGCAAGACTGGGGTTAAAAGTCTAATAAAATCAGAAATTAAAAATAAATGTCAGGAAGAGTCGGACAAAGGAGATAAGAGACGATACTACAACAGCATTTAAAGAAAAGGAGGAGAAACGAGAGGAGGACATTATATCTACATCTATGAGCTAAATGTGGAATTAAATCTATAAATAATATTGATAAATAAACCTGATAAGTACAAGAACAGATCCGATCAAAACATCCACAAACGATGACAACGATCAACGAGGGAATGAAGGATTTCGAACAGCGGTTAGTTTCACAAGCAGGTCAAACATAACGACGCCCTGATGGCAACAGAGAACATGACCAGAAGAAGAAATACTCGCTGCTTTCTGGATTTTAACAAGCTGTTCAGGCTGTTTCTGTCTTTCACTGTGAGGCTGTGAAACAGGCTGATAAAAGACAAACTCAGGAAACTCTCAGTAAAAGACTGATAAAGGCGACAGAGGATGACCAGACGGACAGAAAAGGAATTTAGTTTGTGGAGAAGAAGAACTCTCTGAAGAAGAAGAAGAAGTAGAAGAAGAAGAAGAAGAAGAAGAAGAAGAAGAAGTAGAAGAAGAAGAAGAAGAAGAAGTAGAAGAAGAAGAAGAAGCAGAAGAAGAAGACGTTATTTACAGAACTCATCGCGGAACATGTGAAACTATACAAACTGTAATTCATTTTCTCCATCACACCGGGTTTAAGGATGTAGTTGTAGAGATGACCTGTGGAGGGCAGCAGTCCGCCTCTGCTGCGTCTAGTCTGCTGCAAAAATCAGCAGAAGAAGAAGAAGTTGTGTTTATTTCTCGCTGCTAGCGGCTGCAGCAGCTGAAGAGGAATTTGGGGTTTTTGGAGGAGAATTTGTGGACTCGGTTTCAAACTGACGCGTGATTTCCTGTTTTCACGGATCGACTCGGGAGTAAATACGGTAAAAAACAATAAACAGAACACCTCTGTCACGGCTTGTTTGGGCTCGTTTTGGTAAAAAAAAAAAAAAAAAAAGTGCAGGAAATAAAGCCGAAACTGTGTCTATGGCTCATAATAACTGAGCGACAGTTTGAGTTTTATCTAGAAATTTCCTGCTGCAGGATTCATTTAAAGCGTTTGCTTCGCATTTACAGCTTTATATGAAGCTTTTTCGGTGACACATTATGAGCAGGACTCATATACTTAAACAATGCTTCATTAAAGCCTGAGTCATGATGATTTCCTGCATGAATTAATGCGGAATGTGTCATGAATTCCTGTTGTTCACCATTAACAAACGATAAAGTCACTGTGACTTTTATGTGATTCGTTAACACACATAGATGAACGGAAACAGCGACTTCATACATTAATTGATATGCGACCTAAGTGGCTGAATATCAGTGATAATAAAGGACATTTTATAACCATTTGATCAGCTTCTATAAAGCTGCTTTTTTCTCTCTTATAAACTGGTAGTCAGATGCAAACAGTCTTTATGTCCTGTTTGCGTGAGATAGATGAACCTGACGAACCGTTAGATGAACCGTTACTGATAAATGAAGTAACGGAAATTTTAACTTCCGTAATTTTCCTTAACTGATGATCTGTTGTGTAAACTGATCACATAAAGTCACAGTGACTTCGTGACACATCATGCAGGAAGTCATCCTGACTTTAGTGAAGTATTATTTAAGTATGTTTTTTACCTGATTATAAAGTGTGACTGCTTGTTCTGCCTCTGGCGTCTTTAAAGCTTTCAGACATTCCTGGTCCAGGTCAGCAGGTCACGTGAGGTCACGGCTCAGTTTTCTGTCTGTGTGTGTGTGTGTGTGTGTGTGTGTGTGTGTGTGTGTGTGTGTGTGTGTGTGTGTGTGTTTCCGGGTTCAGGAGCGCTGGTCCAGTTTAATGTCAGTGATCTTCAAACTGTTTCAGATCTGAAGCTCAGTAAAAGACAGCGGAGACGGATTCATGGTGACGTTTATAAAGAGAGATTTCATCTATAATGTGGAATAATGTTAAAACTCCTCAGCATCAGCATCCTGAACTGCAAGTCATGCAGTGACTTTGCATCTTTTGTGGAACATCATGAGTCAAAAATATGAAAAATTTCCCCCAAATATCAGTTTCATCACAAGTTAAACTTTTCCGAATCGTTTCTTAAGTCTGACTCACAAGTATTTATTTATTTATTGATGTATTTAGTCATCCTTAACATTCATCTGTGAGTTAACTTTCATATTGGACCGGAAACAACTAATGATTAAATTCATCATTGATTCATTGTTTTATGTAGAGACTCTTCTATCTCTTCTATCAGCAACAAGCAACAAACCCAAAACAGATTTGATTCGATTTGATAAACTTTATTTAAAAAAACAGAGAATAATTACTATTTTTGCTTGAATGAGTTAAATGATTAGTTGATTATCATAAAATTTTTGCTCACTAATCTATTTGATTGATTAGCTCATTATTGGATACGAGGACTTTTACTGTCATCGCACTGCAGTTACATTTATACAGTAAGACGACATGAAAGAAGTATTTCAGTGTAAGAATTCAAAATATAAGGTTTAAAAATGATCAAATAAATAGTGTGCAAGGTGGAGGTCAGTAGTAGTTCATCCTCTGTACAGGTGTGTGATCGTCCTGGTGGACGGGGGGGGGGGGGGGGTCACGTCCCCCCAGTATTAATAATTGACACAACATCAGATTCCTTCAGAAGCTGCTTGATGTGTATCATTCACAGAAAACCTGCTGCGTCTCGTTCATGTTCAGTGAACAGTGAACACAGCAGCTGTGAGCGCGGTGCCAAAGCTTTGGCTCCATCCTGTAGGTCCCTGTAGGGCCGCCGCTGCATATTTCTGCTCCTCAAAGCTGCTGTTTTACTGTAACAGAGTGGAAGTTAACGTGGAGCGACAGGCGGAGAAATACGCTGCTGTGGATGTTTTACAGGCAGTAAAACTAGTTTGTTGTATTTTGCTTCTTTTATTTCTCTGATATTTCACATCTGTAACATAATCGACTGAACCAGGATACAGATGTTAATGTGACTCATGCAGGTCTGAGACGTGTCGTTCAGGTGAATGTATCCAGAAATACATCTGATCTGTCTGACTGTGTGTCTGTGTGTGTGTGTCTGTCTGTGTGTGTGTGTGTCTGTCTGACTGTGTGTGTGTGTCTGTCTGTGTGTGTGTGTGTGTGTGTGTGTCTGTCTGTGTGTGTGTGTGTGTGTGTGTCTGACTGTCTGTGTGTGTGTGTGTGTGTGTGTGTCTGACTGTCTGTGTCTGTGTGTGTGTGTGTGTGTGTGTGTGTGTCTGACTGTCTGTGTCTGTGTGTGTGTGTGTCTGACTGTCTGTGTCTGTGTGTGTGTGTGTCTGTCTGACTGTGTGTGTGTGTGTCTGTCTGACTGTGTGTGTGTGTGTGTCTGTGTGTGTGTGTGTCTGACTGTCTGTGTCTGTGTGTGTGTGTCTGTCTGTGTCTGTGTCTGTGTGTGTGTGTCTATGTGTGTGTGTCTCTGTGTGTGTGTGTGTCTGTGTGTGTGTGTGTGTGTGTGTGTGTGTGTGTGTGTGTAGGCTGGATGGCTGCCTGCTGGTGGTTGTTGATCCTCTTCACTTCCTCCTCGGCTCACAATGACTTCTTCACCTCCATCGGTCAGTAAATCCAGTTTTCACATCTTCTGTTGATTCACTCGTTCATTCACTCTGCTGAGTCAACGTGTCAGACTGAAGTTTCACAAACATGAGAGATTAAAGGGTCACTTCCCATAAATTAGAAAAAGCTGCTTTATTCACCTTCATTCAGACGTCTAATTATAGAAAAGTAATGATGGTTTGTATATTTCAGATATGGAGACGTGTCATTAATGAAAACCTCTGGACATAAAGTCAAAGAATTATAACATTTATGTTTACATTTTTAGTTTATAATATTATTGATATATACAACATGATGACATGTCTGCAGAGGCTTTTATTCAACTCGTCCTACATATCATACATAATGATTTAAATGAAGTCAATTTAAAACAAGCAAAAACACCCAGAGGTCAAAGGGTCAAATAAGAAAATAATCTTGAAAGTAACCAATAATAAAACTAATCATTAGTAACAGCATTAGAGGAGAGAATGATTATTAGAATTTGGGTGAACTGAACCTTTAATGAGTCTTTTGAAGTCAACAGCTCAGTGTGTGTGTGTGTGTGTGTGTGTGTCTCCAGGTCACATGACTGACCTGCTGTTCACAGAGAAGGACCTGGTCTCCTCCCTGAAGGACTACATCCAAGCAGAGGAGCGCAAACTGGAGCAGATCAAAAAGTACGAAACCAGTCAGACGTCAGACAACAGGACCAGTAAAAGACCAGTAAAAGATCTTCAAACCAGTGAATCAAATGATTCACGTCGTCACAGGAGAAACGTTTATTCACTTTATTCTGACTTCAGGATGTTTTACTATTAGATGCAAATAAAATCAACAAAAATGTGGAAATGAAGACGATGACGACCTCAAACCCTCACACCGCAACAAACCCATGTGGCGTAGGTTGCTATGGCAACAGGCACACATGTCACACAGTGTAAAGGTTAAAAAAATGTGGAGGGAAAAATACGCAGCTATCCCAGTGAGGTTCAGCTGCAGCAGAACTCAACCAGAAGCAGATGGATGATCTTTCGTGCGTGTGCGTGTGTGCGTGCGTGTGTGTGTGTGTGTGTGTGTCCAGGTGGGCTGATAAACTGGACGTCCTCTCGGCGGCTGCCACTCAGGACCCGGAGGGTTTCCTGGGACACCCGGTGAATGCCTTCAAACTGATGAAGAGACTCAACACAGAGTGGGGGGAGCTGGAGAGCCTGGTGCTCACCGACATGTCTGATGGTACACACACACACACACACACACACACACACAGTTTGATTACGATATTCATAAAAATGACAGATTGAGTAGGACGAAGGCTGAAGGTGAGGAAGACTCAGAGATCCTCCTCCTCCTCCTCCTTGGAGTCGTAACTCAAAGGTGAACGCAGACATTCAGTGTGACTTTCACCTCTGATGTCATCATCAATAAACCTCCGTCACCCTGCAGGAGCTGCCTGAGAGGTTTCCATCAGTTCATCCTCCACATCAGTGTTATCAGCTGGATGAGTGTTGATTATTATTATTATTATTATTATTATTATTATTATTATTATGGTTTATTTTATACATGTAAGAGCATTTTAATGCTGATTTTTAGATACTTTGGGTAAATTAATAGTAAGAATACTGCATCATATTATATAAATGCATCATATGTTTTGTTTTGTTTTTAATAATAGCGACAATTTAAATAACAGAATATTCAAATATCTTCTGTAAAACCATCTGAAGAGTAATTATGTGTGGAATGAATGAATGCACTTTAAAATACAAGGACGTCGCTTTAAATGTCATCATCATCTTCATCATCATCATCATCATCACACACACACACGCTAACACAGTCTGAACGGCCGTGTTCTTCTTCTTCTGTGGTGTTTCAGTGTTCATCTCCAACCTCACCATCCAGAGGCAGCACTTCCCCAACGACGACGACCAGACCGGAGCCGCCAAAGCGCTGATGAGGCTGCAGGACACGTACCAGCTGGACACCGGCGTCATGTCCAGCGGACAGCTGCCGGGTCAGCAGCACGTCTCTCTCTCTGCCTTCTTTACATTAGTCAGGAAGTGACTTTATTCGCTACATATGTTAGTACATATGTTAGACGAGTTTTCTCCCCCCCCCCTCTCTCTCTCTCGTCCGCTCAGGCACTTCCTCGGCCGCCTCCCTCCACAGCGCCATGATGGCGGACGACTGCTACGACCTCGGGAAGGTGGCGTACTCGGAGGCCGACTACTACCACACGGAGCTGTGGATGACTCAGGCCCTGAAGCAGCTGGACCAGGGAGAGACGTCCGGCAGCGTGGACGCCGTCACCGTCCTGGACTACCTGAGCTACTCCGTCTACCAGCAGGGGGAGCTGGAGAGAGCGCTGGACTTCACCAGGAGGCTGCTGGAGCTCGGTGGGTCAGATCGTCGCTACGGGATCCTGACTGGGACAAAAGTCCCGCCGTATATTACTGTCCAGTTAAATCAACTTACAGAAAATGTCAGAAAATGGTGAAAAATGTTGATCAGTGTTTCCAAGGCGACGTGTTCACGTGTCTTGTTTTGTCCTCCAGTCAAAGATCTTCAGTTTATTGTCATAAAGAAACCAGAAGCTGCTTCTTCTTCTTCTTCTTCTTCTTAAAAGTGAGCCAAAATGATTCATCAATTATCAAAATAGTTGGCCGATAATCGATTGATCCACCTGAAGTCAAATTAATTGATTGAGCACGTTTAACAACAAAAGCAGTCGACCAGAGTGCTTCACAGAGAAATTTAAGATACATTTAAATAATAAAAACATAACAAAAATACAGTTAAAGACGACGGCGTCACTGTCTGATTATTTATCATTCTTCAACAATAAGATTAGAAAACGATGCTCTCAGTAAATTATAAATAAATAAATAATATTAAGATATAAAAGACCCTGTAGAAACATTTGACCTGTGATGAAGTTCAGTTTTAGTCCGCTCTCTCTCTCTCTCTCTCTCTCTCTCTCTCTCTCTCTCTCTGCGGGCGTCCAAACGTTTATCTCTGAACCTGAACCGGTCGCGACTCTGCAGCTCCTAAATATCAAAAAAGTTCATAAGATGCTTTTTACTCCTCGTGTCACTCTGAGGATGTTTTAGCCAGTTAGAAGCTTTGATATCAGGATGAATTTACTCCCCTCGACCTTCCCGCCTCGCTGACCTGGCGTTCTGCTTGTGTGTTGGCGGTCAGACCCGGCCCACCAGCGAGCCAACGGGAACCTGAAGTACTTCGAGTACCAGCTGGAGAAACAGAAGAAGGCGGAGGAGACGGAGGAGGAGGAGGAGGCCGGCGGGAGGAAGAGGAGGGAAACCCGAGATCAACCTGACGATTACCTGCCGGAGAGGAAGAAATACGAGCGTCTGTGTCGAGGCGAAGGCATCAGGATGGTGAGCAGAGAGGAAAACACGCACACACACACGCGCGCACAGACACACATGCGCACACACACGTGCACACACACACGCACACAGACATAAACACGCACACACACACACACGCACACAGACATAAACACACGCACACACACACGCATGCACACACGTGCGCACACACACACACACACATGCACGCACGCACACACACATACACACACATGCACACACACACACACGCATGCACGCACACACACGCATGCACGCACGCACACATACACACACATGCACACACACGCGCGCACACAAACACACACACACGCGCGCGCACACACACGCACACGCATGCACACACACACGCACATGCATGCACACGCACGCACACACACATACACACACATGCACACACACGCACACGCATGCACACACACACACGCACATGCATGCACACACAAACACGCACACACGCATGCACGCACACGTGCGCACACAAACACACGCGCACACACACGCACACGCATGCACATACACACGCGCACACACACACACACACACACACACGCATGCACACACACACATGCACGCACACACACATGCGCACACACACACACACACACACACACACCTGTTAGATAAACATCTCTGCTGCGTCTCTCTGTCAGACTCCTCGCAGGCAGAGCCGCCTCTTCTGCCGTTACTACGACAACAACCGCCACCCGAGGTACGTGATCGGTCCGGTGAGGCAGGAGGACGAGTGGGACCGCCCCCGCATCGTCCGCTATCATGACATCGTGACGGACAGAGAGATGGAGAAGGTCAAAGAGCTCGCCAAACCCAGGGTGAGTCTGCTGTCTGCCGCGCTCCGCTCGCACTCTGACAAACACACCAAACATCTTCAGATTTCACTCACAGTTTAGTGCAAACTGTAAAAAACTGTTTCCATCCACCAGTTTTTATTTATTTTTCAACGTGGACATAAAAAAAAAAACTCGGTGGAAAGACTGAAAATTGAAAAAAAACCCATCTTTTTAAAAAGTGTTTCCTGTTGTCTGAGGTGTAAACGATGACGTCATCAATCATGTGACCTAAGAGCTAAAAACATCAGATCTGTGTGGAGCGATGATGATGAGGAGACTGTAACCTTCCTCACATCAATACACGAAACTAACAGAAACGTCATATTTCCATCACGTTTGACTCTTTTTAATGACGTCGTTTCTTCTTCTGCGACGGTTTAACGTTTACTACACCTCCACCTGCAGCTCGACAGGGAAACACTGAAACACAAAGAGGGAATTTGAAGCTTCACACAGACTTTTAAATGCATTGAAAGCACATTTGAAGGATCTTTTTAACATCCAGTATGAACAGACACCTGACTGCTGGTGATAAAACGGTGAACTCGTCCTTTAAGGCTGGAATTATGTTTCTTCAAAAGGTGAACGTCTCTGCGCAGAGGGGTGTTATGGGTAATCTCAACAATCCACTGTGTCCTTTTTATGTCAAACGATCTGATTTATGATCCAACTTCCTGTTTTGAAGGCGGCTTCACAACATAAAATATAAAAAGTAAATCGTGTTCATGTCGAGCGCCGCCGCCGCCGCCACCTGGAGAAACATGTTCCAGCCTTGAGAATGTTTACTGAGATAAACTGTAAAACAACAACAACAACAACAACAACAAAAGGTTGAGATGTCTTCAGGCTCTGCAGACACAGTTGACCACAGGTTTGTGCCTCTCATGTCGTCTTCTAACAGCTGGACAGATGCTCCTCTTCTTCACATTCATGTATGAGAAACTACTGAAATAGAAAATGACATAAATATTATTAGATACACTGCTAATTAAACCGTTTCCATCAAGCATCAGGATAAAATACATTTATCTTCTTTGTATTTTGCTAAATTATGTCGTATTTATTAGTTTAGTGTTGTTTCCTTTTTGTTTCTGATGAATCTAAAATTGACCAAGTTTAATTTTTTACTGTATTCAAAACTTTCTTTACTTTCAATTCATTTCTCGGCCGATTGTTTAGTCGATGAAATGTTTAAAAAATGTTAAGATATTGAACTGAAAAGTCATTTATGACAAAATCAAACAACAAATCTTCACATTTGAGAAGCTGGAACCATCAAATATTTGGTCTTTTTCCTTAAAAAAAACGACTGAAACTCTTCATCGATTATCAGAATCGTTGCGTCTTTTTAAAGGAAAGCTGTAAATTCTCAGATGTTGTCACACGACCGTCTTGAGTTTCAAAGATCAGCAGGCGTTTATCTCTCAGGAAAACAATAAAGTCTGACCTGAGAGGCACAAACCGCGGCGACAGCTTGACGTCTGTGAGTGTTGATGCGTGTGGGAGCGTCGGGGAGTCGTGTGTGTCTCCCCTGTAACTGTCGGACCGATTGGCTCCACAGCTGCGTCGAGCCACCATCTCCAACCCCGTAACCGGTGTACTGGAGACGGCCCACTACCGCATCAGCAAGAGGTAAGAGCTGTCCGAGCAGGGAGACAGCCGTCTCACCCTCCTGCTCTCCCCCCGTCTGCATCCCCTCCTCCTCCTCCTCCTCCTCCTCTTCCTCCTCCTCCTCTTCCTCCTCCTCCTCCTCCAGCAGCGGCTGCTGTCCTGACAAGAGCAGAAACATCAACAGCAGCGAATAATAAACCACCAGTCAGCAGTTTTATTGTCATAGAAAAGCTTTTTTTTTTTTACACATTCGTTAACAGATTTCTTTCTTTCAACTTTTAAAAACATTTTATGCTTTTTCTCACAATTTAGAGAAGCAGTTTGGGAGATCTGGTTCTCTCCTGAGTTTAAAAATGCATCATGTTTGCTCAGTTTTTCTACTGCAGGAAACCTAAACTGGCTGCTAAAAATTAAAAACTACATCTACCAGCTCCGCTAAAGCTCACTGATCAACACGCGGAGTTACGACCTGCATTACAGACAAACCTGTCAGAGACGTTTGTGTCTTTAAACACGACTGTTAAATTATTGAGGAAAACTAACATGAACGTATCTCCTGTCTGATGTGAAGGTGTCTCCAGCTGCCGGTCGGCCGTCTGTCGTCGCGCCGCTCAAGAGCGAAACATCAGGATTTAACGGATGTTTATGAATGAATAGACGTGATGCAGCAGATTATGGCGTCAGTTTGTTGTTGGAGCAACATAAAAAAGTTCAAACTGGAACATGTTTAGTTTGTAGATTCAAACTTATATTAATGACAATTGATGACTGTATTTTCAACATATAACTGCTGCTACAGGACAGATTTCTTGTCTAAAACTAGAAACGCAGAAGTAGTCGGCGGATGGATACGCTGTTGTTTATCAAGAAATAGTTCCAGCACATAACTTGAGTTTTTACATTCAGTTTGTAAACAGTTGAAAGAATCAAGATACAACATGTGAATTAGTGATCTTCACAGGTGCTGGCAGGTATATTATTTAATTTGAGGCCAGCAGGCTAGCAGTCCCCCCCCCCCCCGCTTCTAGTCTGCATGCTAAACTAAGCTAAACTAAGCTAAGCTAACCACATCCTCAAACTCACTCTGGGAAAGATGCAAAGAAGGGAATATTTCCCAAAACATTGAACTATTCCTATGATGTTTTTTACTTAATTAACATGAATTTAATGCAGATTTAATTGTTCAAGGAGTCAAAATTCAAAGATTGTTTATCCTCGACTGACCTGCGATCATAATCCGTCCATCTTCTAGTTTTTATTAGACAGAAGCAGCAAAACATTTTGAGATTGAATGAAATAATCAGTTAAAGAAGGATTATTGCCGCTGCAGACACTCACTGACTTTTATTAGAGAAAGAAAACAGCTTATTTATTGCTAAAGAACATTCAACAGATTAAAGGTTATTTTATTAATCACATCGATGTCTTTGTCATAGACTGTATAAAAATATGGACGTAGTTACCGTGACGTCACCCGTCGGTTTCTGAAGAGCGGTTTTGAAGCTCAAAGTGAGCCACTCCGGCCGTCGCCATCTTGGCAGTGCGTGACGCTGCCTAACTCCCAGCCAATCAAAAATGGGCAAAGAGGCGGGGCCGAACGGCTGAAACAAGCCACCTAGCGGCTGGCGGAGCTGTCACTCAAAGCAGCCATGTCCTGCATTATGCAGAACTTTACAGCTTAATAAAATGTAAACATGTGAGTTATAAAAAAATTCACCCCCCGTACAGTTGTCATGAAAGAGGAAATTAGCTTTAGAGACCAAACCCGTTGTTTGTACCAGACTGTAAACATGTTTATTTCTGCTGTAAAGTTGGACATTTTAACATGGGGGTCTATGGGGATTGACTCACTTTTGGAGCTTCAAGTGGTCGTTCAAGGAACTGCAGTTTTTGGCTTCATTTTACAGCCATTATGAACCATTATTGATAAATCTATGAGCAGTCCCGACCTGAGTCAGCAATCTGTTGCATTTAATTATATATTTTACACATTTCTGTTCATGCTGATGCTTGAAGGGAAACACTAAACAAAGCTGCTGTCAGCATTTCTGCTCCTGTCAAGAATAAAGCAGCTTCTGTTCTCCGTACGAGGGAGGAAAAAAGGATGTGACTCGTTATCTCTTCTTTACTTTTGTCGCGGAGGCAGCAGGAGAATCCAGCGTGTTCAGCTTCATGTCTCTGCTGGATCAGATTTAACCACCTGAGATCTTTTTTTTTTTTTTTTTTTTTTAATTTAAGACAAGATGTCGATGCAGAGTTTGAACTTCCTGTCGTGAAAGCTCCTGCTGCTTCTGTGACTGCAGCGTCTCTGTGTCAGCTGGTGACATGCTCTCTCTCTCTCCTCTCTCTCTCTCTCTCTCTGTAATATAATGTGATTGGTGAGCTAGCTAAGACGTGCCACGGTGCATGACCCTCAGACAGGCAAACTGACCACGGCGCATTACAGAGTCTCCAAGAGGTAAGAGCTGGACGCAGCGTCACACTGCGGCAGTGCGTCACTTGACCTCCGCTCACTGCTTTATTTATTGATAACTTTATTTTTGTTCAAGTTTCTTTATTGTTACATCTCGTTAAGTATGAGAGAGTAAAAATCTCAAGTTGACATACATGTGTTAACTTTGTATTTAATTATCAGGTAAAACTAATAGATAAATAGTAAAAATAGATGGATAAACTGTCTGAATAGAGATCTAAAAGTAATGATAATTGTTCAGAAAGAGAAACCATTCAAAGCAGGAACAGTAAGAAGCTTAAACTAAATCCATCCACCTTCATATCATTAATATTTAATTAGTAAAATCAGATCAGATGAAGACATTTGGAACATGTTGGTGTGCTGTGTGGATGTTTAGGAACCACTAATGACAGACTTGTATCATCATGTGAACCACATGTAGCCTCAGTCTGACTTCTTATGAAGATGAGTTGAAGGTTTTGACTCTGTGTTGATTTGAGGAAGCTGCTGTTGAACTGAGGTGATTATAACGAGTCTTATAGTCAGCCTGCATCTTTCTCTCTGCTCCCCGCCGCTCGTCCCGCTCTGCTCTTCAATGACTCGACTCTCCAGCGTTAATGTGTTTTGTAGATGTTCAGACACTCAGTGAAACCGTCTCCTCTTCCTCTTCCTCTTCCTCTTCCTCTCAGCGCCTGGCTCGGAGCGTATGAACATCCAGTGGTGGATCAGATCAACCAGAGGATCGAGGACATCACCGGCCTGGACGTCGCCACCGCCGAAGACCTGCAGGTGTTAAACCTCATGTCCTCGTCTGAGACGCTTCGGTTTCCTCGTTTATGAAATGATGAAACTGAGACTTGATGAACATTTAGATTTTAACAAAAACTTGAGTAGAGAAGAAGAAACAAAGTTGTTACATGATGATTTCACATTGAGTCATTTTCTAAAGAATCTGCGAGTGTCAACGTAGATGTTAACTGGTTATTGTGTGTTTGTTTGTATGTAATGAACTGTGTGTGTGTGTGTCTGTGTGTGCAGGTGGCTAACTATGGCGTCGGAGGACAGTACGAACCACACTTTGATTTCGGACGGGTAAATAAACGCATCAGTTAGAGAAACTTTAGCAGCAGCAGGTTGTTTGTATCTCTGCTTTATTAACTCACATAGTTTTAAACATAATAAACGTGATTATTATTACAAACATGAACAGAATCAAGGAACCTTTAATTAACAAGCATTTCATAATAGAAAAAAAACACTAATTTAACTATAAGATGAAACAGTTTTACTGTGGCTTTATATTTATTGATTGACAGCAACATGATATTTAATATAACATGTAAACCTTCAGTGTGGAACTTAACCTGGACGTGACTCCAGGTCTATGAGGACGTGTGAGAGTCGATCCTTGTTGCTGCTGCTGGATTAATAGTTCTGAGTGTCACAATCACTGTGAAATGTACGGTGGCCCTGAAGTGCACATCACAATGACAAATAACAAAACACAACAGCAAAAGCTGCTTTGTGTTTGTGTTTTGTTATTTGTCGTTGTGATGTGCACTTCAGGGCCACCGTAGAAATGACTCATCTCACTATTACAATTAGTGTGTGAACTCGTTATCGTTAGAAAGTGAAAGTAACAGACGTTCATTTATATGTAAACGTCACAAACTCTGAACTCAGACCGAACACTGTCCACATACTTTTGGCCACATGATGTAAATCACTGACATAGGTTTGTTTTTATTTTCCCGCCTCATCAGCATGTTCAACCTAAAGCACTTCCTGTTTATTGTAACCTTCACTCTGTTGTTGTTGTTGTTGCAGAAAGACGAACCGGACGCGTTTGAAGAGTTGGGGACAGGAAACAGAATCGCCACCTGGCTGCTTTACGTCAGTAATCAGCAGTAATTTATGTTATTATGTAATTAATCACTCAGCTGGACTCAGGAGGGTTAAACTGTGTCCTTCATGCTGCAGATGAGCGACGTGCAGGCAGGCGGCGCCACAGTCTTCACTGATATAGGAGCGTCTGTCTGGCCCAAAAAGGTACAGTTCACCTATTTTAAAAAAAGTCGTCTGTTTATTGTTTGTATGGAATTAATACACATGGTGGTATTGATCACGTAAGATCACGTGATCAAACTCGGAGGAATGTTTTTGCTTGCAGGTGATAGACTGATCCTTCCTGTGGTTTAGTTTAAAACAGTCAAATGCAGTAAAAGAGTCTCGTTCAACAGCACTAAAATACCCGACAAACGTCTGTTCACCCTCAAATATCATAATAATAATAATAATAATAATAATAATAATAATAATCCTGTTTAACTGGTTTACATACAAACTACTATCAGCACTAAAAACCAGTCCAACCAGCAGCTGTGGACCACTGGTGTGGTCCAGGCAGCCGCTGACAGACAGAAACAGTCATCATCACGTCTTACATCATGAAATGAACAAAATAAAACATATAGATGTTTGTTTTTGTTCATAATGCAACTTTTGTCATTATAAATCCATAAAATCTTGTTTATTATTTACTCAACTTTTCTTTCTTTATGAATTTTCTTTCTATTTATTATTTATTTATAGTTTTTTGTTTGTTTGTTTTCTCTCATTTGTAAAGATCAGTTGTAAATAAAATGAAAATATTAAATTCAGTCAAATCAGTGTTGAGTCATAAACTTTCTACTAAAGTTATAAAAATCAGCTGTTCTGTTTATTAATGTTTGTTAATTTCTTATTGAAACGTGTAATGTTTTTATATTTGCTTGATATGAATAAAATGTAAAAGTATTTAAGAAGATAAACAATAGTTCATTTATTAAAAAGATGCAAAAATAATCACATAAATAAATAGAACAAACTCATTTTTCACTAATTTAACTTAATTTAAAATATGTTTTATTAATATTATTCATATCTAACCCTAACAACGCATAAAAAACAAATAAAAATAATCATATAAATAAATATAACAAGTTCTTTTTCTTTTTTGATATATATATATATATATATATATACATATATATATATATATAATAAGTATATTAATTAATTAGTATAAAACAAATAAAAGTTTTATTTATTATTTGTTATTTGATCTGTCGTGTCGAGTGAAAGCTTTGTGAACAGACTGTAGTTTGTAGTTTGTTGTGAACAGACTGTAGTTTCAGTGTTGCGTGTCTGTGTGTCACCAGGGGACGGCGGTGTTCTGGTACAACCTGTTCCCCAGCGGAGACGGAGACTACCGGACCCGACACGCCGCCTGTCCCGTTCTAGTCGGCAACAAGTGGGGTGAGTCCAGAAACACGACAGTCAGACCGGATCAGTTGTAGGACATCAAATGAACTGGATGGAAATAAAATGACGGCGTCATGTAGAATCAGGATATCGACCCAAACTGGTAAAGATAAAAAAAATATTTCTGCCCGTCGATCGCGGTTTTTAGGGGCGTTTTTGCCCCCCCGCTGATTCCCAACGCTGCACTGGATCCATTAAAGCAGGAATCAAATCACCAGTTCTGATTGTTGGTGGAGCGACTAACTCATTAACTAACTAATAACTATCACTAACTAGTTATTTCAGTAACTCAAACTAAATAAATATATATAATAATAAATAACTCATTCATTAACTGACTCAGATTTTTTCGTCCGAAATCGTTGCACGTTAAAAAACAAACACGTCGATCACGTTTACACACCGACTCTGGAAGTTTCGTCCGTCGTTAAAGTTCTCGCAGCAGATTCGAGCCTGTACACAGCAGTTTGACCGCTCGGATCCACCGTACACGCAAACAACAGCCTGATACTATCAGCTGTTATACACACTGATCACAACTATTGATCATCATCTGGTCTGTATGTTGCAGCGTTTTGAGGCTGATCACAGGTGATCAGTGTGTATAACAGTTGATGGTATCAGGCTGTTGTTTGCGTGTACGGTGGATCCGAGCGGTCAAACTGCTCTGTACAGGCTCGAATCTGCTGCGAGAACTTTAACAATGGACGAAACTTTCGGCATCAGTGAGTAAACGTGATCGATGTGTTTGTTTTTTAACGTGCGACAATTTCGGATGAAAAACACGGACTTGGTGTGCAAAGAGTCTGTAACTCACTAACCCTGAACTCAGATGATGTTGATAATGAACTCCTGTGTGTCTCTGCAGTATCTAACAAGTGGCTCCATGAACGAGGGCAGGAGTTCAGGAGACGCTGCGGCCTCCAGGAGTCTGACTGACCTCCTCTTCCTCCTCCTTCATCCCAGACGTCTTCCTCCCTTTCTTCTCCAGCCGTCAGCCTCCCCGCAGGCTGCTGAGTCAGCACGTGTGTGTGTGTGTGTGTGTGTGTGTGTGTGTGTGTGTGAGTCTTTAGATCTGTAGCACAACTCTGACGCAGATACTTTCAAATATTTACATATTAATGTCACAACATAATTATTTAAACGCACACGTATCCGTCGATGTATCAGCTGATCTGACGTGTTGAAGTCTGTCGGTGGTTTCAAACACTCCGTTCTGTCACACTCTCAATATATTTTGGGATTGTTACCATGACGACTGCTGCAGCGTCAACATAAAGCCGCCTCTTAACGTTTCTTGTAGCAGCTGCTCTTTTACACTGTATCAGTCGACGCTTCGGTCCACACTGAAATATTTCAACAACTATGTGATCGGTTGCTGTGAAACTTTGTGCAGACGTTGATGAAGATGAATCCTACTGACTTCCTCCTCTGTCGCCACCAGCAGGTCAAAACCTTCATTACTGTTACCGTAAATCTCAGCTTCTGTTTGACGGATCGGAACAAAGTTTGGTTCAGACGTTCATGAGTCTGAGCAGCATCAGCTGCTCGGATGTTTTTACACTGAATTCTTTGATAAAATGTGATTTTTTTTTTTTATTTATGGATTACAAAACAAAATCCAGGAGGGAAAACATGTAAAAGTGCAAAACACTTATTTCCAACATGGTCCCGAGATGTGAAAAAACAAAGAAACATAAAAAAAAACTAAAGAATAAAATCCTAAAAGACGCTGAACGCAGGAGCTGAATGTATGAAGTGAAAGTATAAATGTTGTTTGTTTTACTCTGAACTGTTTGTTTGCTGTGATGTGAATGAAGCTGCACTTTGTCCCTTTTAAATAAACAAATAAACAAACGAAGCCATTTGTATGTAGAGCTGCAGAAATCAGACGATGACTCATAAAGAAGTGAATTCTTTGATCTTTGGGTTTTAAGTCGGACGTTTTTAACAGTTTTTACATTTTTTTTTTTTATAAACCAAAATGATTTTTCTATGAATAAAAAAGTGATCAGAAGATTAATCGATATTGACATCAGAGATATTAACCTTCAGCTGTGAGATCATATTATTATTAACGGCTCTGTGTGTGAAACATCTTTATCATCTTATATCAGCAGATGTTCAAACATTCAGTTTACTGTTTCATTCTGTTTAACATCAAACACGTCAAACGAAACCACCTGAGAAACACAGCAGCCAAATCTCCCAGTTTAAGAAGCTGCTTGGAAACTGATCTATAAATGTATTGATGATGGATTATTAGTCACTGGTGTTGTTGTTTTTGTTGTTGCTGCTCCTCACAGCACCAGCTGGACCAGCGTGATGGTTTTAATGTTACACGGCTTGTTGTGTCACCTGACCTCAGATCAGAGGTCACACTCCAACTACTGCCCCCCCCCCCTCCCAGTCTGACTGCTCACACCCCTCCAATCCACCAATACACTCCATCTGTGTGTGTGTGTGTGTGTGTGTGTGTGTGTGTGTGTGTGTTCAGGCTATTTCAGCCTGGAGGTCATTCCCTCCCTGCAGGGACGAGCAGATAAACAAACTGACATTTAAAGGAGGTGCGTCATGTTCACCTCCTCATGTTTCCTTTATTCAAACAGTCCAGCAGCGATCCGGTGAAACGTGAACGAGAAGCACGAGAGCAGATATCTTTAAATCAGCTTCGATGAATCTCTCCGACTGATTCACTCGTGATCAGTGTGAAAACGTGTCGCTCATCATAATTGCTGCTGCGATGACATTTAATCACTGAAAGCTCTTCAATAAAAATGTGTTCACTGATTCACCCAACCAGGGAGCAGATATGATGAGACAGAATATAAATATATAATAATACAAATTCTGTGATCAATAAAATTCATCCACAAACAAGCAAACAACAACAACAACAACAAACAAACATGAAGTTGTGAACCAGCAGCTCATCGCTCTTTTAAATCACACAGGAAGTATTATTTTATATTTCTGGTGAAACGTTTTTATTTTATTCTTCACTGTGACTCGAGCTGCGTTTCCTGCTGCTGACGGTTTTCAGCTCCATGTGATTTATTATTTATATGGATGCTATAAATAGCTGCAGAGCTGCGTGTGTGTTTGTGTGTGTGATGACAGCTGATCTGCTGTAACACAAACAGTGACTCTGCATTTCTTCCCTCCCGAGCAGGCAGCAGGTTGAAAACAGCTGATCGAGGTCGTCTTCGTGCGTTTATGTTTAATTATGGGAGTGAAAAGATTAAAAATAAAACAGATCCGTGTGAGCTTTATGAACCTGACGAGGAGAACGTGTCACATATGCATCAAATACAAAAAAGACTGAACTAATGAGACAAAATCAATGAATAAGAAACCAGGAATGAACAAAAGTGAAGAAGCTTTAAGTTATTACAGACAGTCTGTAATTGTGTGTTTATGTTTTTATATGAATGAGGATAAATGGATCATCTGACATCAGTTTTATGCGTCTCCTCGCGTCGGCGTTTACAGGATCAGAAACAGCAGCGAGAAAAGCCTTAAAAGTAACCAATCAGATGTAAAAACAGTAAAGAAAACAGTGAAATATAGAAATGACGTCACTGAACCTGCTTCTCAACATCTAAAACCGAAGCTGTTAAAGTAAAGTAACGATCCGTTCATGGTGTAACTGCTGGTTCGTCCTCTGAGCTGCTGCTGCTGCAGTTTGCTGCTTGTAACATTTGTTTTATTGCAAAGAAATGTGTGAGCCGTAACAATAAATGTAACGACGTTTTAAAGACGTTTGATGATGTGAAACGTGATTCTAATCAGAGTAAATAAAGAATTAAACGCTGCTGCGACAGAAAGCTCTGATGTCAACAGTTTGGTGTTGTTGATCCAGGTCTCACTGCTCTGTTGTGATGGAAGAAACTGTCATTTAGTTTCATTCCTGTTTTTAATGGCTGGTGTTGCTTTGTGTAGTTTGTTTGCGAGTCATGAACAGGCTGCCAGTATGAAGACGTTAACTTGTATCTAGAACGATCGATGACGTTGAACCAGACGTCGGATGATTGAGAGTTCGTGAGTTTTTCTGTAACAACAACAGAGAAACTTAATCAGCTGTTAAACTCCACAGATGCTCACTGAGGTATAAAGTCATTTGATACGTAACCATGGAAACATGTTTCGAGGTTGATCCCCGTGTTACCAGCTGACGGTGCTGAAGCTTTACTGTTGGACCAGCGACCGGGCAGCCTGCGTAACTCTTGTTTTGAATATTTAATTTAAAATAAAATGATGCTGACCACAGATTTATAATGTGTATCAATCTAATGATCTGTTTTTATTTCATCTATCTTTTGTCACACTGTGAAGCTTTGGTCCTAAATTTCTGTCTGAATCTTGACGCAGGCCGACTTTCGTCCTCAAAGCTTTAATTTATTAGTGGATTTATAATCAGTTGAGCCATTTAAAGATATTTTTTTAGATTTCTCAGAGACAAAAGCTGAAATAACTCAAACTGGTGATGAGAACATAAACATTAACGATCCGTTGCTTTTACGCTTCAGTTCGTTCAGATTAAACAACAAGATGTAACGTGTTAATATTTGCACAGAGCCAGGCTAGCTGTTTCCACCTGTTTCCAGTCTTTATGCTAAGCTAAGCTAACCAGTTTTACCTTCACCGTAAAAAACAGAGTTGTATCGATTTTCAAATGTCAAACTGATCTTTTTAAAGCAGTTTCACTGAGGACGCGATTAACTCCACACACAGGAAACTATTAAATAATCGTCACAGTAAACACGAGGAAATGTTCTGCTTTGTCTTTATTTCATTGTGTCAAACAGTGAAGTTTATAAATGACATTTGACATGCGGGACTGACGTCAGCAGGCTGTTAGTTTAATTATAAAACACTTTTCATTTGATGTAGGAAAAACTCCACAACCTCAACACGAGGTACATTTCTCTTTTTGATTTTAAAATTGATTTTAAAAGGAAATCTGATCATCTACAATTTAATGATTTAATGGTTTAATCGGGAAAAACGATCAAAAGCTCCAGTAAAGTGACTAAATGGACCTTGTGATGTGATGTATTTATCTTGTATTGAAACACTTCAGTCATGCATTTATGTATCTTCCAAATGCTAAATATACTTTTCCCACCCGTCTGTCGAACTCTAGCTGGGTGCGTTTGATTTGCAGCTCTGGTTTTCCACAAATAGCCACGAATCAAACGCACCCGGACAGGAAGTCACCGAGGAGCGAGTGAAGCGTTAAAAATAATTTCTGCTGTTTTTCTTTAGATTTAAACTTCAGACTGAGTCCTGAGCAGCAGACATTCAGTCTTTTGTTTCTTTGGTTTCAAGCGTCACAGACAGTTTGGTAAACAAGCGTGTGCAGTTCACTGACCTCACCTGACGGGATTTCTGAGTATTAAAGTTCAAATTTGGAAGTTTCTGACCTGAGGCTCATGGGTATTGTAGTATTTTTTAGTAAACAAAACGTGATTTCTCAGAAACAAAGTTGAAATAATTCAAACTGGTGATCGTAATCATGTTATAATCCGATCGTCCGTTAAGCACCTGTTGGGGATCAGAGAGGCGTTCAGATGTCCGTCAGTGCAGTCAGAGAGGCCGGCGTCGGGGCCCGTCACGGCTCAGGCATGCGGTAGTCGGCCGGGTGGTTTCCCTCGCGGAGGCGTCCGAAACAACTGAGTAACAGGTCGACGGCCGTCTTCACCGTGGACTGGACCTCCTCCTCGTTCTGACCCCTCAGAGGGTTCACCTCCACCAGATCCACCGCCGACAGAAGACCTGCAGGACAGCAGTAACGGTTAGATCACTTTACACACACTTAAGTTGACAATCGAGAGAGAAATGTTGTCAAATCTGCAGTTTGTGGTCTTAGATGTAAAAAGTGTTTTCCCTCATTCTGTAGGATGATGT
Organism: Thunnus albacares; assembly: GCF_914725855.1. NCBI lineage: Eukaryota > Metazoa > Chordata > Actinopteri > Scombriformes > Scombridae > Thunnus > Thunnus albacares. Next base: position 26,921,617 of record NC_058125.1, on the reverse strand, counting down.
GACGAATCTACTGGTTTATATTCTGACACCAGTTTACATTATTTACACTTTGCTTCTGAGAAATCACGTTTCGTTCCCAGATTTTGGTGGAAGAATACTACAATACCCATGAGCCTCGGCTGCTGTCGGTATGAAAAAGAAGTTGAGTGATGAATTCAAAACGCTTCATCGCTGACGTTGTGAACCAAACGTGGCGCCGTAGTCGCTGAATTCACTGAAAAGTGACACAGAACTGAACCACGCTGCACATGTGGTGCACGTCACTCTGTGATTGGATGTTTCTGGGTTTTGGGAGTCCTGATGTTTTTATGTCCACAGGCTTGTTGTCATTTCAACCTTTTTTTTTTTTTTATCAAAGAAGCACATTTTTTTCTAACACAGATGATTTAAGCAGGAGAGTTTCATGTTGATCCAAACTGTAGCAGAGAACTGAGGTCCTGTTCACACCTGGTACTAACATCCGTCTCTCTAAATACAGGCGTAAACGCACCCGAGACGCGTTGAGGACGGGTTGAGATCCGATCACTCAGACCACATTGGGAGGTGGTCTGGGCCGCATGTGGCCACATTCATTTAGTAGTGTAAACGCAATGCATCCTGGGACACATTGAATGACGCCTACTCAACCAACGTCCTCTATTTCCCGGCAGACTAAACACACGAACCTCCGTCCAAAGATGTTCAACTTGTCTGATAACAGGATGAAGTAATTATTTTGTTTTTCATGTGAATTAAAAACGTAATCCACCTCCCAGTGGTCACTCAGGACGCGTGTGGAGACGGATGTTAATACCGGGTGTAAACAGGGTCTGAGAGTCATGAACGCCGTCTGTGTGAAACATGAATGGAGTTGTGAAGAGTGAGGAACGTTTTCAGGTGCTGCTGGTTCCTGCAGTAAAAGTCTCTCTGCTACAGTTTGGATCAACATTAAACTCTCCTTGTTAACTACAACTCCCAAGGTGCATTTCAGCAAGAAACATCCAATTACAGAGATTAAAATTAACCCGTCAGGAATGAGGAAAAACACACGGGCTGGTAAGCATAATGCTGTTGCTAAAAACACATTTAACTCAAACTCACTTTGCAATAACAGCTGTCAGCACTGCGGCCGAAGCTTCATCATCGTTTTAATAAATCTTCAAAACATGACGGAAGGTCTGAATTGATGAAATGTCTGGTTTTTGTTTCTCTGTTTTCATCGCAGCGCTACGATTCACCAGATAATCGTCACCTGATCATCTGACACAGATCTTTTGTGTCGTACCTGTCTGGCACAGGTGTTCAGTGATGTACACGCCCTCTCTGTAGGTGAGCCCTCCGACTACAGGTGTCCCGGTCGCCGGGGTAACAGAGGGGTCGATAGCATCGATGTCGTAGCTCAGGTGAATCGGCTTCTTCACTCTGTTAAAACACATTTATCATCATTGCTGATATCTGACACGATAACTTCATTTATACACCTTCATACAAACAGGATTAAAGCAGAACAGACAAACAATAAAAACAAACATTGACAACAATAAATCAAATTTTGATTTAAACAAAACATTAAAATGTTGAAAATAGATAAATAAAAGTCAGATAAAATGATTAAAACTTAAAAACTAAAGCTAAAATTGAAAGCCAGATTAAATAGATAGGTCTTTAATTTCCCTTTAAAAGCTCAGAAAGCCACTCTAATATCAGAGGTAGTGTGTTTGTTCCACAGGCAGCCTCATCACTACTTTTATGGGACACATAAGGAACATTTAAAAGAACCTCAGTGATCTCGCTGGAACATCAAATGACGGAATACCTCTGATGTAGGGAGGAGCGAGGATATTTAAAGGGAACCTATTACGTTGATTTCCAGCTCTGTATTTTTATTCTGGGACTCCACTAGAGTAGCTTTGCATGATTCACAGTTACTGTATTTATGCAGCCCCTCAGTTCAGCCTCCGTCTCTAACAGGCAGACTTAGCTCCTGTCTCTTTAAGGCCCCGCCTCCTGATGAGCCCACTCTGTTCTGATTGGTCAGCTTCAGGAAGCCTGCTGAGGGGCAGCTGTATCAGGGTCGTGTTAAGTTACCGCCAATGCAAACCCAACATTTCCTGCTTTACTGCTTCATATTAAAAGCTTTTAAAAGACTAAACAATAGGATGGGACTTTTAATTGTGAAGAATTTACAGGAAGTGAAACATGTTCCTCACTGAATTAGCAGAGCTTCGTAAGCGGTGCAAAAAAAAAAACGGTTGAAATAATGTAGAGAGGAATATCACAAGCAGAAACAGCCACAGTGATGATGATGTTTGATGAAGAGCTGCAGACCTCCAACAGAGTCATGGTTCAGTGTGGAAAAACAGCATAATGTTAGCAGAGCGGAGCAGTAAACTGGTGCGCTGTGTGTGGAGCAGACGACCATATAAAGAAATCCGTCGCCATCCAACGTCGACTCACGGAGATTACTGCTACATCTATCTATCTAATGACACATGGGCCACTTTTAACATCAATATCTGACATTGAAACATTATATATGTATGACTAAAAATAATAAAAAGCATCATAAGTCCCCTTTAAAGCTTTATAAACCAGTAAAAGAACTTTAAAATCCATTCTGATGTTTTAATGACCTTGTTAAAATGAGAATTAAAATTGAATCTGTTTGCATTGAGTGCAGTTTTTTTTTCTCTTTGTGTTTTAGTTCCTATTAAAAGCATCTCAGTTTTTTCCTCATTTAGTTTTAAAAAGTTTTTACTCATCCAAATATTAATGTCAGTGAGACAGGAGAGTTTGCAGTGCATTGGGGTCATTTGGCGAGACAGAGATGTACGATTGTGTGTCATCAGCAAAAAACGATAATTGACATGGTGACAGTTAATAATGTTTCCATATAATGTAATATATAACCAAACAATCTCAACACAAGAGCCATTTAGTAGCTGTTGTGGAGCTTTTGTTCACAAAATTTTCACCTCACCTCACTGACAACTGCTGCTGCTGATGAAGATTGTGATACGATCGAAAGCTCTAGAACAGCTGCTAAATGGACCTTCTGATACTGTTTTGTCAATGATTGTTTCCTGAACTTTTCACCTCAAATCATACTGATGGTTTTGCATATTTATGCTACAAAACATGAATCATTCATCAGTTTTTAGATCGCTTTCCTTCCGTCCATCCAGCTGCTGGTTTCTGTTCATTTCTGTAGAAACCGACCTGAAACACATCATCCATTAAAGTCGATGTTTAGCTTCCTTTGTTCAGAAGTAGATTAATGATCTGACACTGTCGTTGTGACGATAATGAATTCATCAAGTTGGACAACCTCAAACATCTGCAGCTGGTGTTGTGAGACGGCTGTCATAAACATAATAAATGTAAAGTACTGAGGTCAGAACAGTGACGCCGGAGATCTGGAGATGGAGCTTACTTGGCAGACAGGTAGTCACATGTCTCCTCCATGACTCGGGCCACACCGAGCCGATCCACCTCTGACATGGAAAACACCTTCACACCCAGAAGCTTCAGGATGTAACTGTGAAAATAAAATAAACCAAATACTGTTTGTACCAAACAATCATTAAGTTATTTTGTTGTGTTTAACTTGAGGAAATTGAGCCAAATATCCATATTTGAAATTAAAATTCCTTAAAAATGATTCTGTGTCTTTCTGGAAGATCTGATACTGAAGCTCATTTGCATCATCTGCTCTCTGGCCTTTATATGATATTATTTCTATTGTCTGCTGTTTTACAAATCCTTTTTAAAAACCTGATGAACCAGGTCTGAAATGTGGATCTTCTTCAGATAAACTCAGATACGTACTGCTCCTCCGGGTCCACGTCTCTCAGACCGATGTAGACGAGATCTCTGGCCGACACGCACGGTTTGATCCACGAGAAGTTTGGCAGGACGGGAATCTGGCAGCGTTTTAAGGACACAGACAGAAACGGGATACAGTTTGTTTTCAGTGCCGACGTTTGGCAATGAAACATTTTCTCACATTCTATCAAAATCTAAACTTTCAACCAACATACTGCAGGGCGTCGATTATCAAAACATATTATCAAAACATATTTGTATATATATTTCTGGTATCTTGTTGCCAAATATATAATTTCTGGTATAATTTGTGGTAAAATCCACAAAAAACAACTTTCATTCAGTGATTAAAGGTCAATCATTTGTACTTATACTAGTAAACCCCCGACCTTCACACAGATGGTACATCCCATTAAACCATACGTCACATGACTGCGCTGTGTAGCCAATTAAATCAGGTAATTAATAGGTAACACATCTAGAAATATAGACATTATTGCTTATTTTGATTGTAATTCCTGTAATATAAGTAATAAGATAAGATTCATTAAGTTACGCTGTTCACCTAATTTCATAAATAAATAAATCCAAATTTTCCAAATCTACCTCAAACTTAAAGGTTTTACATTTGAATTATCTCATCATTAAGATACATTGAAATTAATTGACAGTAAAAAGGTTAAATGTTTTTTAATCTTATTAATTTATTGTATCTTTTTTTTGACAAAAAATACATTAATGATGTATTATTGTGTTTATTTCTTTGTTTTCATGATGTGATGTCTGAGTGTTTGTCTGTTAAAGCTTTAAAAAATAAAGAAATCAGGTGTGAATCTGAACAGTTTTCTGTAAACGTGGTCACACAGCAGGCGTCCCTGATAAACTGCTAACTGACTGAACCGACCTTGGAGTGCAGCTCATGGAGCAGGAAAGACATCGGCTGTCCGTGGATGTTCCCGGTGGTTGACGTCAACGGCGTGTTGATGTCGGCGTGGGCGTCGACCCAAACGACGCTCAGTTCACCAACCGCTGCCGAGTGACCGTGAATCGAGCCGATCGCCAGACTGAAGAAGAAAAACAGAGATCGAGACGTCTGAGCAGTCGAAAGAAGAAGTACTGAGACTTTTTATGAAGTAAAAGTCAAAATCTTCAGTGGTGGAAAGTAACTAAGTACATTTACTCAAGTATTTAAGTACAGGTTTGAGGTACTTTACTTGAGTATTTCCATGTGATGCTACTTTCTACATTTCAGAGGGAAATATTGTACTTTCTACTCCACTACATTTATTTGACAGCTTTAGTTACTTTTCAGATGAAGATTTGACACAATGGATAATATAACAAGCTTTTAAAATACAACACATTGTTAAAGATGAAACCAGTGGTTTCCAACCTTTTTGGCTTTTGACGTCTTACAAAAAGCAGTGTGTAGTCGGGGTCACATTTCACATGTCTATGAGTTGTTAACAGCTCCACCAAATAGTGATTTTTCCCTCTAAACTTCTCACATGCTTTCATTTCAATAAATGTTCAAATGATCCAATATTTCAGCAAAAATCAAAGATTAGAGAAAAAGTCCAAAAACTGAAAACAGATTTGTGTATCAGAACTTTGTTTTTTCTTCTTTCCTCTCCCATTAATCATCTCACCACCCCTCAGATTTATCTGCTGACCCTTTGGAGGGGCCCCACCCCTAGGTTGGGAACCACTGGACTAAACTAGCTAACTGTATATAAAGTAGTGTAAACTAGCTCCACCTCCAGCAGCTACAACAGTAACATGCTGCTCTAACACTGATGCTTCACTATTAATAATCTAATGATGTCATATATAATAATATATCAGTCAGAGGGACCAAACCACTACTTTTACTGCAATACTTTAACTACATCAAGCTCATAATACTTATGTACTTTTACTGCAATACTTTAACTACATCAAGCTCATAATACTTATGTACTTTTACTGCAATACTTTAGCTACATCAAGCTCATAATACTTATGTACTTTTACTGCAATACTTTAACTACATCAAGCTCATAATACTTATGTACTTTTACTGCAATACTTTAGCTACATCAAGCTCATAATACTTATGTACTTTTACTGCAATACTTTAACTACATCAAGCTCATAATACTTATGTACTTTTACTGCAGTAAAGGATGTGTTGAAGGAGACTCACCTGTGATCTCCTCCCAGCATCACTGAGGTGTGTCCGTCCTTCTTCACACCCTGCACCGCCGCTGACAGCCTCTGGTTGGCGCTGCCCACCGCCCGCACGCCCTTCACCCGCCCGACCGGCTCGTCGGAGGCCACCTCCTCGAACGTCAGGTTCCCATAATCCTTCACTGCACAGCCTGCAGAGACACACACACACAGAAATGACAAATAATTTAAAAAGCTATCTGTCACTCAGCAGATCCTTCGTTTCTTTATTTCCAGCCAACAGGAGAGTTGAGGAAATATAACCTTTGTTACAGGTTAATTTTCCCATGATGCTCTCTGTGTGAACATCAACAGTCAGAGGATCGTTCGCTCTGTTTGGTTTTCTGTCTGATGCCGCTGCAGCTGCTGCTCTGTGTGGAAATCTGTACATTTTGCAATGCAAAGTAAACAGGTTCATGGTGAAATGAGTCACTTATGAAATGTCTGTTACTGTGTAGCACACTGTCCTCTGAAGTGACACCAGGAACACATCAGAGCAGACGTCTCCTGGTCTCACTCGGCACAATACGATAGATTGTTTCAGATGTTATCAAGTGTCCATAATAAGACTCAGCAGCTTCACTGTAACATCTGAAACTATTCCTCCAAGGCCAGTATTTCCACTCAGGTTCTTTTATGTGCAAACTGAAAATAAAAAAACACAAGAGGTTGTGATATGAAGCTGTAAACAGAACCACATTCCTGCACATGCTCAGTGGCGTCTGTCTTACACTGAACTACTCTCCAGAGACTGAAAACATGATGCTGTTATTTCGTGTGTTTGTTTGTTTCTTTCTTTATTATTACGCCACTTAAACCCCAAATTTGACCTCCTAAACGGGCTCAAAAACTCACCAAATTTGGCACACATATCAGGTCTGGTGAAATGTTTGATAAAATGTAAAAATTAACCCCTAAAGTGCTAAAATGTGCTCTCTAGCGCCACCTATGTCACTAAAATGGCAGCCACGGCCCGTAGGAATGTTGTAGAGAAACCAAAACTCAATTATTCGTCTCAACAAGACCTATAAATCATACACTGACACCCCTGACCTAAATCCAACAGGAAGTCTGCAATTCGTCTTTCAAAATAAGACTTTGCCCCAATTTTGGCCCCCCGAACAAACGTTATCTCCTCCGAGGGTGTTAATGATATCAGCTTCAAACTTTAATAGGTGACTTATGACACTGTGCTGAAAAAAATGTTGTTAAAAACTTTGTAATAACTCTATAACTAAAACTATGTGGAGTATTTTTCTGTGTCCAGCTGCAGTTACTTATTGTCTCTACACACCTGACAGGACACATGTCAATCAAACTTTGACCAGGTCATGTGGGTTAAAAGTCTTTACTTTTCTAAAAACAGACTTGATTAAAATTAGGAAAATAATTTGTTTTACACACAAAATCATCAAGAGTTTTCACTTTACTAATTGAAATTCAAGTGAATGGGCCCAAAACTTGCATGATTTTGATGACACAGGTGTGAGCGAGACAGACATGTCTCACCCTGCAGAAAACTCTCATCCTGTCAATCAAACTTTCAAAATAAAAGCACATCACACTTGTAAGAAACATCCCTCATTTTTAAAAAGCAAAATGATCTGATCCCGACAGACCAGAGCGCGAGGTCCCGACCGACGCTGCTCGCTGCTTTAATTAGTGTTTGGATCCGTTTCTAAACAAACAACCAAACTCTTCATGATGAAGGATCATGTGACCCAGTGCAGCGGTGTGACTCACTGACCTGTTTTTAATAGTTTCTGGACGACAACGGAGAAATAATATATATCAGGCTTTGATACACACACAATACTTGTTAGTAGATCAGTATCAACACACACACACATACACACACACACACACACACACATCTATTACTGTGTGTGTGTGTGTGTGTGTGTGGAGGATGAAGGTCAGACACCTCTTCAATGTCTTCTATAGTGTTCCATTAATAAAACTGAGTGTGCAGCATGACTCAGATCACACACACACACACACACACACACACACACACACACACACACACACACAGGTCTTATCCTGCTCAGCGCTGTAAGTCTCTGAAGATTTAAATCGTCTCCCGGTCGAACAGTCTGTCTGTTGTCACTGTGACAATAACTAATAAAGTTGAGTCAAAGATTTCAACCTGCTGCTCTGTTCTGTTGATCGACTGTTTGATCAGTTTGTAAACATACAAATCTGATATTTTCAATTAAATCTTGTATTTTTTTGTTAAGTTTTCAAATCAGAAATCATCACGTTAAAAAGTGTTCGATGTTAGTTTAAACATGTTTAACAAGCTGAATATGCCCCCTTTAAATAGTGAAATGCATATATTTACGTATAACATTACAGTATTATTTGCTGTTTACATGTGAGGTGTCACCACAGTGATGGAGGCTTGTTTACGTCAACTCAGATGAATCAATAAAGCACAAACACCTTCCAGCACGAGGAGACGGCAGCGTGTACGTCGCTCGAGAGGCAAAACTCAGGGCAAAAAAAAAACCCCTTTAATCATTTACTGCAGCTTTACACTTTAACAGCTGGAGACTCAGATGAACATTTAACAAACTCAGTCTCTCACCTCTGGATTCTGGCAGTCGGTCGGTGTGAGATTTTAGTGAATTTCATCAAATTAAAACTGTCCAAATTACTGCTGGTGGAAAGTAACGTAGTACATTTACTCAAGTACTATAACAGAACTTTGTTTTTTCTTCTTTCCTCTCCCGTTAATCATCTCACGACCCCTCAGATTTATCTGCTGACCCTTTGGAGGGGCCCCGACCCCTAGGTTGGTTTACTTCAATACTTCAGCTGTACCAATCTCATAATACTTTTGTACTTTTACTGTAGGAGGATTTTTCATGCAGTACTTTTACTTGTAATGGAGTATTTTTTACACTGTATGAATACTGATACTCTGTTCTTATTTCATTTTTAATCAGTAAAGATTAACTGACTGAATGTTTTTTTATTTCAATGATGATCAGAGTTTGTTATTGACAGTTTTCAGGTCACCTTGTGCCTGCAGTTTGTCCCGCAGTCCTGCAGCTCTGATCAGATCCGGTCCTCTCTCCACGCCGCCTCTGCGCTGCGCAACGACACAAGAAGCAGATTTACAGCCGGACCGCAGCTCACGGTGTTCACGTTTCCGCTTGTCCTCACCTGTCCCTTGGAGAAAGGTGCTCCGATGATCCCCGCCGACCGCTCATGACGATGATGATGATGATGATGATGATGAAGACTCCGCTTGGAGACAGTCAGCACGAGCTGCCGCAGCGTCCTCGCGCTCCACATGTTAACGATCCGCAGACAGACACAGACTGTCACCGACCGACCGGAGCCTCGTAAAAGACTCCCCGCAGGACACCGCCTCTGACGTCACCGCGCGACCCGGGCGCGGCAGCGGCAGGGATGATGATGATGATGATGGTGGTGGTGGTGGTGGTGATGATGAGGTGTGACGTCATTACTGAGTTAAGTAGCGGGTTGTTTATCCGACTGATCGTTAATTTAACTCTTTGATGGCTTTAATTTCTCAATAAAATAAACATTTATTAATTAAAACAGCAGAAACTTGAGAGGATTTATTCATCAAAACAGCTGTATGGAAGCCCACAAGAGCCAAAAAAAAATTAAGCTTAAAGGAAACTGAATTCTTAATTATATTAAGAGATGAGAGGCAAAAAGATCAAAATATAAAAAAGAATATTTGGTTGAAATAAACCATTACCAAATCTCAGCATTATTTATAAAGTATTTTTTATCTCTTCTTTGGAAAAAATCATAGACTGTATAAAAATATGGACGTATGCATATATATACATATATATATATATGTACATATATATATATATATATGTGTGTGTGTGTGTGTGTGTGTGTATATATATATATATATATATATATATATATATATATATATATGATCTGATCCGTGACTCAAATCCATGATATGATCCGAACCCCTAGTGTTAACATGTCAGCTTTGTAGACTATATTTTGTATGTCATGCACATAGATCAGAGTGTGTACGTCATGTATTTGATACGTGCATTAATACTTTCTGATGTGAACCTACACTTTTAGATCTGTGAATGTTTTTAGTGTATCACATTATAAGCTTTGTGCTGCTTTATATATTTCTGTATATTTAGAAAATACACAGGAAACACGTGTAAATCATATGTTTGTTGGTAAAATGACACATTTGATCCACTCCATGGCTAAAATGAGCTCTTCTTTGTTCTTCTGTAAAGAAGCAGCCTTTTCACCATTCAAGCAAATTGTTTTATTGGCATATAAAATTGCCCCCCACCCCTCCGATTTCATCAGGTGGGACAATGATATAGTTTGATGCGGTTTGTTGTAAGATTTCATGTTGATTTTCCTCCCCAATTTTATGAGTCTCCAGCCGGCACTGATGTATATATATATATATATATATAGAGAGAGAGAGAGAGAGAGACATACATACATGTAGAAACATTCACATGCACTTGCATATATATACTGTATATATACACTCAGCAGGAACAACTGTACAATCCAATACAACAGCTATGCCATGAATTCTTCTTTTACAAAGTTTATACATTTTCAGTTTTTGTTTACTTTTTGTTGAACATTAAAGTGTTCCTAATATTTTGTCCATCCCTTTAATATAGATGAGTGTGGCAAAAATATTAGTGTACTTTACTTATATTATATATATATATATATATATATATATATATATATATATATATATATATATATATATGCTTTGTAAAAAGTAGAATTTATGGTAGAACTGTTGTATAAATACATACATAGAGAATACCTACATCCAATATATATATATGGAATAAATATAACTGCTAGAATATTTATAAATACAAATATTAGATAAATAAATATGAAATTAATATATATGGAGAGTTCCTCATTTCCTGCAGCAAACCTGTCACACATTCAGGTGAGTGGAGACTTTTTAAATTTTTTGAGAATACTGCATGTTGAAATTTTAATTTGCAGTATTGCACTGAAATATTTTATGGTAAAAACATCTGAATTTATGTAGCTTAAAATCCTCTTTTGGATTTTAATCTCCACGAGGTCGTTTAATGTTGTGCAATTTCAAACAGGTTATTTTTTTTAGGGTTTTAGGGTTGTGTTCAGCAACTCGTTAATAAAATTATATGTTAAAAAAAAAATCCAGTTTTTCATTCTCACTCAAATTTGCTCAGTTTTATTAACACAAATTTTGATCTAAAAATAACATTCACATTAAAAAAAATCCAGCTGCTCATTAGTGAAATTTAGATTTCAATCAAGCCTGAAAAGAATCAATCAGACCTCTGATCTATCAGGATACATTTTGTCAAGCATCAAATTTGCATAAAATAAAATAAGAAGTATCTATGGTAACCTGGATGGTCTAATATGAATTCATAGAGTGATTATTTAGACGATACGGCAGCCTGGATGTACCTCGCAAAAATAAAATAACTTCTTTCTTTGGAGCATTGAAACATGAGACAGATGTTTTCAGGTGAGAGACTCCACCTGCTGTCTTACACTGAGGATTATAAGTTATCATCCTTCAAATTCTTGTGAAAATTAGCAATTTAGTATTTTACCTCCATAAAGTTGAGCGTCTCAAAAGAGGTGGAGACATCCTACGATGGGTCAAACTCCCAAAACACTGGATCCTACATTTCCCATGATGCAACAGTTATTTTTTTTATTATAAGTTTGCTGTCTCGCTGCCAATGCTGAGATCACCCTGATAATGTTAATTCACTTTTATTATTTATGATCTGGAAGTATGCTCATCCTGGTTAAATATTGACAAGTCAACAGTAACTTGAAGCGCAAACAGAACAAGTTTACTTTGTTATCATTTAACCGAAATTACAGCCTGAGTTCAACCACACACACAGCACTCAAAATGTAAACCTGAAGTCCTGAACTTTGTATGTCCATCATCCACCTGACCTTTGACCTGCGACAGAAACGTCTGAACATAACCAAGGCAGCCGTTACATTTCCCTTCAAAAAATAATTAGCAAAACTAATTAGTTGAATAAAAAAACGTAATTTGTAGGAGACAGGGTTGTGCCTTCAGTGGCTGTTTCAAATAAAACTGGTACCTGCAAAAAAAGTTGTAATATTACAAGAATTAAGTCATAATTTAATGAGAAAAATTTGCAATATCATAATAAAGTCATAACTGTAGCCTTTTGCTTTACTGCTAGGTAATCAAACATACACATGTAGTCCAATAAACCAATAAGCATCGACTTTTTTCTCTAAGAATTGTCTTTTTCATGATTTTTTTTAAGTCACTTTTTGTGAATTGTCTTTTTTTGATTTTTCTCTCGGATAATTACAACTTTTGTTGCTAAAATATTCAGACTTTTTTTTTTATTGAAATGCTGTGAATTAATTCTCAAAATCTCAGATTTGTTTTCTGACAGTGGCCCTAAAACCTGGTGAGTTATCTCACTACATTTTCTCCATTATGCTTTTAATTTTAGAAAACTAGTGTGTGTGTTACAATAAGTGTTCATGCATAAACTACTTTATGAAGGAGGTCCACACACCGGGTCTCAAACTGGAGTCTCCCAGATCATAGACGACTGCGCTGACTACTGAACTAAAACTTTACTCATCACCTCATTGCAGACAGACCTCTACCTATTTATACACCCATAACACAGAGACAGCACAGTGTGTAACATGTAGTAGAACTTCGAAGGTGATTCTTGCTTTGCACTTTTCATTTATTGCCTATTTTTACAACCTAACTTTGTGGAGAGAAGAAGGGGAACAACAGGTTATGGAGAATTCCTTGAGAGCACTTTGCTTGTGTCGGTAGGTCGGCTTTATCTCTGGGGAACACCCCCAACTCCGAGAGTCATGTCCAAACTGTGATGCCCCGGCTGGATGGCTGAGTTATCTTTTTGTTTCTGCCAGTGTTCTTTGTCTTGTACTTCTTGTTTTATTTTGATACTCACCTTTTGTCTCGTTTCAGGTCCTTCACTTCCTGCTCTCGTGTGTCTCCCTCCTGTGTGATTACCTGCCGTACCCTGATGTGTTGCACCTGTGTCTCATTGTCTCCTCTCACCCAGAGTATTTAATCTCAGTGTTCCTATCCTTCTGTGCCAGTTCGTCTTGTTTCCTGTGTGACGGCATTCCAGCCTTTTTTCCTTGTGAGTCTTATCGTTTCCTGACCTGTTTTTGCCTTTGACCTTGCCTTTAGCCTACTGATTTGGATATCTTGTTTTGCTGACTGATCACCTGTGTACCGACCCAGCTGTGATTAAAGGACTGATTTTTGAACTTGCCAACTGAATCTGTCTGTATTTGAGTCCAAGCCGTTGTTCAGTTCTTGACAGTACGAACTGGCCATAACATGGACTCAGCAGACTCAGATACAATACGCTCTGTGCTCCAGGCACAGGTCCGTAAAATCCACAGTCAAGATGAACAAACTAGTCTTCTTCGCCGTGAAGTGAAGGAGCTGACAAATCGTCAGGAGTCCCTCCTAGCAGCTTTCGGAACCCAGATCAACCACCTCATTGACCAAATGCAGAAGATGCAGAACCCGCCTGTCTCTGCCGGATCATCACCAGCGGCACCACTGGGATCTGGGTCTGATGCTGCTTCTCTTGCGCCTGCCACTCCATCCCTGCCTCTCTACCTTTCCAGACCAGAGCGTTTCTCCGGAGACTCAGGTGACTGCAGAACTTTTCTGACCCAGTGTGATTTGCATTTTGAGCTTCAGATTGCCGCCTTTCCCTCTGACCGCTCGAAGATTGCATACATTATTTCTTACCTGACTGGGAGAGCGGAGGCCTGGGCAACGGCAAAGTGGAGCTGGAAATCACCTGTCTGCAGATCACTGATGCTGTTCTCCAAGACCTTCACCCAGATCTTCCAGCAGACAGCCCCTGGACGGGAGGCAGCCCGAGCCCTGGTTAAATTGCGACAGGGTAAGAAGAGGGTCTCTGATTACGCCATAGAGTTTCGCACTCTAGCAGCAGAGAGTGATTGGAACCAGCCAGCCTTGTTTGATGTATTTCTTGATGGACTTTCTGACACTCTTAAAGACCAGTTACCCCCTCTGGACCTACCTGCAGAGCTGGATTTACTTATAGCCCTGGCAATAAAGATTGACAAGTGCCTGTATGAGAGAGAGAGAGGCAGAACCAGACCCTGCAGTTCCCCGCCGCTCTAGCGGAGGCAACAGGCTGGCAGTTCTTCCTTTTCTCCCTGGCGACGCACTGCTGACTCTACCACAGCATCTCCCCCCACCACGGAGGAGCCAGCTTGGCCATACCCACCTGACTCCAGAGGAGAGCCAGCGACGAGTGTCAGAGGGTCACTGCATCTACTGTGGTCAACTGGGCCACTTCATCGCCTTCTGCCTGTTAAAAGCAGCAGGTCACCCATTGCACTCAGTCACTGCACCTGTCTTTTCCTGACTCTCACACCGAAAGAATCAGCTTTCACGTCTTTAGAGCTCCTCAGCACCTACTATCCTGGGATACCCCTGGCTCACACTGCACAGTCCCCATATAGACTGGAAAACTGGCCAGGTAATTTCATGGGGGGAAACTTGTAAAAAGAAATGTTTCTCACCCTCTCAACCTCTCCAGTCAGAGCTTCAACCTCCTAACACCTCCCAGACCTCCCCCAGCCTGGACCCAGAGTTTCCCGAACTTTCCCGGGTTCCCGTCTGCTACCATGACCTTAAGGAGGTTTTCAGCAAGGCCCGTGCCACGTCCTTGCCCCCGCCGGGCCTATGACTGCGCCATTGACCTGCTCCCTGGTACTTCTCCACCCGAGGGTCGGCTGTATTCCTTGTCAGCTCCTGAAACCCAGGCCATGAAAAGGTACATTGAAGAATCCCTTGCTGCAGGGATTATTCGGCCTTCCTCCTCTCCCACTGGCGCCGGATTCTTCTTTGTAGATAAGAAGGATAAAACCCTGCGGCCCTGCATTGACTACAGAGGACTCAATGAGATCACCATTCACAACAGGTACCCCCTCCCTTTAATTTCCACTGTTTTTGAGCAACTAAAGGGTGCTAAGGTTTTCACCAAACTGGACTTAAGAAATGCCTATCACCTAGTTAGAATAAGGGAGGGGGATGAATGGAAGGCAGCATTTAACACTCCCAGTGGTCATTACGAGTACCTTGTCATGCCTTTTGGACTTACCAATGCCCCAGCTGTCTTTCAGGCCCTGGTGAATGACGTCCTCCGGGACATGCTCAATGAGTTTGTTTTTGTTTACCTGGATGACATCTTAATCATTTCCCCCGATGAGCAAACTCATATTCAGCACATCCAGCAGGTCCTCCAGCGCCTCCTCCACCACCAACTCTTTGTCAAAGCTGAGAAGTGTGAGTTTCATGTTCCCTCCTTGTCCTTCCTGGGGTTCATAGTGTCTGAGGGGGAGGTCACGATGGACCCCATAAAGGTTAGTGCTGTTGTTGATTGGCCCACTCCCACTAACCATAAGGAGGTTCAACGATTCCTGGGGTTTGCAAATTTCTACAGAAAGTTCATCAGAAATTTTAGTTCTGTTGCTGCTCCCCTTCATGCACTGACCTCTTCCAAGTCTATCTTCCAGTGGAACCCCTGGGCTGAGCTCGCCTTCCAGAAGCTTCACCTCAGCTCCCGTCCTCACGTTGCCTGATCCCAACCTGTAGTTTGTGGTGGAGGTGGATGCCTCTGATGTGGGGGTGGGAGCTGTTCTCTCTCAGAGGTCGGCTAAGGACAATAAGTTACACCTCTGTGTATTTCTTTCCCACAAGCTGTCAGCCTCTGAGAGGAACTATGATGTTGGCAACCGTGAGCTGCTTGCCATTAAGGTGGCATTGGAGGAGTGGAGGCACTGGTTGGAGGGGGCTGAACAGCCTTTTCTCATCTGGATGGATCATAAGAACCTTGAGTACTTGAGGACGGCAAAGAGGCTCAACTCTCGGCAGGCAAGGTGGGCTCTCTTTTTCAACCGGTTCCATTTAATCCTGTCCTGTCGCCCTGGCTCCAAGAACTTAAAATCTGATACTCTCTCTCGTTTGTTTCCCTCTGAAAAGTCTTGTAAAGATCCTACTCCCACTCTCCCCCTCTCGTGCATTGTGGGCTCTGTCACTTGGGACATTGAGAGGAGGGTTAATGAGGCCAATGTGAACTGTCAATTCTGTTCAGTTCTTGACACAAACAAGGAAATGTGCGTCATGTAGCAGGTGGATGTGACTCCCCTTGTTGAAACCTGCAGATTAACGTAACAGCGGAGCAGAAGAGAGACACTGAGATAGTGATGTAATCAACCGGCGTGCTGGTATTTGACATAATTTTTTTCTTCCTTAAAACAAATAATTTAAAAAATATTTGTATGATACAAATATTCGTAAAAAAAAAAAAACAACACTATTTGTGCTTCGCTGAATAACGTATTTGTATTCAGGCACACTCCTAGTGTGTATATATACTGTATATGTGTGCACTTACTGTATGTGTGTGTTAGAAGTAGCTCTGTAGCGGTTCTCTCAGAATGTTCTCCACCTCCTCACACTCATCTGAAAGACAAAGAGCAGAGTGTCGGTTACAGTGATGAGCTTCACTTTGTTAACATGCAAACAGACAGACGCCTGCAGCTCCGTCACAGCTCACCGCTGCTTCTTGAACGTCTCATTTTAAAAAGGAACAGGTGAGTCTCTGCTGACTCTGACACCTGCAGCAACATGTTGAGATGTTCAAGCAAAGTTCACAGGTGTCCAGTTAAACTGTCTGGTTACTAAAAGTTGATCTAACACCTTCCAACCAATCAGAATCCAGGATTTACAGTGGCCATAGTACTGACTCAATTTCCTTTTTTTTCTACTACGACTTCCAATGCTGCAGGAGAAAGTCTCTCATGTTCTTTCAGCTCCATCAGTCCTTCATGCTGGAGGTTATTTTATTAAACTGATCACATATTTGCTTTATTTGATATTTGCTTCCTGTGTAGACAGTAAGTTGAAAGACAAATTATAGAGTTGGAAGACTTCCCTGTTGCTCACAGTTAACAAAATCATCTTTGGGGAAAAGGAGGAGGGATGAGTCATGCAATTTTGCATGTGTGTGCAGGTGTGTGTAGTGTGTGCAGGTGTGTGTAGTGTGTGCAGGTGTGTGTGTAGTGTGTGCAAGTGTGTGTAGTGTGTGCAAGTGTGTGTAGTGTGTGCAGGTGTGTGTAGTGCGTGTAGGTGTGTGTAGTGTGTGCAGGTGTGTGCGTAGTGTGTGCAAGTGTGTGTAGTGTGTGCAGGTGTGTGTGTAGTGTGTGCAAGTGTGTGTAGTGTGTGCAAGTGTGTGTAGTGTGTGCAGGTGTGTGTAGTGCGTGTAGGTGTGTGTAGTGTGTGCAGGTGTGTGTAATGTGTGTAGTGTGTGTAGGTGTGTGCAGGTGTGTGTAGTGTGTGTAGGTGTGTGCAGCTGTGTGTAGTATGTGCAGGTGTGTGTAGTGTGTGCAGGTGTGTGTAGTGTGTATGTAGTGTGTGTAGGCGTGTGCAGGTATGTGTAGTGTGTGCAGATCCTCTCCAGCTGTACATATATGTGTGTGTGTGTGTGTGTGTGTGTGTGTATACTGTATGTGTGTGTTAGAAGTAGCTCTGTAGCGGCTCTCCCAGGATGTTCTCCATCTCCTGAACGACCTTCTGAACCTGATGCTCCACCTCCTCACACTCATCTGAAAGACAAACAGCAGAGTGTCGGTTACAGTGATGAGCTTCACTTTATTAACATGCAAACAGAGAGACGCCTGCAGCTCCGTCACAGCTCACCGCTGCGTGAGTGAGTGAGTGAAAGTAAGTACAGGCTATAGCAGATGATAAAAACCTAAGCTGCCCAGCTGACAGCCATCTTTGTACAACACGCTCAGCATTGTAATTGGCAACTGCCCCACAGTGCTAATGTTTAGCAGTTTCCACAGCATTTCAAATGAAAGGTTACTCCACCAATCCATTTTAATGTGCTTCGTGGCACTGAAGCCACGCTCGCAGTCAGCAGTGGATAGAGGGAGCATGAGGATCAGCTCAACCACCATCTGAAGACTGAGGAAGCTCTGCAGCCTTGCAGGGTCTGTTAAAAACTCTGTCCATACCTTGCTTTGTTGGACCTGGGTCAGCACTTTGATCACCTCCTGGTGCCTTTCATGACCCCTGTCACAGCCCACCCTATCCAGTATGTCAGCAAAGTGGTCTGTGATGACACAGAGATGGTCTGCTCCATAACTGGCTAGTTCTGCCTCCTCTGTGGGCCACTTCATCGAGTCCACCATCCTCACAGTCAACTGAAGAATCTTGTCACTCTCCAGGTCCTTGAAAGAGCTCCTCACACTTTTGATGACGATATCAAAGAGTTCAACACATCATATCATCATAAAATGGAATTTTAGTTTGTTTTAAAGGAAGGGAAAATGTGAAATTAAAACATGTCACACAGTGAATACAATTAGGTGAACCCTTTTATGAGCAGGCTAATTGAATTATAACATAACTACCATATACAAGATAATCCTAATTCCTTTTGGCGTCTAACCTTCAAAATGAAAGCAGCAAAGTGTAAAAGTGTTATTGGTACATTAGAAACTGATTTATTAGCATGAAACTAACTCGCATACAATAAATGAGTCAACATTCAGCAGAATTTTCCTAAAAACAGCAAAACAAAGATAAATCATTTGATTTCACTTGAAACTTTTTCTTTTATTCAGTTTTTTTTTTTAACTCAGAAAGCAAATATATGAACAAGTAGTATATAATATATAAAAGGCAGTGAAGAAAAAAGATATAAACTCTTCAAACAACTGGATTAATTTTTAAATGATTTATTGACTTTGGCACTGAGTGTCGGTGCTGGATGTAAATCAGAAGCTGTGGAATCGATCAATATGGACGTCATACTGGGCTTCAAAACCTGGCTGAGACTGAGAGGAGAGATGAAACCAAAGATGATTTTCTTCTTCAGTGGTTTGTGGCTCCTTGGAGGTCCTACTCTGCTCCCTGAGCTCCTTCCTCTTCAGCCGGCTCTCCTTCAGCTCTGGAAACACCGAGGTTAGAAGAATCCAGCTCAATGTTCTCCTGGAGAGACATGACAACACAGGTCTAAGTTACTGCATCACTCCTCTCTTCAGTTCAATATAAACAGGCTGAGTGCTTCATTTCAACCAGTCCTCTAAACAACAAACATGTTCATCCTTCAGGATGAAAAAGACGACAGTGACGACCAACAGCAGAGTCACCAGCAGGACGACCAGTCTGATGATAAGAACTGTTGGATCTGACGAGACACATTCGGTCATCACATTAGATCACATGACATCATGAGAACAACAGCTCCCATCAAACAGAAACTTTAGTGACGTTAAATCTCCTAAAATCACTGAAGTGTGAAGCAGCTTGTTGATTATAAGTTCATCTGATCTCCTCTGTATACTGATGATGTTGGACAAAAACAACTCATGTGTTTACAGCCGGTTTGAAAGAATGAATGAAAGTCTGCTGATTGTCTCCTTAAAGCTCCTGTCTGGTTGAAATGATTCAACTGATTGTTAACAATCAACATCTTCACATGCAGTTAAATCAAATGTTTCATCTTTAGGATGCCGTCGTCCTGGATAAGTTTACAGTTCAGTCCAATGAAAACTACCAACTATCACTGTGACAGAGGAAGGAAGATATCACTGTCATAGATGATGTCACTGATGGACTTACCTGAGCAGGTGACATCCACGATGCAGGAAGAGGAAACTGATGATAAACACTTCCTCAGTTCAGATCCAGAACGAACACACTCAGGCTTGATCCTCCATACAGATCTGGAAATGCGCTCCTCTCTTTTTCCAGTTGAAACAGCAGAGCCACAGTCCAAATATCTACAAACAACAGCTGCTTCTTTCAGGGTCCATCCATGGTCAGTCACTGGATTCCACTCTCCCTGTTTCACCTCCAGTGTACCTGCACAGCGACTGGCTCCTCCCACCAACCTGACAGGCTCTGAACAGAAACAAGAGAGTCATCAGTAAAAGAATAAAGTGAGTTTCATTAGAACAGAAATGAAACCAAATCAAAGCTGCAGCTCCTCTTCTACCTGAGCAGGTGAGTCCAACAGCTTTGCCAGGTGAGCAGGTGCTTCTAGCTGAGTCTGATCTTCCACAGTCCAGGAGAGCAGACTCATGGCCTCCACACTGGAACTCTTTGGTCCACATTGGAGCCTCCACTTCTCCATAGAGCGCCCCCTGGAGGACTGAAGGAGCCCCACAGCCGAGCTCCCTACAGACCACCTCTGCATCCTGCTGGTCAAAGTCAGCTTCACACACTGAGGACCACGACTGCTCAGACTTCACCTCCAGTCTGCCTGAACACAGACTAGTCCCATTCACCAGCCTGACAGCGTCTGGAGAGAGAGAAGATTTACAATTTAAAACTGATCTTTATGAACCGTCTTATAACAAATATAATACTCTCATTATAAATAGAAATATAATACATCTCAGGAGGTCCCCTCCTGGAGTCTGGCCAGGGAGTCTCTGGTGGCCGGGCCTTGGCCCATGGGGCCTGGTCAGGAACAAACCAAAGAAGCAACTTTTCATGCTAATCTCACAGTCGTTAGTGACTTTAGTTCAGCAGTTAGCTTAGCAGTTAACTTAGCTGAGCAATTCGTGATGGCTTCTCTCTCTCTCTCACTCTCCTGCTCGGTGTGTCAGGAGAGTGAGTGTTTAGTGTTGGAGGTGAGGCTCAGTGAATTGGAAGAGTGGCTCTGCACCATGAACAATCTATCATTATCTACTGTATTTAGCCAGCTCCCAGTAGCTGGCACGAACCAACCTAACGTAGCTCCTACTGCTCCAGTAGTTCCTGAGCAGCGGGGAAGCCAGGGTGGCTGGGTGACTGTCCGAAAGAAGCATAGCCCTAAGCAGAAGCCGACAATTCACCACCAACCACTTCTTCACGTTTCTAATAGGTTCTCTCCAGTCAGTGACACACCCGCTGAGAAACCGACTGTGATTATCGGCAGCTCCATTATGAATGTTGAGTCGATGTGTACATATGCAAAGACAATGTCGGACGTCTCTGGGCCCCTGCCAAAAAAGGATGTCCAGAGGCCCCAATATTTGTATTTGTATTTGTATTTGTTGAGGCAGCAAAATTGTTTGTATTTGTATTCAAATAAAAGTGGAAAGAGGCATAAAAATCCTGTTTTTGTTTTTATTACACTTTTCATTTTTAAAAAATTAAAGTGTTACAATAAGTGTTCATGAATAAACTACCTTATGAAGGAGGTCCCCACATCGGGTCTCAAACTGGAGTCTCCCAGATCATAGACGACTGCGCTGATTACTGAGCTAAAACTTTACTCATCGCCTCATTGCAGACAGACACCTACCTATTTATACACCCATAACACAGAGACAGTACGGTCTTGACCTGCTCTGTGTGAAAAGTGCCTTGAGATGACTTTTGTTGTGATATGGCGCTATATAAATAAAAATTGATTGATTGATTGATTGAAAAGTTTAGAACCTGAATACAAGACGTCCTCACTTTTTTCAGATGTATTTCCAGGGAAAAAATCCGTCTTATACTTGGACCAACGCGGTAACACTCACACTCCTCGAGACACTGGCTGAAGAGGTGGAGTTGCAGCCATTTTCAACTGAAGCCTAATAATCAACTCTAGACTTAAACCTAATTATAACTCATTTGAAAGTCTTATTCTTAGTCTCTCACACCGAACTTGGAAAACTTTACAGCCATTCCATTTGTTATGGTGTATTGTTGTTATTGTTCTTATTATGCTTCTCTGTGTCTCTCTCCTCCTCCCTCCTTCTCTCTCTCAACCTAACTGGTCAAGGTAGATGGCGCCCAGCTAGAGCCGGGTTCTGCTTGAGGTTTCTTCCCGTTAAAGGGGAGTTTTTCCTTACTGCTGTCGCCAAGTGCTGCTCATGGGGGAATGTTGGATCTCTGTAAATTAAAGAGTACGGTCTAGACCTGCTCTATGTGAAAACTGCCCTGAGATAACTTCTGTTATGGTTTGGCACGATATCAATAAAACTGAAATGAACTGAACTGAATCAAAGGTGGACAGGATTGAGATCATATTGGCATTCAATTATTAAAAAATGTTGACATGGTGTTAGCTTTAGCTAACTTGTCTTGATTTGAAGCTCCCTCAATGTAGCTTAGAGATTTGTGCGATTGTGGTCCAATGATGGATTGTGGTCAGATGCTCTGACTGTTGTTTGGGCCTTTGCAACCAAAGGAAGTTCATAAAGCAGCTTTTGTCCTGTTTTACTGGAGTTACCTCTTGTTACTGGCCAGAAGAGTGCTGCAGGAAATGGACTGTCTGAGACTTTGAATGAAGGAAATGGAGATGTGGATGATTCCACCTCTGCAGAACAGGTAGACTACAAATAGCAGGCTCTCTGAAACATTAATTACTTTTAATTTCTAATGTAATAGTTTCTTATAAGGTGGATGTGACTGAGCTGCTCCGGAGAACTGCAGGGTGTGTGAGTGAACCACAGCAGGTTGCTTAAAGCTGCAGATTGTCTCAGTTTGAAGCAATGAGCCTCCAGGAACAAGCTAACTTCTCTACCCTTTAGGATGCCATCATCCTGGATAAGATTACAGTTCAGTCCAATGGAAACCACTGACTATCACTGTGACAGAGGAAGGAAAATATCACTGTCATAGATGATGTCACTGATGGGCTTACCTAAGCAGGTGAGCCCCACGATGGAGGCAGAGGACCCTGATGATGCACAGTCCCTCAGTGTGGATCCAGACTGAACACAGTCAGATCCGATATTCCATACGGGTCTGTCTAAGGGCTCATATGTTCTTCTCGTTGAAACAGCAGAGCCACAGTCCAGATCTCGACAGGCTGCAGCTGCTTCTTTCAGGGTCCAATCAGAGTAAAACACTGGTCTCCACTCTTCTCGTTTCATCTCCAGTGTACCTGCACAGCGACTGGCTCCTCCCACCAACCTGACAGGCTCTGAACAGAAACAAGAGAGTCATCAGTAAAAGAATAAAGTGAGTTTCATTAGAACAGAAATGAAGCCAAATCAAAGCTGCAGCTCCTCTTCTACCTGAGCAGGTGAGTCCAACAGCTTTGCCAGGTGAGCAGGTGCTTCTAGCTGAGTCTGATCTTCCACAGTCCAGGAGAGCAGACTCATGGCCTCCACACTGGAACTCTTTGGTCCACATCGGAGCCTCCCCTTCTCCATAGAGCGCCCCCTGGAGGACTGAAGGTTCCCCACAGCCGAGCTCCCTACAGACCACCTCTGCATCCTGCTGGTCAAAGTCAGCTTCACACACTGAGGACCACGACTGGTCAGTCTTCAACTCCAGTCTGCCTGAACACAGACTATTCCCATCCACCAGCCTGACAGCGTCTGGAGAGAGAGATGATGTACAATTTAATACTGATTTTATTGACCACTTTATATACTATAACAAATATAACAAGTAATAGATCTCTTTACCTAATTTAGCTGGAGCTAAAACTGAAGTCACACACCCCCTTCAGCTGCTGTCGTCAACATCTTAAATGCTAGTGAGTTTATATATTTTAAAGTTAATCAGTATGTAGATATCTATGTGTATAATCATGTCACTGCTGTATTTATGCCTTTAGATTATGTTAATTTGAGTGTCCATGGAGTGTCCATGATTGAACTCCATTCAGAAACAAGCATTTTAAGTTATTTGCTTGTCATCTTGCAGAAGACCTGATGAAGCATGAATTCATACTTATCAGCATCATGATGTAGTTATTTCAGTACCATTTATTGCAATTAAATCACAGCAAAATCTAAATTTATTTTGGGTTCATACTGCTTTAAGGTCTGTAGTGCAGTAAATCGACAGATTTTTGGGGGGAGTTTTCTTGTGACGGATTAATGCAGTTTATCACAGCAATAAGATCAGAGAAGAGTTGATCATGTATCTCTCAGTGTTTACAGATAAGTAGCAGTATTATTATTGTTAGCGAGAGTACTGAGCCGTCATGATGGCACACAGGCTGAGTTTCAGTAACATCACTGTGCTGGCTCCCATGGTGCAGATGGGGAGTAGTCAGTGCCTGCTGTTGCTCATTGGCTGTTTGAGGTGAATAAACACAAATGATCCCGCGGTCAAACTCGCACAAGTAATGCAAGGTGAAAATTCACTCTGCGTTTGGTGAATACAACATAAGTGTATAGGAGAACCTATGGTGGGCACAAAACTTTGTGTTGTAGTGTTTGGTTAGTCCATTCTGGGCTACTGTAGTAACATGGCGGTACAAGATGGCGGACTACATGGAAGAGGACCTGCTCTATATGTAGATATAAAGGGCTCATTCTAATGTAACGAAAACACAATCATTTTTTTTACCAGGTGATTATACACTAATGAAAATGTACTTCTGAATATTATATTCCATTTCTGCCAAGTCCATACCATGAAATGCTCATAAATTCTGTACACTGCACCTTTAACGTAGCATAACCGAAACGCTTATCGACTTTTACAAAGATTTTTTTGTGAGGTTGTGGTCTAAACACTACATATTTGACTTGTATCATGCTCATATTTATTCTGTATGAACAATCTTAATGTGTTTCTGCTTCACACTCTGCTTATCAGCTAATGATAGTCTGTGGCTGCACTGCAGCCCCTTGCTAGGAAGTTTACAGTTCAGTCCAATGGAAACCATTGACTATCACTGTGACAGAGGAAGGAAAATATTACTGTCATAGATGATGTCACTGATGGACTTACCAGAGCAGGTGAGCTCGACGGTACTTGAGAGTACCGAAGGAAGTTGCAATGCACATTCCCTCAGTGCAGAGCCAGACTGAACACACTCAGATCTGATCGACCATACAGATCTGTCTGAGGGCTCATTCCTCTTTCTCATTGAAAGAGCAGAGCCACAATCCAGATCTCTACAAACTGAAGCCACTTCCTTCAGGTTCCAGAATATTTCTACTGGTTTCCACTTTCCCTGTTTCACCTCCAGTGTACCTGCACAGCGACTGTCTCCTCCCACCAACCTGACAGGCTCTGAACAGAAACAAGAGAGTCATCAGTAAAAGAATAAAGTGAGTTTCATTAGAACAGAAATGAAGCCAAATCAAAGCTGCAGCTCCTCTTCTACCTGAGCAGGTGAGCCCAACAGCTTTGCCAGGTGAGCAGGTGCTTCTAGCTGAGTCTGATCTTCCACAGTCCAGGAGAGCAGACTCATGGCCTCCACACTGGAACTCTCTGGTCCACATTGGAGCCTCCACTTCTCCATAGAGCGCCCCCTGGAGGACTGAAGGAGCCCCACAGCCGAGCTCCCTACAGACCACCTCTGCATCCTGCTGGTCAAAGTCAGCTTCACACACTGAGGACCACGACTGCTCAGACTTCACCTCCAGTCTGCCTGAACACAGACTAGTCCCATTCACCAGCCTGACAGCGTCTGGAGAGAGAGAGGATTTCCATGTTATACTGATCTTTAATTACCACCTTATATATTATAACAAATATAATACATCTCAGGAGGTCTCCTCCTGGAGCCCGGCTGGGGAGTCTCTGGTGGCAGGACCCTGGCCCATGGGGCCTCGTTAGGCTCAGCACGAAGAAGCAACATGAAACTGCTCTGTGGACCCACCACACAGTGATTATGGAATATTAGATCATCTAACAAGGTGTGATTGAGAACATAGTTTTGTACCTGTAACATTAGTTTTATAAACTTTAAGGTTTCTGCCCGTAAACTTCGTGTTTAGAGTCTGAGCATCCAGTTGAAGGTTTGCAAACTCACTTTCACACACAATGAGGCAAGAAGATTCACACAGGCGCGTTACAGCCGTGGTCACTAAGACCTCAAGGTTTTGAAGTAGATTTCTTCATGAACGTATATTTCAAACCAAAATGAATCTTTTCTACTTGTCACAGACAGGTGTGAAGTGGCAGCTGATGTTTTGTCTCTGCTTGATCTTAGATGGGCTGAATCAAAGCTTGTAGTTAATGTTACTGTTGCTGCTGAACTTTGACATGATTTGTCATTAAAGTCACTATTCTACTTGTTAGTTCTTTGTATTACTTCACTTTACTCAGGTTGACTTCCATTTATTCAGACCTACCACATATTTACCCATCAAAATTAATATCTTGACAATAAGCATGCCATTTCCTCTTAAGCTTAAGCTTATTCTTTTAAGCTCTTCTTTTCTGGAGTTACTCGAGGGGACAGTTGTGGGACGAGTGTGGCGACACTCACAAGCTGCCCGCTGAGCGCTGCTGTGTTGGAGTTCTCTGGAATTACCTCTTGTTGCTGGCCAGAAGAGAGCATTCTGCTGCACGAGATGGATGGTCTGGGATTTAAGCTCTTTGATGGCAAATTGACCAGGAGGGAAATGGAGATGTGGATGATTCCACCTCTAGTGATCAGGTGGACTACAACTAGCAGACTCTCAGATACACTGACTGTTTTAATTTATAATGTAGTTGTTGCTTGTAAGGTGGATGTGACTGAGCTGCTCAGGAGAACTGCAGGGTGTGTGAGTGAACCACACCGGTTGCTTAAAGCTGCAGATTGTCTCAGTTTGAAGCAATGAGCCTCCAGGAACCAACTAACTTCTCTACCATGTAGGATGCCGTTGTCCTGGATAAGTTTACAGTTCGGTCCAATAGAAACCAGCGACTATCACTGTGACAGAGGAAGGAAAATATTACTGTCATAGATGATGTCACTGATGGACTTACCAGAGCAGGTGACCTCCATGATGAAGGAAGAGGAATCTGATGATGCACAGTCCATTAGTGCAGATCCAGACTGAACACACTCAGATCTGATCCTCCATACAGATCTGTCTGAGGCTTCACTTACGCTTCCTGTTGAAACAGCAGAGCCACAGTCCAGATGTCTACACTCTGCAGCTGTTTCCTTCAGGGTCCAGTCATAGTAAAACACTGGTCTCCACTCTCCTCGTTTCATCTCCAGTGTACCTGCACAGCGACTGGCTCCTCCCACCAACCTGACAGGCTCTGAACAGAAACAAGAGAGTCATCAGTAAAAGAATAAAGTGAGTTTCATTAGAACAGAAATGAAGCCAAATCAAAGCTGCAGCTCCTCTTCTACCTGAGCAGGTGAGTCCAACAGCTTTGCCAGGTGAGCAGGTGCTTCTAGCTGAGTCTGATCTTCCACAGTCCAGGAGAGCAGACTCATGGCCTCCACACTGGAACTCTTTGGTCCACATCGGAGCCTCCACTTCTCCATAGAGCGCCCCCTGGAGGACTGAAGGAGCCCCACAGCCGAGCTCCCTACAGACCACCTCTGCATCCTGCTGGTCAAAGTCAGCTTCACACACTGAGGACCACGACTGCTCAGACTTCACCTCCAGTCTGCCTGAACACAGACTAGTCCCATCCACCAGCCTGACAGAGTCTGGAGAGAGAGGATTTCATATTTAATACTGATCTTTGTTTACCACCTTATATACTATAACAAATGTAATATATCTCAGGAGGTCTCCTCCTAGAGCCCGGTCAGGGAGTCACTGGTGGTCGGGCCTTGGCCTATGGGGCCTGGTCAGGCACAGCCTGAAGAAGGAACATGGACCTGCTCTGTGGACCCACCACCCACAGGGATTATGGAATCTTATATCATGTAAAATGGTGTGCTTGAGAACAGTGTTGTGTACCTGGATCATTTTAATTTTGAAAACATTTAAGTTTCTGCCTGCAAACTTTGTGTTTAGAGTCTGAGCATCCAGTTGCAGGCTTGCAAGCTCACTTTCACACACTGAGGTAAGAAACTCTCACACAGACTTTGACAGGTTTACTGCCTTGTTTATTGCTTGTTTGGCAAAATGATTTTGTACACTGAGGTTTGCTAGAAGGAGAATTTAAAAATTCTGCCCAATCAGCTTCCTTGGAGCCACTACAGTAAATTTAATTGGTTAGGCTGTTCAGTCAGTAATGTGACCATTGACAGCTATAAAGCTGCTAGCTAGGAGATCTAGACTACAGACTTCACATTGATAGCCTCACAGAACCAGCTAAAATAACCTCTTCAACATCAAATGTATTAATCTGTATGACTTCCAGAACAGATGACATCAAAGGTGAACAGAATCAAGATCACATTAGCAACTCAAAAATGTCAACATAGTGTTAGCTTTATCTAGCTAAGTTATCTTCGTATGTAGCTCCCTTAATGTAGCGTAACCTACAGATATATTCACTTTTACAAAGATAGTTTTGTGAGGTTGTGGTCCTAACACTACATATTTGATTTGTATCATGCTCATATTGATTCTATATTAGCGACCTTGATGTGTTTCGACCTCACACTCTGCTAGCTAGCTAATGTTAGCCTGTGGCTCCACTGTAGCCCCTTGCTGGGACCTCGAGGTTTTGAAGTAGACTTCTTCATGAAAGCGATTTTTAAACCAAAGTGAATCTTTTCTACTTGTCACAGACAGGTGTAAAGTGGCAGTTGATGTTTTGTCTCTGCTTTATCTTAGATGGGCTAAATCAAAGCTTGTAGTTAATGTTACTGTTGCTGCTGCACTTCGGTGTACATTTTTGTCATTAAAGTCACTACTCTACTTGTTAGTTCTTTGTGTTGCTTCACTTTACTCAGGTTGACTTCCATTTATTCAGACCCATCCACATGTTTACCCATCAAATTAATATCTTGACAATAAGCATGCCATTTCCTCTTAAGCTTATTTTAGTCTGTTGAGGTAAGTCTTCTATTAAAATAGCACTTTGTCTCATTTTCAAAGTCAGCATTTCCACACCTCTGGCACCATAAACTGGTTGTAAGGTTGTGTAATGTCACCTCTCTGGTGGGGAAGGAGCCGGAGCTGGTGCAGCAGGAGGAAGGGTACCAACTGGATTAAGTTGGGCTCATCCCTACACACAGCACCGACTCTGGAACCAAACTCCTGGAGAGGGGCTGGACTCTCTTCTTTTCTAGAGTTACTCAGGGGAACAGTTATGGGGCGAGTGTGGGGACACTCACAAGTCCTCCGCTGAGCACTGCTGTGTTGGAGTTCTCCCCCCAGAGCAAGAGGGTTGCCTCCTTGTGACTATGTGTTGCAGGAAGAATGGCTCTGATTGTTGATTGTGCCTTTGCACTAAAAGGAAGTTCATAAAGTAGCTTTTTCTCCTGTTGTATTGGAGTTACCTCCTGCTGCTGGCCAGAAGAGTGAAGTCTGCTCCAGGAATTGGATGGTCCGGGTTTTTAGGTTGTTTGATGGCAAGTTAACCATGAGGGAAATGGAGATGTTGATGATTCCACTTCTGCACAACAGGTGGACTACAAACAGCAAACTCTCTGACACACTAACTGGCTTTAATTTGTAATGTAGTTATTGCTTGTAAGGTGGATGTGACTGAGCTGGCTTGAGAGAACTGCAGGGTGTGTGAGTGAACCACAGCAGGTTGCTTAAAGCTGCAGATTGTCTCAGTTTGAAGCAATGAGCCTCCAGGAACAAACTAACTTCTCTACCCTTTAGGATGCTGTCGTCCTGGATAAGTTTACAGTTCAGTCCAATGGAAACCACTGACCATAACTGTGATAGAGGAAGGAAAATATTAATGTCATAGATAATGTCACTGATTACCTGAGCAAGTGAGCTCCACAATGGAGGAAGAGGAACTTGTGTCTGGAAATGATACACATTCCCTCAGTGTAGATCCAGACTGAACACAATCAGATCTGATCCTCCATATAGATCTGAGTGAGGCTTCATTTCTGCTTCCTGTTGAAACAGCAGAGCCACAGTCCAGATCTCTGCAAGCTGACGCTGCTTTCTTCCAGGTCCAGCCAGAGTCACTCATAAACTCTTGTGAGTCAGTCACTGGTCTCCACTCTCCCTGTTTCACCTCCAGTGTACCTGCACAGCGACTGGCTCCTCCCACCAACCTGACAGGCTCTGAACAGAAACAAGAGAGTCATCAGTAAAAGAATAAAGTGAGTTTCATTAGAACAGAAATGAAGCCAAATCAAAGCTGCAGCTCCTCTTCTACCTGAGCAGGTGAGCCCAACAGCTTTGCCAGGTGAGCAGGTGCTTCTAGCTGAGTCTGATCTTCCACAGTCCAGGAGAGCAGACTCATGGCCTCCACACTGGAACTCTCTGGTCCACATTGGAGCCTCCACTTCTCCATAGAGCGCCCCCTGGAGGACTGAAGGAGCCCCACAGCCGAGCTCCCTACAGACCACCTCTGCATCCTGCTGGTCAAAGTCAGCTTCACACACTGAGGACCACGACTGCTCAGACTTCACCTCCAGTCTGCCTGAACACAGACTAGTCCCATTCACCAGCCTGACAGCGTCTGGAGAGAGAGAGGATTTCATATTGATCTTTATTTATCATCTTATATATTATAACAAATATAATACATCTCTTTGTAAACAGAATATAACAAATCTTAGGAGGTGTCTGGTGGTCAGGCCTTGGCCCATTGGGCCTGGTCAGGCACAGCCCAAAGAAGCAACATGGAGCCTCACTGTGGACCCACCACCCACAGGCATCATGGAATATTATATCATGTAAGAAGGTATGCTTGAGAACAGGGTTGTATATCTGTAATTTCAGTACTATAAACTTTTAGGTTTCTGCCTGCAAACTCTGTCTTTCAAGTCTGAGAATCCAGATTTATACAAAAATCTGATATATTTCCATTAATGAAAATCTACTATATATTAAATGGGACATATAACTTGCATATATGGACACATTTGAGATTGAGATAATTGTTTCAGATATATTTAAAGCTGTGCAAACGTGTAGAAAAAGTATTTGATGTCTCTCACATAAGGTGACATATGTGTATATACTAGATTCCATTATTTATTTTCCACATATATGGAGAACTTTAAGTTTGAATATGTCGCAGAAATATTTGTTTTGCACATACATATTGTAATGTATGTAAACATACATGTATAATTTTTAGAATGAAATTTAAAATTGGTCTAACATACACATTTATTTATGTTTTTATCATACATTGTAAATTATTTCCAGGATTTCACAAGACGTAATATTTCACAGTATAATACTGTATTCTGAATGTTACTTTGAAGTCAATGCAGGTGTGGACATTACACAGGAACATATTGTGAAATTTGAATTTGAACTTTATCATACAGCATTGTGGGACATCGTCAGTTGTGACCTTGGTTCAGACAAAGACGCTCTGTCAGTATAGGATCTGAGTAAACCAGGGATGTGACTCGCGCATGTGCGAGTAGGTCCGCCACCTTGGACAGCTAGGTATGGCAAAACCACTTAAACAAGACACGTCACTACATGATCTGAGTGCCAACCATGGATTTTATGCACATTTTTCACAGCACATGAGTTATTACATGAACATGTTTGGTTCATGTAGGAACAGAGTAATTCACTCAGTAACCATCTATGTTACATTTCAAAAGATCCATCACACCTGCAATGAGCCTCCAGGAACAAGCTAACCTCTCTACCATTTAGGATAATGTCTTCCTGGATAAGTTTACAGCTCAGTCCAATGGAAACCACAAACTATCACTGTGACAGTGGAAGGAAAATATTACTGTCATAGATGATTTCATTGATGGACTTACCTGAGCAGGTCAGCTCCACGATGGAGGAAGAGGAAGATGATGATGCACATTCCCTCAGTGCAGATCCAGACTTCACACAGTCAGGATTGATCCTCCATACAGATCTGTCTGAGGGCTCATTTCTGCTTCTTGTTGAAACAACAGAGCCACAGTCCAGCTCTCTACATACTACAGCTGCTTCCTTCAGGGACCAGTCAGAGTAATGCACTGGTTTCCACAGTGCTCGTTTCACCTCCAGTGTACCTGCACAGCGACTGGCTCCTCCCACCAACCTGACAGGCTCTGAACAGAAACAAGAGAGTCATCAGTAAAAGAATAAAGTGACTTTTATTAGAACATTAATAAGAGAGTCAGTGGCATCTAGAAGATGCAGGCAGACCTGTGTCTTCATTTATAAAGCCTTGCTATCTAAGTTTTAAGTTATTTAACATCTTTAGTTGAGCTCAGAGCTGATAACTTTGACACCAGGGGTCCGTTTCACAAAGCAGGTTTAGTGAAAACTCAGGGTCTGTTAACCCTGAAATGAGGGAAACTCTGAGTTTTCCGTTTCAAAAAGGGAGGTAACTCAAACCAGAGAAAGAGGGATAACTCTAGCCTGTTTCACAGAGAGGGGTAACTTAAGCTCTTGGTCAGTTACCGTAGTAACAGACTCTATGAACCTAACCTGGTCGGGACCAGGTTTTTCTCAATGAACCTCGAGTTTCTCTCAGTCTCCGCCCTCTTTCAGAGCCACACACTCCATTTGATTTCCTCATTCATTCAGTCAGCAGGCGAGTTTTGGCGTAGCCTAGTTCTGCCGTCTGTCATTTAAAAAAATCATTAAAAAAAATCAGAGTCAGTATATTAGAAGTCCATTAGGCACAGTAGGTGGCGACTTTTTCACTAACATGGCATGTCCTTTTGATAACGATCCCGTGGATGAAGGTGCAGCATTACTGCGCAGAGAATTAAATATTCGTTGAGAGATGGTTATCAGACCACGCATAGATGTTCTAGCATTTCCAGACAATTATCTTTTTGAGCGGTACCGTTTCACGTCACAGTCCATCATCTACATACAAAACCTAATCCGTCCTTACATTTGCAACATTACTAATCGTAATCAATTCTCTCACATCCCAGCAGATATTGTATGTTGCGCTGCATTTCTTTGCAAACGGAAGTTTTTTGTACAGTGTCGGGGCCAGCCACTGGCCTTCCTAAATTCTGGCTTAGGGCCAGCTCCTCTGCCTCCGTTAGAGGTGGCGGTGCTGGACCACCACCCGTTTTACGGGCATCTGCCTTCTTTCTGTTGGCTGAGTAGAAGTCTGTGTTAATTTAAATAGGATTCATTATTTAACAGAATATGATGTAGATGAGAAGACATTTATGTGTGTGAAACCAGCATTATGTTGGGGATAAAACAACTGCACAGTCAAACAGCCACTTAATATTTACTTTACAATGTAAAAAATGATCAAAATGAGGTTCCCCCATGAGATTATGCCGAGGTCTCACCTGTTTGAACAATGTTTTTATATTTTATCCTAAACTGCTGCCAAGTGCGCTTCTCCCTCGCGGGATTGGACCTAAATAAAATAAATTAATAGGCGACCAATCAAGCAGTTTTCCTCTGTAATATTATTGTGATTGCAAAGGACTAGGCTACATTTAAACTTACGCATTGACCCGAGCAGCGATGTTCTCCCACGCTGTCTCCCTCTCTTTTGCAGCTGCAGCGGTGTTGCACTTCTTTTTGAAAACATGTTCAAACTCGCCGTATTATCGCATTAAGAGTTCTAATTCTGGTGGGGCGAAAAACGCAGCCCTCCTCTTCCCCGTTGCCATGGTGACTCGTTGAATCGGGGCTCCATTGATGCTGGCTTTTTATAGTTGTGGTGCACGCGCTTAACTCCAGGTGAAACTACTCCGAGTTGAATAAACTGACTCAAATCAGCTGTTCTGGAACCGGAAACTCAGAGTTTCTTATCTCAGAGTAGATCAACTCAGAGTTCAGGATTAGACTCAGAGTTTGTTGAACCTGCTTTGTGAAACGGACCCCAGATCACATAGCAGGTTGGCTTTAAAAAATCCTCATAAAAAGCTCTGAACCTGGGAAGACTATACATTAAACCTTCAACTTCACACTAATCTCATAATATTTAGACACATCAAAGATCTATTATAAAGTTTTAACAATTATGTTATAAAGTTAAAACAACAATTAGGTCACTATAAACATAATATTTTGTAGTGACTAAACATTCAGACCACATGGCTTCAAATATAAATTATAAATAATAATAATAATAATATAAAAAATGTAAAAACATCCAATATGACTTCTTGTCTAATTTAACTATCAAATATACTGTAATTTCGCTAATACTTGTAGTAAATGCAAAAATGTGTGATTTTAAATTAAAAATTGAATGCAGTTCATGTAGTGTAAAAAGACTTCACTATAACAGTCAATAGAGGGTAAGGTTATCACATGGTGAAAATTTTAATGAAATTGAATTTTAATACTTCATCAATAGATTGTCTGGCTATTAAAATTATGATGAGGCATCTAATTCATACAAAATTCATTTGTCTACAATAAGTGTGTAAGTCTCACAAAGGAATGTCCTTTGAATTTTACAGCAGGGGTCTGGTGACAAACTAAACCCCAAAGGGGACTTTTATGTATATGTTTAATGTGGAGTTGACTTGGTCAAATGACTTCAAGGTCATTTAAATCCTTTTAGTCCAGTTGTTCATTTGAGTTATTTTGTCAGCTATCAAGCTTTCCAAAAGTTTTTGAAACAGTGTTTGATTCTTTGGAGTGTCACATTATCAGACCCCCACTTGGGCCAGGTGGTCAGTTTCTGTAGGATCTGGGGTGAGACACTTACCCCATGTCTCTAGAATTCAAGAAAGGTTTGTACTTGCAACAGGAAAACAAGTCTGTCTTCTTTTCTCCTGGAAATTAAAGAAAAGGATAAGACTGCCCTCTACAATTGTGAGGATGAGAATTTATTCAAATTAGCAATTTCTTTGAAAAGTGAGCTCATATTAAGAATTGGCTATTGCGCTTGGGCAAAAGGTTGCAAAGCCAAAGTTTTCTTTAAGAAACGTCACTTATGCAAGAAGAAAATCAGAAGAAAGTTAAGAGTGGAACACTTGAAAGAAGCTCAGTCGAATTTCTTTTGGATGGGAATGTACTTCCTGAATGGATATTAATAAACTGTCAAAAGATGAACAGATCTCTGCTCTTCTGTGGAGCTGGGGATTATTAACATGTACGCTGTTTAATGATGATGGTCTCTTTGCCTACCGAAGCTGTTGACACTTTTACAGAGGTTGATACTGAGTTTGTCAACGATGTGTGGGAGGGACGAGGAGTCGCTGACACTGTACATGTGAATATCATCAGGATCTGAGGCGATGGTCCTCAGCCGAGTCTCGTTTGCGTCCTTTACACCTGAGAGAAAAATGCAATGTTAAAACCGTGCCTTAAAATATTGAAATGAGAAAAGAAAACAATTTGATTGGAAAAATAATAAAATTGTGGTTTCCTTAAATTGTGGTTAAACCTTAAATAACAGAGAATGCTAATGGTTGTTAATTCTTAATCCCATTAAACAGAACTGAATAGAAATCATATGCACTTTGTACCAGTGCCAAAGCATGCCACATTTTTAGCTTGACTTTCATCCTTGTGAGCAGCCAATTGGTTTAATTCATTTTTCATACCACTTTTAAAAAACTTTAATTTAATATAATTAAATTAATTAATTAATGCCTTACATTTAATAATGTAAGGCATTAACTGATATAAACAATAAATGTAGTCATACACATATCTTTAGAATCTTACCAGCTAAAGTTTTCACTGAGGCAAAATATTTTTAATTCATGTTAAAAAGGACCAATTATACTCATTTTAGCTCTAAATTTTAATTTTTGGACTCCAGTAGAGTAGTTTTGCATGATTCACAGTTCAAAAACCTCCTTATTTATCTTATACTGTCCCTTTATGCAGCCCCTCAGTATACACAGTTTCTCTTTACAGTCCATTTTAGCTCCTGTCTCTTTAAGCTCCCCTCCTGATGAGCCCACTCTGTTCTGATTGGCCAGCTTAACGTATCAGAGTTGTGCAACTTTATTGCCAATGCAAACCAAACATTTGATGATTTACTGCTTAAAATTAAAGGCTTTTAAATGACTAAATAACAGGAGACTTTTATTGTGAAGAATTTACAGGAAGTGAAACATGTCATCCTGACCAAAGTAGCAGAGCTTTGTTAGCAGCACTTAAAACCAGTCAAAACAACAACATATGGAGATATTTGGAGCTATTTGTTCAGTGGATCAGTTAGAAATAACGCAGTGAGGAATAGTACAAGCATAAACAGATGTTTTATGAAGAGCTGCAGGTAAACTACTTATTTTACTTTGTTGTGCTGTGTAATGCAGTCATGGCTTGGCGTGACTACCCCCAAAACAATGGAAAAATGCCATAATGTTAGCGTAGCGGAGTAGTGAACTCACGAGCTGTGCATGTAGCAGATGTCTATATAAAGACATCCGTCACCAGCTGATGTCAGCTCGGGCTGAAAGTAGAAAAAACCATTGGAAACTTAGCAATCAGAGCACTCAGTGCTTTTTGCACATAGGGAAGTTCACTCACCAATAGTGTAGATCTCAACGCCGGTGTCTCTCAGGCGCTGCGAGGCGAGGAATGCATCATCCTGGGACTCTCCATCAGTAATCAGGATAGCAATTTTTTGGGACTCTGCACGCATTCCCACTTTGGGTTTAAACTTGATATTGAAGATGTAGTGCAGAGCCTCTCCTGTATGACAGTAATAAAGAAACTTTAAAAAGTACAGAGACATTTTTTTTGTGTTTCTTCGCTCCAGAGACTGAGGGCCTGGAACACTGACAGGAAGGAGTGAGGATTCAACTCGACCTTTGGAGGGCCATGCCATGGTCTGACATGTCCATCATGGAACCCAGTATCCCATGCTGGATACTGGGGTCGCTCTCCCAATCGTGGGCAATTTCCACTTCAAGGGGGCTATCTGTATGTGGCAATCACCCAAACCCAGGAATATACACCACCTCTAAGCCAACAGGAAGCAGGAGCCTTAGACCGGTGTGGTGTGCCCAACATGAGGAGCTGAGGAAGTGTGGTGTGTGTTTCCTGTCATAACAGCAGGATGATGACAGCAGCCACCAGGGAAACAGTCGGTAGCTGGTGTTGAGGCCCAAACACCAGCTTCTCCGACTGAGGGCTCCTTACAGCATGACATTTCTGAAGTCACTGCTAGTATGGACCATGGGAACAGCCCCACATTTTACATTAGGAGGTGATGGAAGGCACTGAATTCTCCGTATTAGCGGACTCAGGAGCCTCTATCATTAACTTCATAAACTTTCCCTTGAGAAAGAACTGTATTGACTCCCTTCTGCTTTCACCCCACCTGCTGGCAGCACACTTTCCAGAAGCTGAGGAAATCCACCCATAGTGTTCTGCTTGGCCAGGACTTTCCTACCAAGAATCATGCACTGCTGGACTTAGGACAGGGTTATGGGATGTTACTGTGCTCCTGCGTCAGGGTTGGTCCCTGAATGCTGTAATGTGTCCCTCACTGATGTCATGACCATTGCCCTCTGAGTGAGGCCCAGATGCCAGTGAATGTTTTTTCGTCTGGTGGTGCTGGCTCGCCTGCTGTAGATGTTGAGGGGGATCTGGAACCAAACATTTGGGAGAGGACAGGGCTGGTGGTTGCTCACCTGGTGAAGTGTTTCACTGCACATTTCCTTTTTCAATACAGGTTTTGTTTTCAATGGCAAATTTTATATTTCTATGCTGTTGCTGTTCCGACCTCGTAGATCAGGTACTGGCTTCTGGTGGTGAAGCTGCATTGATCTACTGCATTGTCAACCCCCAGAACTCTCTGGAGTGGGCCCTAGTTGTTCATCATGACAGACTGAAACCCTACACTCTGCCACTGCCTGGACAGAACGTTCCTGCCTCTCTTCTTTCCTTCATGTCCTCTCTTACCTTGGAGCCTTACTGGTTCCCTGGTTTCCCAGGTCAGGGATCAGCTTAAGGCTGGAGGGATGGACAATGGACTGGGTGGGGATTCATTGGGGCTTAGACCCATACAGCCTCGCAGGGGATGAGTGGTGGGAATCCCTTCACACCTTCAGGATTTTGTCATGTTTTTAGTTTTCTGTGTTCTAGCCATGTTGTGAAAGGCCAAACTTTCATGAGTTTCTTTATGATTATGCTATGTGTTTTTTGCGTTGTTTTGTGTGTGTGTGTAGTGCAGGTGTATTATTATTGTTATTGTTTTTGTTCTTGTACACTGAGATTGAGTAGGAATTACCTCCCTGTTTTTTTCATGCACATTGGTTGCATTGCATTGATTTGATTCTGTATATTGTGAAATGGGGACATTTCTAGTTGAGGGAGAGATGTCGGTAACAGACTGTTCTATGTTTTACTATGTGCTTCTAGATGTGATGTACTGTGTCCCTCTGAGTTGTAGTGGGACAGGAAATGGTTGATGGACCTTCGCTTTTGAGCATGTGTTGTTGCAGACAAATAAAAAGGAGACAGTTGCTGCTGGACATGCCATAATGTCTATCGTACCGTTAATTGTTTTCTTTCTACTAAGTTTACACACTTAGATGAACCCAGGACGCAAAACATTTCATGTTATAACAATATAAATTTCACGTTATACCAAGATAAATTGTATACAAGAAAATGTTCTTGTTATGACGTAATAAGTTTGTATGTTCTAATAATGTGAGAATAGAGAATAATGTGACAGTGTGCTGTTAAATCACCTAAGATGGAGCGTTCTCTTGTCTCCTGCAGGTTGGCTATGGCCTCCAGCACGGTTTGTTTTGTCTGATAGGTGTTAAGCTCCCACTGCATCCCTGAGATGTACTGAACCATATCTGCAGGAAACACACAGAAATGTGTGAAACTGACACACTGACCCTAAATGATAATAATAACAAAGACAATAATGAGTATGAGAATAAGAATTTGCACTGAGTGTTCTTGAACAGATGCATTGGTTTATTACAATTATTACTGTTATTATCTCATTGTCATCATCATTGCTCCAACACTCATCCACACACATCACATGTCTCACACACACTCATGCCTGTACTGTTTTGCCTTTGCATAGAAGGACTAAAGGACTTAAAGGACCATTCCAGCAGTTCAGTCCAGTAGGACTAACAGGCTAACAGGTTAATAACCCCTGAGTCTACTGTCTAACTGGTATATGAATGAATCTGGTGAAGCCTGAAGCCCCCGAGTGTCTCTTCGGTATTCTTCAGCATACAGGCAGTAGTTCAGCATGTACAAGAAGTGTTGAGAGCAGTGAGTATGTATGATAGCTGGTATCAGTATCAGCAGCATTTGAGTCCAGTCAGTTTGAGTCAAGTCTAGTATGATTATGGTATGGTTGATGGTACTGTACAGTCAACAGCGAGCATATACACCTACTAGGCTTGGGTGGTATCTACTTTTTCATACCTTCATACCTTCCTGACAGTTTACCAGGGTAATTGTGACATTATTTGTGTAAAAGAAAAAAAGCGTAAAAGCTGAGAATCCGGTGATAGAAGTCATTGTAGCATGTATGACATTGTCTAGCCTACAATGCTGAATAATGAGTGATGAATAGATAGGAAATAAGTGCCCTTCTTCCATAGATTCTTGCTAGAGGACCCAGTGACATTTGTTTCTGCGGCGGATACTGACACATTAATGGGCTGAATGGAGATGATGTGCAGGTGGTGGTAGCAGATTGGCAGTTGAATAAAATCAAGTGGCTAATAAGGAACTAAACCCAAAATACTACTAAACAAGGCAGAGGGATTTTACTATTTTCCAAGTCCTGTAATGTCATCCCTACCACTCACAGTCACCATCTTTCTCAACTGCCTGTTCCACCAGTAGAGACTGACCTCTGGTGGCGCATGCTGTACACTACAATAACTCACCTCAATACAGCATCTCTGTATCAGTTTAATAGATAGAGGAGTGTCCATATTTTTGATGTTATTTAAAGTCATACCTACCTGATTTCTAAATTCCCTGGTATACCATAATACCTTGAT
Source organism: Thunnus albacares (assembly GCF_914725855.1). Classification (NCBI taxonomy): domain Eukaryota; kingdom Metazoa; phylum Chordata; class Actinopteri; order Scombriformes; family Scombridae; genus Thunnus; species Thunnus albacares. The sequence continues at coordinate 26,881,850 of NC_058125.1, read as the reverse complement.
ACCACCCAAACCTAACACCTACGGTGAAAACATTACAGTCACCACGTGCACTGCATAAAGTGAGCTAAATTTTGTCACACAGAGCTCAACTGAGTTTTTAATACAGTTTAACATTGCAATGCTTCCAGTTTTTTCCCTGGCATCTAGTCTGGTATCATATGAAAGCAGAGTATGCAGGAAAAGGTGATGGCTTTTGTCAGTGTTTGTCCCAGAGGACATAGACATTGACACCATTGTTGGAGGACTTGTTCAGTCAGAACATCTGCTCATTTTGAACATTTTGAGAATTCTGCAAGTTAATACAAAAGTTAAAATATGTCTGCATGTTTTGGGAAATAACTGGCAGTAATGGAGGCTGTATGCAGACAGCAGTAATTTAGCTTAAACATGTAAAACCACTGGTATGGTCCTTTTATCCTCACATCAGCCGTAACCTTGACTACTCTGGTTATCATATCCCATTTTGCTGCTCTTTTGCTAATTTATAATACGGGACCTGTGTATGTTTCACAATGTGCTGTAAAGATTTTAGTATTTTAAGTACTTTATACACAAGCAGTAGTAGTAATAGTACCAGGATCAGTAGTGTGAATAGTTGTTGTAGTAAAAATATTACCAATCTGGACTTTGTCAGGGCCGATGTCGAAGTTGCTGACTGTTTGAGTTAGAAAGGACTTAATGTTTTCATAGTCTTCAGAGGTGATGCTCTTGGATTCACAGACTAACAGCACGATGTCAGCCTTGGCTGTGCTTTCACACTGAGAACCTGGAGGAAAACAGAGGATTGTGGGATACAAGACACAAAACACTAAATATAGAAGCAAGACTAAGACTGTGTCTGAAATCACTCACTATTTACTACAAAGTTCACTCTATTTACCCTCCTCCATTTAATTTCAGTGTCTGATTTCTGTGTGTAAATTTATCCAACATTTAGAGCCTCAAATGTTCCACAATGGAACAAAAAAGTTGTGTTCATGTCATGTACACTACTTCCTGCAAACAATCCCACAATGCCATGTGTTGCATTTTATAGATATTATAGACATGACATAAAGATGTGATGATAAGTGAGAGTCCAAAATCTGGATTTTCACTTTTCAATGCTAACATTAGCATATTTTATTAGTTATTAGTTTTGAGGGTATTTGGTCATAAACCAAACTGGATTCATTGTGCACCACTGATGGAGGTTTCGGGTAACGTCCTCCAGCTCCTCCTGGGGGATCAGAGGCGTTCCCAGACCAGATGAGATATATTCTCTCTTTTTACCTGTTGGTTGGTGTTTATCTTCAGCCTGGAGTCCTGCAGAGAAAATCAGAAAATTAATATTTATATTGGCACAGAGCTGTGAACTGAACAAACACTGTAAAGGTTTCCAGCAGTTCAGAGCTCATCTCAGTGAAAACACACAGATTATTGAACTCACTCAGGAATCATGTGACCAGTTTACTACTAACCTGCAAAGCCACAAACAACATATGTGGACCAGAATCTGACTTTTACATTTGTTTTACCAAATATGCTACAGACAATTAGAATTTGTGTGTGAATTTTCAGCAACTAGAAAATGGAGCAAAAACCAAGTCAGACTAAAGTGTTTGCTCTCTGGCTTGGAAACCTGGAAGAGAGAAACAGTCAGCTGGACATCTAAAGTAATCCTGTTTTCAAACCTATAGTTGGTTTGCTCTGGTCTGAATCAGTTAATCAGCTAAAGTTAAATGTAATTACTTTCTCCCCTCACCGGAGAAAATGAATTTTAACCTACATCTCAGTAAATAAGTTTGTTATCCCACATTAATAAGGCATTAGCTGAATCCAACCCTGGAGACAAAAACAAAACACCTAAACAAGAGAATTGTAAATTAATTAAATGTTTAATTTAATATCACAAATGATTCATGAACAGACACAAACAGAGTCAATATATAATGATCTAAAATTACAATAAAGTTTATCTTTCCCAAACAAAGAGAGCAGAAGCAGGTTTTGTAGATATTACATGTATGTATGTATATTTACAGTATGAGATACTCTCAGTTATTCTGGGGTGAAAATAATCTTTGTAAAAAGACAAAAAATGAAGGAAAAACTAACGTCTCTCTTTGCCTGGTCAGCCTGAAACTTTAAAACCTTTTTTCTCGACCTCACTGCTTCTACTTTCTGCTACTTCTCTGAAGAGCAGCAGATGAGATGAACACATGAACACAAGCTCAACAGATGCTTCATACAGAGTTAAAGGAAAACTAACATGTTGGTTTGTTTCCTGTTTGATCGTCTGACTGCTCGTGTTTCTGACCAATCAGACGTCTTTTTAGTGATGTCACCGCAGTTACTTCTTGCTTTACAGATTTTACATTCAAAACATATCACTGCTGAAAACCTTGTATCTCCAAATGTCAGATTCTCCAGAAACAAACTAGTTTTAATTGGATGACTGGATGCATTTTTGTCATCACAGTTCAACTTATTACAATTTACATGTAAACACATCAGTCATTAAACTCTGTGAAAAGAAGCGATGTGAAACTATCAGGACTGAACTGATACTTCACTACTTTTTACTGATAAAGTTTATGTTCAGTGAAGTTTTGAATGCAGGATTTTGACTTAAATTCAGTATTTTTACAAAGGAGTTTTGAACCTTTCACACATCCATCATTAAAACAGAGTCCTACCTGAGCTCCACAGCAACACCAACACCATCAGCAGGTGATCCATGACCAGGTAGACCGTCTGTCTCTGTCTCTGTCTGACGGACTCGTCAGCTCTCCTCTGCTAATAACATGTTCTGTTTCCTCTTTTATCTCATCAGCCAGGAAACAAACTAACTGATGAGCAGCTTCTAAGAACTGAAGCCACTAACCGCAGGGTCAGTTCACTGAACTGACTTGACCAGATTTTGAGATATTGACCTTTTCTTCATCATCGTCCTCAGTACAAGGTCATGCTGTGCAGCCAGACTTTGTTTAAACCTTCAGTTCAATCAGGAGAGACATGAATGAAGTAAAGGTAATCGATTATTATTACAGATGTTATGGTCTTGGTCAACAGATTCTTTGCACTTAGATTCTTCTGCTGAAACTGATAAGTCTGATGAGGTTGATGAAATGCTGAAACTGATGAATCTGCAAAGACTAGGTGGTGATGGGGAGGTTGAGGGGTGCGCATAACAGTAGCATGAACGCACTAAAGTCAGAGAGAGAGAAACATTTAAAAAGACAGCAGCAAGATGATAATGGAGCTGTCGCTGTACTACCGGATATATGTGAACAGCTGATGTGGCTCAATTGACAGCAAGGAAATTATGAGTGAACATGTGTGAGAGATGTGAATGGAAGGATAAAATGAGAAATACAACTACAGGCATTTTTGTATCAAATTGTTGCAGAAAAAGGTACCAGAGCAAAAAACTCTCTCTTGAAAATAAAAAGGGAGTCAGAGGTCCAAGCAGCAAAGTGTTCTTTAATGCCGGCAAAAAAGGGGAGCAAGTAGCACTTTTACAAAGAACCAAATCGCTCCAAAGGTTTTTCTTTGGGGCATTGTTTTTATGCCCTTGGGTCGGCTTAGGTCACACCTTATCATCCACCCTCCCTAATTTTTGACCAATTATTATGTTACTTTTATCTCCGTCACTCGTTGTTGGTCAAAACTCTTCAAAAAAGGTTTTGAGCTGTTTGAGGATATGTACTGGCATATTCAATTCTACCTGGTTATATCCAATTTTTTTATAAGTATTGGGAATCATTTTACACCATTATTGCCAAGTTGTCTTCTGGCCTTTTATTTTTTTTATAAGTTATTCTAGTCATTTTACACCCTTATTTCTTGATCTCCTCCAGAGAGTATTTTTTGAAAGGTGAAGACTTTAATGCAGACTCAAGCAAAGTGACTTGTAATACAAACACACTCAGATTTCTCCAGTGTATGATTATGATTCTTCTACCGTGCCTCTATACGTACAGTGTGATTAAATATGGTTCATGAGATTATAACTACACCAATACAAATTGTATCACACTAGCCCTTATTGCTTATAAACTTATAAAATCAATCTGCATAGCTTAATATTGCCTTTAAGCACACCAATGACTTTTAATGAAAATACACCACAGCATACACATACAAAACATAGTCTTCCTGAAGTTTTCAAAAATACCCAAACTGTCTTCTGAATTTTGGGGAAATGTGTCTGAAATGATGCAGCAGCAGAAATGTAGATTATTTCCATCTGATGGAACGATGCAGCAATAAAAACATGGAGCCTGTTGTTTGAAGAATTCACTCATGAGTAATATGAACAACATAACAGACAATATCAGAGTGGACAGTTTGACAGAGTACCAGGAAGAAGCTCAGACACATATATTTGAGTGTCAGATATCCACTTGATATGACTAACTCAGACTGCTGAAGCTGAATAGAAGCTTCACATCTACTTTTAAATGACTGTGTGGACACACTGTGGATTTTGGCCTCCATCACTTCCATTGAAAGCACATTTGAAGGATCTTTTAATATCCAGTATGAACAGCAGGAATGATTACAGCGAGGAAAACCTCTTTCACTGTTACTATGGACACCTGACTGCTGGTTTAACACACTTGAAAAACACAAGCAACTTTTCTCAGTAAATCATTTTGCATTTGATTCATGAGTGGTGAAGTCTTGTTAAGTTCAAATGCTGGTAACTGAGCTTTATTTGTCATTTTGCTTTATATAATTTTGTATGTATTGACTTTGCATGTCCTGTTGATTTAATCATTTATCATTAGTATTTAAAAGTGGCAAACTATATTATATTTTATCGTCAGGCTGTTGGGCCTCATATGCCATGTGCATAAGACACAGTCATAAAGCCTGATAACAAAGAAAGGCACCAAATCAAACAACAGGACTCCAAATGAACTTCAACTCCCATCATGCTCTGCTCAACTCACACCTAACTGTGAAATCTGGCAGAGTCAAACTCTTTGATAATTATTAATTATTGCTAATAACCAAAATCTGCTCCTACTACATCCCAACAAGGGCTTGAAATGAACTTTTTAGATCACCAGCAAATATGGCTACAAGATTTTAAAGTTAACAGCCAATTAGCCAGTTGATATTCATGGATGGTTTAAGGAGAATCTTGTTGGACGGAAGATGTTCTGTAAATGTCTAACATGCTAAAATGATTGTCAGATTTTTGTTGTTCCTTATTCTGGGGGTTTCACTTGTAGGTTTGAAAGTTTAAAATAATAGTGTGACACATTGAAGAGGATTGAGGATTTTGTTTCTGGATTTTTGGTTCATTGTGTGTTTTTCCTCCTGCGTCCCCAGCCTGCTTTCTCCTTCACACTCCACCTTCCACCCAGCCCTGCATTAGTCTTGTTAACCCTGCCCAGCCAATCAGCTCCTTTCCTGTTCTTCAGTTCTACCTGCACCTCATTCCCTCGTTAGTCTAGTTTGTATTTAAGTTCTAGTTTTCAGTTCAGTTTTGTTGGATCCTTTGCTCTGTTTGTTCTGTATTTAGAAGTTCTGTACAGTTCAGTTCAGTTTTTCTTTGCCTGCACTTGAGCTAAAATAAAGAAGTTATTCTTCAGCGTACAGTCTCCTGCATTTGGGTCCACCTGCTCCACTAACATAATTCCCTTATTACTCAGGAGGTAGAGTGGGTCGTCCACTAACCACAGGGTTGGCGGTTCGATTCCCGGCTCAAACAATTACTATGAGCAAGACACTGAACCCCAAGTTGGCCAGGACCCTGTCTGGCAGCTCTTCCACCATTGGTGGAAGTGTGTGTGTGTGTGTGTGAATAGGTGAAACAGGCAAAGTAGTACTTTGTCTCTTAAAGTAGAAAAGTGCTTTTTAAGTGCAGTCCGTTTACCATTCACTGTTTGGAGGAGCGAGGAGGCTTGAGTGAGGATACAAGAGAGCATCCTTCACAGAAACTGACATTCCCTGTCATGTTTGAACACTGCAGCTGATCTGATTCTACATCACTGCAGATTGTATTTGTTCTCGGATTTCCAGCCTTGTCAAATTGTTTCTTTGTGTTCGCTGTAGGTCTTTACTAGATTGTGTCCTTATGGGTGCAATTTTAAGAATATTGTTTTGTGACTTTTGTGTGACTTTTTGTCTTGTGTTTCATTTATTGTCACAAATAAATAATAATTATATTATTTGATTTTCAGTGTAAAGAGGGAGAGGTGCTAATTTCTAATTTCTTTTGTGGTCTTACCTTCAAAATCAAACCAGCAAAGTGTAAAAGTGTTATTGATACATTAGAAACTGATTTATTTGCATGAAACTGTCACATACAATAAATGAGTGAACATTCAGCAGAAACAAATGTGCTTTAAATTCTGTCAAACATCAGATTTTTTTTCTTAAACAGCAAAACAAAGATAAAACATTTGATTTCACTCAATAACTTTTTCTTTTATTCAGTTTCTTCAACTCAAAAAGCAAATATTTAGATAAAAAGCAATAACACATTTCAGCTGAATAAGTAGTATATAGTATATAAAATACAGTGATAAGTGAAAAGATATAAACTCATCAAAATATAACTATATACAGATAATTATGTCTTAATAAAGGTCTCACTACTTCCTGTTGTGGCACTCAGCGTTGGTGCTGGTTCCTTGCCGTACTGGGCTGCAAAAACCTGGCTGAGACTGAGAGGAGAGATGAAACCAAAGATGATTTTCTTCTTCAGTGGTTTGTGGCTCCTTGGAGGTCCTACTCTGCTCCCTGGGCTCCTTCCTCTCAGCCGGCTCTCCTTCAGCTCTGGAAACACCAAGGTTATAAGAATCCAGCTCAATGTTCTCCTGTGGGCCTGACTTCTGCCCCCTGCTGGCCTGGAGAGACATGACAACACAGATATAAGTTACTGCATCACTCCTCTCTTCAGTTCAATATAAACAGGCTGAGTGCTTCATTTCAACCAGTCCTCTAAACAACAAACATGTGTTCATCCTTGAGGATGAAAAAGACGACAGTGACGACCAACAGCAGAGTTACCGGCAGGACGACCAGTCTGATGATATGAACTGTTGGATCTGACGAGACACATTCAGTCATCACATTAGATCACATGACATCATGAGTACAACAGCTCCCATCAAACAGAAACTTTAGTGACATTAAATCTCCTAAAATCACTGAAGTGTGAAGCTCAATGTGGTTTTCAGCTTCAGCCTCGAGGAACAAGCTAACGCCGTCATCCTGGATAAGTTTACAGTTCAGTCCAATGAAAACTACCAACTATCATTGTGACAGAGGAAGGAAGATATTACTGTCACTGATGGACGTACCTGAGCAGGTGAGCTCCACGATGGAGGAAGTGTAACTTAATAATGCACAGTCCCTCAGTGTAGACCCAGACTGAACACAGTCAGATGTGATCTTCCATACAAATATGGGAGGGGGCTCATTTCTGCCTGCTATTGAAACAGCTGAGCCACAGTCTAGATCTCTACAGATTACTGCTGCTTCCTTCAGGGTCCAGTGAGGGGCCACCATCGAGAAAGAAAAAGCCACTGGTCTCCACTCTCCCTGTTTCACCTCCAGTGTACCTGCACAGCGACTGGCTCCTCCCACCAACCTGACAGGCTCTGAAGAGAAACAAGAGAGTCATCAGTAAAAGAATAAAGTGAGTTTCATTAGAACAGAAATGAAGCCAAATCAAAGCTGCAGCTCCTCTTCTACCTGAGCAGGTGAGTCCAACAGCTTTGCCAGGTGAGCAGGTGCTTCTAGCTGAGTCTGATCTTCCACAGTCCAGGAGAGCAGACTCATGGCCTCCACACTGGAACTCTTTGGTCCACATCGGAGCCTCCACTTCTCCATAGAGCGCCCCCTGGAGGACTGAAGGAGCCCCACAGCCGAGCTCCCTACAGACCACCTCTGCATCCTGCTGGTCAAAGTCAGCTTCACACACTGAGGACCACGACTGCTCAGACTTCACCTCCAGTCTGCCTGAACACAGACTAGTCCCATTCACCAGCCTGACAGAGTCTGGAGAGAGAGGATTTAATATTTAATACTCATCTTTATTTACCAACTTATATACTATAACAAATATAATACATGTCATTACAAACAGAAATATAATATATTTTAGGAGGTCCCCTCCTGGAGCCCAGCTGGGGAGTGTCTGGTGGCTAGACCTTGGCCCGTGAGGCCTGGTCAGGCACAGCCTGAAGAAGCAACATGGTGCTGCTCTGTGGACCCACCACCCACAGAGATTATGGAATATTATATCATGTAAAAAGGTGTGCTTTAGAACAGGGTTTTGTACCTTTTATCTTAGTTTTATAAACTTTGAGGTTTCTGCCTGCAAACTTTGTGTTTTCAGTCTGAGCATCCAGTTGCAGGTTTGCAAGCTCACTTTCACACACTGTGAGGGAAGAAAACTCTCACAGAATTTTGACAGGTTTACTGTGTGGTAATGTTTGGTAAAATGGTTTTGTACACTGAAGTTTGCAAGGAGGAAAGAGCAAGAAATTCAAATTCTGACCAATCAGCTTCCTTGGAACCACCACAGCAAATCTAATTGGCTAGACTGTTCAGTCAATCACATGATAGCAAACATCTATAAAGCTGCTAGCTAGGAGAGCTAGACTGACTACAGACTTCACACTGATGGCTTCACAGAACCAGCTAAAATAACCTCTTCAACATCTAATGTATTAATCTGTATGATCCCCAGAATTGGCAACTCAAAAATGTTAACATGGCATTAGCTTTAGCTCACTATTGTGCTGTAAGTTAACTTATCTTAAATTGTAGCTCCTTTTAATGTAACATAACCTACAGACATATTGACTTTAAAGAGGACCTATTATGCTCATTTCAGCTCTAAATTTTTATTTTTGGACTCCAATAGAGTTTTTTATGCATGATTCAAAGTTCAAAAAACTCCTTATTTATCTTATACTGGCCCTTTATGCAGCCCCTCAATACACACAGTTTCTTTGTTTTAGCTCCTGTCTCTTTAAGGCCCCCCTCCCGATGTGCCCACTCTGTTCTGATTGGCCAGCTTTACATATCAGAGTTGTGTAATTTTACCGTGAATGCAAACCAAACATTTCCTGCTCTACTGCTTCAAATTAAAAGCATTTCAATGACTAACTAACGGGACTTTTATTGTGAAGAATTTACAAGAAGTAAAAATGTGTTCCTCACTGAATTAGCAGAGATTCGTTAGTGGCACTAACAACCAGTCGAAACAACAACATATGGGGCTATTTGGAGCTATTTGTTCAGCGGATCAGTTAGAAATAATGCAGGGAGGAAGAGTCCAAGCAGAAACAGCCACAGTGATGATGTTTGATGCAGAGCTGCAGACAACCAGCACACCTCCAACAGGTAAACTACTTATTTTATTTTGCTGTGCTGTGTAGTGGAGTCATGGATTGGTGTAACTACTCTCAGAACTGAGCAGCGAACTCCCGCACTGTGCATGAAGCAGATGTCCATAAAAAGAAATCTGTCACAAACTGACGTCATTTCGGGCTGAAAGTAGAAAAAACCATTGGAAACATATGTTTATCTCGTTATTTGACACGTCAGCCACTTTTAACATGAACATCCGACATTGTGACATTATATATATGTCTGAAAATAAGGAAAAGCATAATACCTCCCCTTTTACAAAGATAGTTTTGTGAGGTTGTGGTCCAAACACTACATATTTGATTTGTATCATACTCATATTTATTCTATATTAGTGATCTTAATCTGTTTCTGCCTCACACTCTGCACTTTGCCTCATTTTCAAAGTCAGCATTTCCACACCTCTGGCACCGTAAACTGGTTCTAGGGTTGTGTAACATCACCTCTCTGGTGGGGAAGGAGCCAGAGCTGGTACAGCAGGAGGAAGGGTACCAACTGGATTTAGTTGGGCTCATCTCTACACACAGCACCGGCTCTGGAACCAAACTCCTGGAGAGGAGCTGGACTCTTCTTTTCTGGAGTTGCTCAGGGTTAGAGGTGTGGGACGAGTGTGGGGATACTCACGAGCCCCCCGCTGACTGTTGCTGTGTTGGAGTTCTCCCCGCAGAGCAAGAGGGTCACCTCGTTGTGACTATATGACACAAGAAGAATGACTCTGACCTGACAGAATAGTGAAGTCTGCTCCAGGAGTTGGATGGTCTGTGATTTAGGCTGTTTGATGGGCAAGTTAACCGGGAGGGAAATGGAGATGTGGATGATTCTACCTCTGTAGAACAGGCGGACTACAAACAACAGGCTCTCTGACATGCTAACTTGTTTTAATTTGTAACGTAGCTGTTGCTTATGAGGTGGATGTGACTGAGCTGCTCAGGAGAGCTGCAGGGTGTGTGAGTGAACCACAGCAGGTTGCTTAAAGCTGCAGATTGTCTCAGTTTGAAGCAATGAGCCTCCAGGAACAAGCTAACTTCTCTACCCTTTAGGATGCCGTCATCCTGGATAAGTTTACAGTTCAGTCCAATGGAAACCACTGACTATCACTGTGATAGAGGAAGGAAAATATTACTGTCATAGATGATGTCACTGATGGACTTACCTGAGCAGGTGAGCTTCATGGTGGAGTAAGAGTAATCTGATGATGCACATTCCCTCATTGCATATGCAGACTGAACACAGTCAGATGTGATCCTCCATACAAGTGTCCGTGAGGTCTCAGTTCTGCTTCCTGTTGAAACAGCAAAGCCACAGTCCAGTTCTCTACAAACTGAAGCTGCTTCCTTCAGGGTCCAGTCAGAGTACTTCACTGGTCTCCACCCTCCCTTTTTCACCTCCAGTGTACCTGCACAGCGACTGGCTCCTCCCACCAATCTGACATGTTCTGAACAGAAACAAGAGAGTCATCAGTAAAAGAATAAAGTGAGTTTTATTAGAACAGAAATGAAACCAAATCAAAGCTGCAGCTCCTCTTCTACCTGAGCAGGTGAGTCCAACAGCTTTGCCAGGTGAGCAGGTGCTTCTAGCTGAGTCTGATCTTCCACAGTCCAGGAGAGCAGACTCATTGCCTCCACACTGGAACTCTTCGGTCCACATCGGAGCCTCCACTTCTCCATAGAGCGCCCCCTGGAGGACTGAAGGAGCCCCACAGCTGAGCTCCCTACAGACCACCTCTGCATCCTGCTGGTCAAAGTCAGCTTCACACACTGAAGACCACGACTGCTCAGACTTCACCTCCAGTCTGCCTGAACACAGACTAGTCCCATTCACCAGCCTGACAGAGTCTGGAGAGAGAGAACCATCATTAGTTTTGGGAATATTTACCTGCAACATTCATACCAATAGAGATTTTTCTGAATTTTAAGTATGAACTGATAAAGAGAGAGAGCACATTCATACCTGACTCAAGTCTTTATTTATAGAAAATATTTCAAGCTATTTGTAGGATTTGAACATGTCTTGATCAGGCTCCGTCTAGTGGTAACATGAAGAACGACACTGTGGTGGACAGCAATGCATGATACCAGAAATAAAGATGTACAACTTTAAAAGGAGGCGTCTCTCTGTTATAAAGTCACACCCTCATAACTCTGTTCACAGTAGAATAATGGATGAAGCTACAGCTAATCTGAATTAGACTCCTCCTGTTTTCCTCTGTCAGATTATTGCTTTCAGCAGTAGCAGCTCATGCTATCAGACCTCAGCTCACAGTACAGTGAACTGTAATTGTTAACGCTGGTCTGAGGTAGCGATGCTTGAGGTATCTTTAAGGTCTTTTATCGGTACCAAAACAAGGAGATTATTGGATGGTAAAATCTGGTTTTGGGTTCTGCTTGTTTCCAGGGAGATATTGTTGAGTTCATATTGTGACACTGTTGTAAACATTGCTGTTGCTGCTGATCAAACTCTATATTTTTAAATTAAAAATAATAAATCCATTATAATCTGGATTCATGATTTTCTTAAAATAATAATTTAAAAGTAGTAATAACTCTTTTGTAATGAAAAGAACTGATAAGATTATCAATAAAGAATGAGACTGATAAGGGATATTGATAAAAGTAGTTGTATTGATAAATTCCTAAAGAAACTGATCACTAGTCTGAAGTCAGTACATCTGATCATCATGTTGACACTGAGCTGACAGAGAGCAGCAAACTGGTCTGTTTACACTGTGTTAATGTGAATGATTAAATACCATATACATACAGTATATTGTAACTCAAAACTACTACTACTCCTGCTTTCTCTTGTAGTGTGAATATCTGAGCCATCCTGCTAATGCTTTGTGTCTGTGTGACGGTAATAAACTCTTCAGAAAATCACTGTTTGATGATAACCGACTCTTTGCCTACCTAATTTGTAGTTGTTGACACTGTTACAGAGGCTGATGGTGAGGTTGTCAGTGATGTCCAGGAGGAACAAGTAGTCGCTGACACTGAACATGTGAATTTCTTCAGGATCTGAGGCGACGGCCCTCAGCTGAGCCTCTTTTGCATTCTTTACACCTAAGAGAAAAATGTAGTGTTAAAACTGACTTAAAAACTTGAAATAGGGGAAAAGAAAACAATTTGATTGGCAAAGTAATAAAATTATTGTTTCCTGTTGCTTCCTGCTCCTTAAACCTCAATTGACAGAGCATGCTGATGGTTGTGTAATTTTAATCCCATTAAACAGAATTAAATAGAAATCATACGTACTTTATATCACTACCAAAGCATACCACATTTTTAGCTTGACTTTCCTCTTTATGAGCAACAAATTGGTTTAATTACTTTCAGCCCACTATTAAAAGACTTGATTTAATGATGTAAGACATTAAATGATATAAACTATAAATGTAGTCATACACATATCTTAAGAGTCTTTCTAACTATCGTTTTCATTGCAGCAAAATATCATGTTTAATTCATGTTAATGTCACGTTATTCTTTCATGGTAAAATAATAGTATTGTAATAATAGTTTCAGAGTTGCAGAGAGAAAGTCAATCACCAATAGTGTAGACCTCAATGCTAGGGTCTCTCAGGTCCCGTGAATCAGGGTATATATATTCCGGGGACTCTTCATCAGTAATCAGGATAACAATTTTTTGGGAGTCTGCACGCATTCCCACTTCGCTCTTAAAGCTGTTGCGGAGGATGTAGTTCAGAGCTCTTCCTGTGTGACAGAAATAAAGAGACATTAAAAGGTACAGAGACTTTATTTTGTGTGTCCCTTCTTCCAGACATAAATGTCCCATTCACTTTGCTCATAAACTGTTAGGTGACTGACAGTTGGAGCGCTTCAACAACTCAATTCAACAATGTCTTGTGCTTTGATAGAAAAGTTAAAGCAGCAGTGTTCTTCTACAAAGCCACTGTTTGTGCTTTTCTTTGATATTGAGCCATACTGTTGTAATTTTCACTCTAGGACTGTTAAAATGTCATTTTATTAAGATTTAATATTTTGTCAGATGAGAAAGTAACCATGTACATTCCCAATATGTGGTCAGTATATCCAAATAACATCTGTTTGTAAATCTGCTGTGACATCTGCCGGCCATCTTGCGTCTTGTGTCGTCATACTGGGGAGAATATGATCCAATGAACTGATCTGTGCAGCTTTTTGGTGATTTTGATTTTTGGTGATTTTGACTCTAATGTTTTGATATATGATGTAATTCCTTTTGGAAGATTAATGATGGTCTTACAGATGAAATCTAACAATTGTAGCTGCCGCATTAGTTTGTCTGAATATAAAGTGAAGCTTCATGTTTTTACTGAACAGAACAACAGCACTGCCTGTGGGGCTCTATATGTACAGATATCACCACATTTACATAAATATAAATGTATTGAAATGCACAGATCAGTCTATATGACGCTGTGTTTCATTTAATTAAGCAACATAACACTTTGGATTTTTATTATAGCTACATTACAGACTGAATAACATAATTTAGTGCATCTCTCTGTCAATGAGGTGATTTTTTTTGTGAGAGAAAAGTGTTAGTGAAGTTTTGACTTGAGATTATTTTGTCACAATACAGTCTGGTAGGTGTGTTGAGGACTTGGAAAGTTCTGGGGAGTACGCTTTATAAAATAAAACACAATTTAACATAGACTGATCTGTTCATTTTAACACATATTTATTAAAAAATATTTTAAAAAAATAAAATATTAAAAATCACCTCCATGCAAAATTGGACTTTGAAGTATGTATTGCACACAATTTGAAAGTGTAAAATTGTGTTATTTGTACATAGATTGAAGAGACTGGGCTGATAGACAAGTTTTATAAAAGTACAGATACGTTTAAAACCAAAGTAATAAATAAAAGTATGATAAAAAAGGATGATTAAAAGGACTGCCTTTTTTCACTTACGTAATATTGCAAAAATCCGGCACATCCTGTCACAAAAAGATGCAGAAAAAATAGTCCACACATTTGTTACTTCTAGGCTGGATTATTGAAATTCCTTATTATCAGGCTGCCCTAACAAGTCTCTAAAGACTCTCCAGCTGGTCCAGAATGCAGCTGCATGTGTTCTGACTAAAACTAGAAAAAAAAACACATTTCTCCCATTTTAGCTTTGCTGCACTGGCTCCCTGGAAAATCCAGAACTGAATTTAAAATCCTTCTCCTAACCTACAAAGCTCTTAATGGTCAGACATCCTCATATCTTAAAGAGCTCATAGTACCGTATTATCCCAATAGAACGCTGCGCTCCTAGAATGCAGGCTTACTGGTGGTTCCTAGAGTCTCCAAAAGTAGAGTGGGAGGCAGTCTTTCTTATAACATCAGTTGTTTTATCTTCTCTCTGTGTACTCCAGCTCAAATAAATACGTTTGGCCATCAAAATGAAGTGACTCTTGATCAACCTCATATTAGTCCATGGGATAATCTGTCATTGCGCATAGTTTTTTTTAGTTTCCTTGCAGTCTAACCATGGTGAAAGTCAGCCTCATATATGTAAACAAACCGGTGTGTGTGGATGAATATGTGGGTTGTTAGGCTAGCTGGCAGGTTACCCTGGATTTAGATCTCTATGCAGTTAGAAATAATGCTGCTGCAGGCAGCTGGTTTCTGTGTTCACTTTCTTTCAGATTCAGAAACAAACTTTTGAAGTGATTCAAGTAAAAATCATGTTTATTTGTAAAGCTGTAGGAGTCTCAGTAGCTTGCCCCGATGATTGTTGTTTTGTGCATTGAAAGTCTTTTTGTGAATCGCCAGAATCTCTATGATGGTGTGCAGAACGCAAAGCAAATTTTTTGCATGGCATGATTACATACATAGTCGATACAAACTTGAGCAAAAAATTCACGCATATTGCAACGCGTCATGAATGTACTTCAGAGCGTACAGAGTAAAGAGGGAAAGGAGAGAGACTGAAGGGAAATGACAGAAAGAATCAAAGTTCCTGGTGAGTTCTGAGTTCAGTCAGAGGCTGAACTGAACACAAACACACAGAAACTTTCCCTCAGACATGTTCAGTGCCTTCCGTTGCTCACTAGGCGCAGCTAATGTACAGTAATGTATTTTGGCTGTTTGGGGCAAATAAACACAAACGATCCCGCAGTCAAACTTGAACAAGTAATGCAAGTTCTCGTAAAATAGTCTCTCTTCATCCATGCTAACGGCTGACTGGAGGGGAAACGGAAATGTCAAGGACGTCGGTGTTGATTTTGACCAATGAAAATCGGTTGGAGGTGGAGCAAGTGCATGAAACTTTGCAAAAATAAAGGGCGAGCGGTTTTTCAAACAAGCGACATGTCACTCAGCCTGTTTGATGACACACGGAGCAGGTTAGGACATCTTAACTGGGAAAAACTGACACAATCTGATGTTCGCTCGTTCAAATCGCATCCAGTTAGGAATCGGTGTGATGTAGCTGGAGAGAACAAAGTTAGCATGACACATAGAGCCACAATGGCCACATTTATGGGAAATACATCAGGTTCAAATAAACCAGAATTTTCCATTAATATTATGATAGCAACAATAATACAAATTACCATCATTGTTCATCTAATTTCTACTGTAACCCTACTATTTCTGGACTGAGCATGAATGTATAACATAAGCACTTTTCACTAATTTTATCTGAGGTCTGTTCTGATGATGTTATTTGTCAGCAGAGACACAGTTTTCCTGATCTGTCAAGGGACTGAATTTCATTTACAAATTGCTCCATATATTCAATATATTCTATATTATAAATACTTCAAGTTAAAATTTTGTATAAAAATACGGATCACTGACCTAAATACAGAAAGTAAATATATTTGGATCTAATCAGAGTCTCTGCCTCAGTCCCTCACAGTGTAAAGCTGGTGTGGATCAGACAGTGTGCTGTTAAATCACCTATGGCGCACAATCGTTTTGTTAGTCGCAGCTTGGCTATGGCCTCCAGCAGGGATTGTTTGGTCTGGTGGGTGTTCAGCTGCCACTCGTTCTCTAGGATGCCACCGTACTGAACCAGACCTGCAGAAAACACAGAAATGTGTAAAACTGACACACTGACCCATTTTTTGTTTTTCAATGATAATGAGAATAACAATGATAATAATGAATATCAGAATAATATTTTATCTTCTTGAACAGATGCATTAGTTTATTAGTATTATTATTGTTACTATCTTGTTGACTTCAGTCAGGTTGAGTCGAGTCTAGAATGCAGGTTGATGGTACTGAACGGTCAGCAGTGTGCGCGTACACCTACAGTAAAAACGTGTCAGTCACCATCTGCACTGCTTAAAGTGACTCAAGTGAGTTTTTAATACAGTTTAATGTTGTAATTCCTCCATTTTTATCGCTGACATCTAGTCTAGTAACGTGTAAAAGAAGAGTAGGTGGGAGAAGGTGAGGGCTTTTGTTAGTGTTGGACTTTAGAGTGCAAGTATATGGCTACTTCCTGGAGGAAATGGACATTGACACCATTGTTGGAGGAGTTGGAGCGAGGCAGTGATGATGTGGATGACCCAACATGACAACGTTGTGCATCCCTCCTAGCTAGAATGTTTTGTTCAAAGACTCAGTAGTAACAGAGGCTGTATGCAGATAGCAGTTATTTTGCTATAACTGCTATCTCAAATACTCTTGTTATCATGTGTCATTTTGCTGCTTTTTTGCTAATTTTGAATTTGGGACCTGTGCCTGTATTTGAATATTTTCACATTGTGCTATAAAGATTTTAGTATTTTGAGTACTTTATACACAAGCAGAAGTAGTAATAGTACCAGGAGCAGTAGTGTTAGTAGTTGTAGTAGTAAAAATATTACCGATCTGGACTTTGTCAGGGCCGATGTTGAAGTTGCTGACTGTTTGATTTAGAAAGGACCTAAAGGTTTTATATTCTTCAGGGCTGATGCTGATGGATTCACAGACTAACAGCACGATGTCAGCCTTGGCTGTGCTTTCACACTGAGAACCTGGAAGAAAACAGAGGATTGTGGGATACAATACACAAGAGACCAGATATAGAAGCAAGACTAAGACTGTGTCTGAAATCACTCCTTATTTACTACAAAGTTCACTCTATTTACCCTCCTCCATTTTATTTCAGTGTTCAAATTCTGTGTGTAAATTTATCCAACATTTAGAGCCTCAAATGTTCCACAATAGAACAGAAAAGTCGTGTTCATGTCATGAACACTACTTCCTGCAAACAATCCCACAATGCCATGCATTGCATTTTATAGACACAAATATTATATTCCACAGCTGACAGGGATAATGTATCATTGTGATGATTAGTGAGTGTCCAAAATCTGGATTTTCACTTTTCAATGTTAACATTAGCATATTTTATTAGTTATTAGCTTTGAGTGTATTTGGTCATAAACCAAAGTGGATTCATTGTCCTGATGGAGGTGCGGGTAACGTCCTCCAACTCCTCCTGGGGGATCAGAGGCGTTCCCAGACCAGATGATATATTCTCTCTTTTTACCTGTTGGTTGGTGTTTATCTTCAGCCTGGAGTCCTGCAGAGAAAATCAGAAAATTAAATTTACACTGTAAAGATTTCCAGCAGCTCAGAGCTCATCTCACTGAAAACACACAGATTATTGAACTCACTCAGGAATCATGTGACCAGTTTACCACTAACCTGCAAAGCCACAAACAACATATGTGGACCAGAATCTGACTTTTACAGTTGTTTTACCAAATATGCTACAGACAATTATAATTTGTGTGTGAAAATAACATGTTGAATTTTCAGCAACTAGAAAATGGAGCTAAAAACCAAGTCAGACTAAAGTATTTGCTCTCTGGCTTGGAAACCTGGAAGAGAGAAACAGTCAGCTGGACATCTAAAGTAATCCTGTTTTCAAACCTATAGTTGGTTTGCTCTGGTCTGAATTAGTTAATCAGCTAAAGTTAAATGTAATTACTTTCTCCCCTCACCCGAGAAAATGAATTTTAACCTACATCTTAGTAAATAAGTTTGTTATCCCACATTAATAGCTAATTAGCTAAATTCAACCATGGAGAAAAACAAAACAGCTAATGTCCTGCTGAAACTAGATTATCTTAATTTATCTTATTTTAGCTCAGATTAGCTTAGTTTAGCTGAGTAGCAGTAGCTCCCATCTCAGTTTTTGACTCAAGTGGAATTCATAAGATTTTGTGTTTTTTTAAGTTAAATATATTAATGCATTAAAATGTAAATTAATTAAACAGGTTTCAACTTAAAATCACAAATGGTTCATGAACAGACACAAACAGAGTCAATATAATATGAACTATAAATACAATAAAGTTTATTTATTTTTCCCAAACAAAAAGAGTAGAAACAGGTTTTTGTAGATATTACATGTTTTCCTCACATTCCTGCAGATTGTGTAAAGGTAGACTGCAGTATGAGATACTATCAGTTATTCTGGGGTGAAAATAATCCTCATGAAAACATAAAAATTGAAGGAAAAACAATCATCTCTCTGTGCCTGGTCAGTCTGAAACTTTAAAACCTTTGTTCTTGACCTCACTGCTTCTACTTTCTGCTTCTTCTTTGAAGAGCAGCAGATGAGATGAACACATGAACACAAGCTCAACAGACGCTTCATACAGATTTAATGGAAAACTACGGTTCATTAAAACTTTGTCTAACATGTTGGTTTGTTTCCCTTCTGATCGTCTGACTGCTCATATTTCTGACCTATCAGACATCTTTTTAGTGATGTCACCGCAGTTACTTCTTGCTTTACAGATTTTACATTCAAAACATATCACTGCTGAAAACCTTGTATCTCCAAATGTCAGACTCTCCAGAAACAAACTATTTTTAATTGGATGACTGGATGCATTTTTGTCATCACAGTTCAACTTGTTACAACTTACATGTAAACACATCAGTCATTAAACTCTGTGAAAAGAAGTGATGTGAAACTATCAGGACTGAACTGAAGATACTTCACTACTTTTTACTGATAAAGTTTACCTTCAGTGAAGTTTTGAATGCAGGATTTTGACTTAAATTCAGTATTTTTACAAAGGAGTTTTGAACCTTTCACACATCCATCATTACAGATTTCAGATATTAACTTGTTGAGTACAATGTTGTTATTACTGATAGAAATAATGGACAAAACTATGAAAATAAGCCAGAATTGTTTTAGTGCAACAGACTGTGTTAATGTAACACAGCAGCTAAGAATGACTTCAATAACCAGAAATCCTGTGTGATGACATCACATGACTACTGTACTATTTAAAGTCTCCGTTTCTCTTTTTTTCTACAAAATGACCAGTAGTCCCCTGTTGGTAACATAGGAATGTGTGTGTGTGTGTGTGTGTGTGTGTGTGTGTGTGTGTGTCTGTGTGAGTACTTGTATTTGTCCCTTTTGGGGACACACCTCAAGTCCCCATAACGTAAATCATTACATCATCACAGTATCTGACGGCTGCAGTTACGTCTTACTTTACAGATTTTACATTCAAAACTTAACACTGTTGTCAGGCAAAAACCTTGTATCTCTAGATCTCAGCTTTTCCAGAAACTCAGTGAAACAAACTACTTTTAATTGGATGACTGGATGCATTTTTGTTGAATTGTCACAATTCTACTCATTACAACTTACATGTAATCACATCAGTCATTAAACTCTGTGAAAAGAAGCGATGTGAAACTATCAGGACTGAACTGAAGATACTTCACTACTTTTTACTGATAAAGTTTACCTTCAGTGAAGTTTTGAATGCAGGATTTTGACTTAAATTCAGTATTTTTACAGAGGAGTTTTGAACCTTTCACACATCCATCATTAAAGCAGAGTCCTACCTGAGCTCCACAGCAACACCAACACCATCAGCAGGTGATCCATGACCAGGTAGACCATCTGTCTCTGTCTCTGTCTGACAGACTCCTCAGCTCTCCTCTGCTAATAACATGTTCTGTTTCCTCTTTTATCACCTCATCAGCCCGGAAACAAACTAACTGATGAGCAGCTTCTAAGAACTGAAGCCACTAACCGCAGGGTCAGTTCACTGAACTTATTTGACCAGATTTTGAGATATTGACCTTTTCTTCATCATCGTCCTCAGTACAAGGTCATGCTGTGCAGCCAGACTTTGTTTAAACCTTCAGTTCAATCAGGAGAGACATGAATGAAGTAAAGGTAATTGATTATTATTACAGATGTTATGGTCTTGGTCAACAGATTCTTTGCACTTAGATTTTTCTGCTGAAACTGATAAGTCTGATGAGGTTGATGAAATGCTGAAACTGATGAATCTGCAAAGACTAGGTGGTGATGGGGAGGTTGAGGGGTGCGCATAACAGTAGCATGAACGCACAAAAGGCAGAGAGAGAGAAACATTTAAAAAGACAGCAGCAAGATGATAATGGAGCTGTCGCTGTGCTACTGGATATATGTGAATAGCTGATGTGGCTCAATTGACAGCAAGGAAATTATGAGTGAACATGTGTGAGAGATGTGAATGGAAGGATAAAATGAGAAATACAACTACAGGCATACACATACAAAACATAGTCTTCCTGAAGTTTTCAAAAATACCCAAACTGTCTTCTGAATTTTGGGGAAATGTGTCTGAAATGATGCAGCAGCAGAAATGTAGATTATTTCCATCTGATGGAACAATGCAGCAATAAAAACATGGAGCCTGTTGTTTGAAGAATTCACTCATGAGTAATATGAACAACATGATGGACGCTGCTGTCAACTGTGCCAAAGTTCAGCAGCGTTCCTGTGTTGTCTATCAGAGTTTCCCAACTTTTTGACTTTTAGCTGACTTTTTAATTAAAAACAAAACAACAGGACTCAGTCAAAGGGTGGGGGAATTGCTTTATTCATCGATAAAAATCATAAAAGTTAATCTGCTAGTAAAATGTCACCAGTTATGGACAGTATCTTGGAATGCATCACAGTAAGTAGGGAAATGTTATCTGAACTGTATAATAATAATAATAATAATAATAATAATAATAATGTAAATAATGATGCTGTAGGGGTATTTCTGTATCTCAATAAGGCATTTGACACGGCACACCATGGCTTATTATTAAAAGACCCCAAAGGGAAAAAAGAAAAAAAAAGATAAATTATATTAATGGTAAATTATCAAAAATCAATTGCAATACTATATAAAGCCAAAGATCTTCTAAATCAAGCTTCATTATATACCTTATACTATTCCTTTATACTCCAATATGTAACTTACTGTGTGGAAGTGTTGGGAAATACATATAAACAAACACTAAACCAACCTCCATCTTTCAAAAAAGAGGTATAAGAACTATAAAAAAAACTACTTAAAGAACCAACAAATCTACACTTTATTAAATTAAAAGCACTAAAATATAAAGATCTGATCAACTTCAAAACTTCCCAAATTATGTACAGAGTAAAAAATCCACAATTACGCAACAGTATCTAAGGGTTGTTTGAAATGAGAGAAAGTAAACATGACCTGAGAGGAACTTGTATGTTCAAAAAACATTTAATCAGAACAAATGAAAAATATCATGATCATCATGAAGAAATGAAAACACGTAGAACACTAACCAAATTAAAAAAAAAAATCTTCAAAGATAATATATTGAACGGATATGGGATGGACTTGTGATGTTTTGTTTGCTTCCAACCGGATTGATTTGTTCTCATGTTGCTTGAATGTTTGGTTTGCTTTTTGATTTGATAGAGATGGGTATCATGGACACTGGTGGTAGATAGCTGAGTTTTCATATTAATCATAAAGTTGATTGTTAAAGCCAAAAAAAAAAAAAAGGGGGGGGGGGGGGGGGGGGGGTACTAGACTAGATTCTTCCTACTCCTTTTCAAACATGGAATGCCTTCTTTGAATTGTTTGCTGGGATTTTGATATATATGTTTGCTGATGGTTGTGTTTTGTTTTCTTGTTTATATATATATTATTTTGTTGTTTCTTTAATCTTGTTTTTTTCTTTTGACATGTTTGATTTTTTTTATTGAATTTGTATTTCCTATTTATTTATCATTTATCATTAGTGTTTGAATATTGCAAACTATATTATATAGTATCAATAGGGCTTGAAATGAACTTTTTTGATTATGGCTACTAGATTTTAGAGTTACCAGCCAATCAGAATTTCAACCAGCTGAAATATTTTTCTTGCAATAAACCAGATTATGAGAGCTGCTCAATCAATTTAAACATAAGTATTAGTAAAAAAACATGACTCTTCTTTGTCTTGAGAAGCTGCAGCATGTATTAACTGACACACTGTAGTCTGTACTGTACATTTACTGCCAGACTGACAATTTACTGCTAACCTTTTCCACTGCTCTGCTCACATTCACCTTCACTTTTCTGCCGCTCGCCCTCTCACTCAACCACTCACTCACTATGCACACACATTACTCACTGCCCTATTCCTTAACGGAGCGCCGCTACCAAGAGTTTCCCAGGCAATGACACAGAGGTTGACTCTCATTTCGGAACAGCACTTTACAGAGGCTTCCAAGCACTATTGATTTCCAAATGAATGGATATTTGGCTTTATTTTTGGCATAAAAAAATGTTTTTTTGGCCCAGATGGGGTTCTCGTTGGCCTGGCAGTCCAACAGACCTCTACAATTATTTGGGAAACACTGCATAATTGATTTGGGAATGAAACTGATATGACAATAGTCAAGAATGCCATTTATGGTATTGCAAAACCACTAACACACATCTATAACTTGTCCTTCCAAACTGGTAAATTTCCCAGCAAAATTAAAATTGCAAAAGTTAATCCATTATATAAAGTTTTACAAATTACAGGCCTGTTTCTTTACTTTAACAAATCTATAAGATACTAGAAAAACTCTTTATTGACAGGTTAGACAATTTCATTGAGAAGCACAATTTGCTGACAGTCAGTATGGATTCAGAACAAACAGATGAACATCTTCGGTGCTAATTGAATTAATAGAAGAAATTACTAACAGTATCGACCAAAAAAAGCATGCAGTGGGAGTATTTATAGATCTAAAAAAAAAAGCTTTTGATACCCTTAATCACAATATATTACTAAATAAATTGGAAAGTTATGGTATTGTGCTGAATTGGTTGAGAAGCTATTTCAGAAACAGGCAAACATTTGTAAAGATTGGTGATTATAAATCAACATGCTTGGATATTACTTGTGGAATCCCTCAGGGATCAGTATTAGGCCAGACATTGTTCAATTTGTACATAAAAGATATATGCAGAGTATCAAAAATACTGAAATTTGTTTTATTTGCAGATGAGACTAATATTTCTTGTTTTGGGGAGAATTTACAGCAGCTTACAGGTGATCATAATGGAAATGAGTAAATTAAAACAGTGATTTGACATAAACAAATCATTTAATTGGAACAAAACAGAGATTGTGCTATTTAGAAATTGTAAAACAAACACTTGTGTACAAGTTCTTGTGGATATTTTGAGCGATGGTCAGCACCTCAGTGGAGAAAAGCACACACGAGCCTTTTACTCTGAGCAAGACACTGAACCCCAAGTTGGCCAGGACCCTGTCTGGCAGCTCTTCCACCATTGGTGGAAGTGTGTGTGTGTGAATAGGTGAAACAGGCAAAAATTGTGAAGTACTTTGTCTCTTTTATAGTATATAAAATACAGTTATAAGTGAAAAGATATAAACTCATCAAATATAACTATATACAGATAATTATGTTACAAATGGTCCAATCAGATCTCTCTGCTCTTCTTCTTCTGGTCTTAATAAAGGTCTCACTACTTCCTGTTTTGGCACTGAGCGTTGGTGCTGGTTCCTCACCATACTGGGCTGCAAAAACCTGGCTGAGACTGAGAGGAGAGATGAAACCAAAGATGATTTTCTTCTTCAGTGGTTTGTGGCTCCTTGGAGGTCCTACTCTGCTCCCTGAGCTCCTTCCTCTTCAGCCGGCTCTCCTTCAGCTCTGGAAACACTGAGGTTATAAGAATCCAGCTCAGTGTTCTCCTGTGGGCCTGACTTCTGCCCCCTGCTGGCCTGGAGAGACATGACAACACAGATCTAAGTTACTGCATCAGTCCTCTCTTCAGTTCAATATAAACAGGCTGAGTGCTTCATTTCAACCAGTCCTCTAAACAACAAACATGTTCATCCTTCAGGATGAAAACGACGACAGTGACGACCAACAGCAGAGTCACCAGCAGGACGACCGGTCTGATGATAAGAACTGTTGGATCTGACGAGACACATTCAGTCATCACATTAGATCACATGACATCATGTGAACAACAGCTCCCATCAAACAGAAACTTTAGTGACGTTAAATCTCCTAAAATCACTGAAGTGTGAAGCAGCTTGTTGATTATAAGTTCATCTGATCTCCTCTGTATGCTGATGATGTTGGACAAAAACAACTCATGTGTTTACAGCCGGTTTGAAAGAATGAATGAAAGTCTGCTGATTGTCTCCTTAAAGCTCCTGTCTGGTTGAAATGATTCAACTGATTGTTAACAATCAACATCTTTACATGCAGTTAAATCAAATGTGATCCTGGTGAAGCTCTGAGTTCTCCTGATGACATTCAGCTCATCATGTAAAGTCCTGTTTATTATCATTATAGTGCTTATCTGGCTTCACTGACTCGTTTGCTGTCTTTTACTTTTCACTACAACACAGTTGTTATGGTTCAATAACATTAAAGAAGCCGAGAAGGAAACAGTTTACAGTTCCTTCATCAGATTCTGCCTCAGCTCTCTGTAGGTCGCTGGGTCGGTCCTGCTGCCTGATGACTTTTTATCATGTTTTACAAACATGGAAACAAAGTCAGTGTGACGTCTCAGTTCCACTGAGCTTCACACTCTGCTTCAGCTTACCTGTGACAGTGAGAGACAGCAGACGGCTCTCAGAGGAGAAGTTATGATAAAAAACATAGACGCCATAAACACAGCTGTAGCTTCCTTGGTGGGCGGGGTCTGCAGCAGGAAACAGGAAGTCAGCAGAGTGATTGACAGCTGGCTGGGTGTAGATGTGTGCCGTGTTGGAGGAGGTGAAGGTGAGCTGGAAGGAGCCTCCTGGGTACTGAGGCTGGATGGAGCAGCTGATGGTGAAGTTGGAGCCCCGGCGCACCTGAAACCCCTGCTGCTGGGCCTCGGAGACCCCGTCCATGGTAGAAGACACAGAGATGATTGGCTGAACCAGCAGGTCTGTAAACACGGAGAGATGATGGTCTGTGTAATGCTTATCAGTTCAATTTTCCATATAAAAAATAGACAATTGAATTCAATTTTCCAAAATTGTATTTTTCATTTGGAATGTTGGATAGAAAAATGGAAAAATAGAAAATCATAAAGTTTTCATTTGTACATGTGTCTTGGGCTACCTGAGAAGGCAGGTCTAAGCGCCTGACTCAACAGATCCCGCTGTTAGGTGTCGCCAGGTCTTCCCTCTAAATGTACATTTTGGCATTTGTTTATGTAAATATACAGCATATAGCTTGAGAGTCATATACAGTGATATCACCATATTGCCTTGGACAAAAAAGCTAAATATGCTAGCCTATGTGGCTAACATTAACCTTGTTGTGCAGTGTGTCCGTGCTTCATAAACACTTGCAGATGCAGCCGCTGCACAGATTGAAATAAAAAAACAAAGTCAGATTATAGAAGTTAGACTAATCACTGTAAAGTTGATTAGCTGAGAAGTCTTCTCCTCAGCCCAGGTCAATGCATACTGTGAGTCAGGAGGAAATTGGTGTTATAAATGTTTGTGTGTAGATGCTCCAGCAGCTTATTGTCTCGCCTTCTCAGGCAAGTACAAATGAAAACTATAATTTTATATTTTTCCATTATTCTATCCAACATTCCACAAATAGAAAATAAAACGACTCTAAAATCTTAATTATACATTGATCTGACAAATGAAAAATACAATTTTTGAAAAATGAATTCAATTTTCCGATTTTCAATTTTTATTTTTTATATGTAAAATTGAACTGATAAGTGTTACACGGACCAGATGATGAATCCTTTTATCTCTGTGAGAAACTGAATGTTGTTTTCTCCTAATTTGTTTGTTCAAATAAATGAAGGTTGATCACACAACACAGAGAACTCCTACATTCATGTGTAATAAATAGATTAACATCCTCAGCTGCCTTTTGATTCGTCTGAGACGATCAACATGTTAATAAGACATTCGTACAACACTGCACGCACAATAGTTTCCAACAGAAACAAGTAGTGAACACAACACTGACATATCATCAGCTTTTTTGGTTGATATATTAAACTTGTCAGCAAACAGTTGCTTATTTGTTTAGGCAGCAAGCAACAACTATATTAATGTCTTATGTAGTTGTTGCTTGTAAGGTGGAATTGAAAGTCCAACTGATGTCACTGATGGACTTACCTGAGCAGGTGAGCTCCACGATGGAGGAAGAGGAACCTGATACTGCACAGTCACTCAGTGCAGATCCAGATTGAACACAGTCAGAACTGATCCACCATGTAGATCTGAGTGAGGCTTCATTTCTGCTTCCTGTTGAAACAGCAGAGCCACAGTCCAGATCTCTGCAAGCTGAAGCTGCTTTCTTCAGGGTCCAGGATACATCCTGCACTGGTCTCCACTCCCCATGTTTCACCTCCAGTGTACCTGCACAGCGACTGGCTCCTCCCACCAACCTGACAGGCTCTGAACAGAAACAAGAGAGTCATCAGTAAAAGAATAAAGTGAGTTTCATTAGAACAGAAATGAAGCCAAATCAAAGCTGCAGCTCCTCTTCTACCTGAGCAGGTGAGTCCAACAGCTTTGCCAGGTGAGCAGGTGCTTCTAGCTGAGTCTGATCTTCCACAGTCCAGGAGAGCAGACTCATGGCCTCCACACTGGAACTCTTTGGTCCACATCGGAGCCTCCACTTCTCCATAGAGCGCCCCCTGGAGGACTGAAGGAGCCCCACAGCCGAGCTCCCTACAGACCACCTCTGCATCCTGCTGGTCAAAGTCAGCTTCACACACTGAGGACCACGACTGCTCAGACTTCACCTCCAGTCTGCCTGAACACAGACTAGTCCCATTCACCAGCCTGACAGAGTCTGGAGAGAGAAGATGTACAATTCAATACTGATATTTGTTTACCATCTTATATACTATAACAAATATAATACATCTCAGTAGGTTCCCTCCTGGGGAGTCTTGTGGCTGGGCCTTGGCCCATGGGGCCTGGTCAGGCACAGACCAAAGAAGCAACATGGAGCTGCTCTGTGGACCCACCACCCACAGGGATTATGGACTGTTAAATCATGTAAATAGGTGTGCTTGAGAACAAGGTTTTATACCTTTGATCTTATTTTTGTAAATTTTTAGGTTTCTGCCTGCAAACTTTGTGTTTAGAGTCTGAGCATCCAGTTGCAGATTTGCAAGCTCACTTTCATACACTGTGAGGCAAGAAAACTGGCACACAGACTTTTGACAGGTTCACTGTGTGGTGATGTTTGGCAAAATGGTTTTGTACACTGAGGTTTGTAAGAAGGGAAGAGCAGGGAATTCAAATTCTGGCAAATCAGCTCAATTGGAGCTGCTACAGCAAATCAAATTGGCTAGGCTGTTGAGTCATCAATGTGATCATGTGCAGTTGACAGCTATAAAGCTGCTAGCTAGGAGATCTAGATGATGTCACTGATGGACTTACCTGAGCAGGTGAGCTCCATGATGAAGGAAGAGGGACCTGATACTGCACAGTCGCTCAGTGCAGATCCAGACTGAACACACTCAGATCTGATCCTCCATACAGATCTGTCTGAGGTCTCATTTCTGCTTCCTGTTGAAACAGCAGAGCCACAGTCCAGATCTCTACAAACTGAAGCGGCATCCTTCCAGGTCCAGTCAGGGGCAAACACTGGTCTCCACTCTCCCTGTTTCACCTCCAGTGTACCTGCACAGCGACTGGCTCCTCCCACCAACCTGACAGGCTCTGAACAGAAACAAGAGAGTCATCAGTAAAAGAATAAAGTGAGTTTCATTAGAACAGAAATGAAACCAAATCAAAGCTGCAGCTCCTCTTCTACCTGAGCAGGTGAGTCCAACAGCTTTGCCAGGTGAGCAGGTGCTTCTAGCTGAGTCTGATCTTCCACAGTCCAGGAGAGCAGACTCATGACCTCCACACTGGAACTCTTTGGTCCACATTGGAGCCTCCACTTCTCCATAGAGCGCCCCCTGGAGGACTGAAGGAGCCCCACAGCCGAGCTCCCTACAGACCACCTCTGCATCCTGCTGGTCCAAGTCAGCTTCACACACTGAGGACCACGACTGCTCAGACTTCACCTCCAGTCTGCCTGAACACAGACTAGTCCCATTCACCAGCCTGACAGCGTCTGGAGAGAGAGAAAATTTAATATTTAATACTGGTCTTTATTTATCACCGTATATACTATAACAAATATAACACATCACTTTGCAATCAAAATATAACAAATCTCAAGAGGCTAGACCTGGTCAGGCACAGCCTGAAGAAGCAACATGGAGCTGCTCTGTGGACCCACCACCCACAGGGATTATGGACTGTTAAATCATGTAAAAAGGTGTGCTTGAGAACACGGTTTTGTACCGTTAATCTTAGTTTTATAAACTTTTAGGTTTCTGCCTGTTTTCAGTCTGAGCATCCAGTTGCAGGTTTGCAAGCTCACTTTCACACTGTGAGGTAAGAAAACTCTCACGGCATTTTGACAGCTTTACTGTGTGGTAACGTGTGGTAAAATGATTTTTTACATTGAAGTTTGTAATGAGGAAAGAGTGGAAATTGAAATTCTGACCAATCAACTTCCTTGAAGCCACTACACCAAATCTAATTGGTTAGACATTTCAGTCAATCACATGATAGTAAACATCTATAAAGCTGCTAGCTAGGAGATCTGGACTGACTACAGACTTCACACTGATGGCTTCACAGAACCAGCTAAAATAACCTCTTCAACATCTAATGTATTAATCTGTATGATCCCCAGAACAGATGACATCAAAGGTGGACAGAATTAAGATCATATCGGTAACTCAAAAATGTTAACATGGCATTAGCTTTATCTCGCTATTGTGCTGTAAGCTAACTTAGCTTAAATTGTAGCCCCAAAAAGGACTAGAGTGTACGTTTAGTGGCATCTAGTGTTGAGGCTGCAGATTGCAGCCAACTGAATATCCCTCCCCCCTCCCCTTCTAATGGTGTATTCACACAGAATGCAAAGCAAATTTTTTTCATGCGACGAGATCACACACAAAGTCAATGCAAAGAACAAAAGAAACACAAATTGGCACATATTTGCGCAGGGCAAAGTGAATGTTGCTACGTGATGATGTGAATATGTGAAATTCGTGACACGATTATACAAGATTTGCATTTTTCGCATATTTGCTCAAGTTGAACATATGGGTCTGGTCCGGGGGATTCAGCTGTGGTTTGCCGACAGACAGCTGTTGAGAGTCGGCAAACTCTGGATTAGAGAGTCGGGGAGCAAATTGGTGCTGCTGTTGCTGATTTCTGGAGGATTAAACACACACAGGACCACCACACCGGTCACATTAGATTCTGCAGTGGCAGCTGATGTTTTTCTCTCTGTTTTATCTTAAATGGGCTGAATCAAAGCTTGTAGCTTAAGTTACTGTTGCTGCTGCACTTCGACATGCATTTTTGTCATGAACGTCACTATTTTACATGTAAGTTCTCTATGTCAATCCACTTTGCTTGGGTTGATCTTCATCCATTCAGATCCAACTACATGTTTATTCTAAATCTTCACAATAAACATGCCATTTACTCTGAAACTTTAGTCTGTTGTGGTTAGTCTTCTGTTCAAATAACACTTTGTCTCATATTCAAAGTCAGCATTTCCACACCCCTGGCCCGGTACACTGGTTCCACGGTTGTGTAATGTCATCTCTCTGGTGGGAAAGGAGCCCGAGCTGTTGCAGCAGGAGGAATGGTACCAACTGGATTTAGTTGGGCTCATCTCTACACACAGCACTGGCTCTGGAAACAAACTCCCAGAGAGGAGCTGGAATCTCTTCTTTTCTGGAGTTACTAGGGTGAGACCCACTGAGTACTGCTGTGTAGGAGTTCTCCACACAGAGAAAGAGGGTCACCTTTGCCCCAAAAGGAAGTTCATAAAGCAGCTTTTTCCTCCTGTTGTACTGGAGTCACGTCCTGTTGCTGGCCAGAAGAGAGCAGTCTACTCCAGAGTTGGACAGTCTGGGATTTAAGCTATTTGAGAGCAAGTTAACTGCTGTAGAACAGGTGGACTACAAACAGCAGACTCTGATACACTAACTGATTTTAATTTCTAATGTAGTAGTTTCTTATAAGGTGGATGTGACTGAGCTGCTCAGGAGAACTGCAGGGTGTGTGAGTGAACCACAGCAGGTTACTTAAAGCTGCAGATTGTCTCAGTCTGAAGCAATGAGCCTCCAGGAACAAGCTAACTTCTCTACCCTTTAGGATGCCGTCGTCCTGGATAAGTTTAAAGTTCAGTCCAATGGAAACCACTGACTATCACTGTGACAGAGGAAGGAAAATATTACTGTCATAGATGATGTCACTGATGGACTTACCTGAGCAGGTGACCTCCACAATGGAGGAGGACGGAAAAGGTGATGATAATGCACAGTCCCTCAGTGCAGATCCAGAATGAAAACAGTCAGATCTGAACCACCATACAGATCTACGTGAGGGCTCCTCTTTACTTCCTGTTGAAACAGCAGAGCCACAGTCCAGATTTCTACAAACAACAGCTGCTTTCTTCAGGGTCCAATCAGAGTCCCTCAGGTTCCAGATAGAGTCACTCACTGGTCTCCACTCTCCCTGTTTCACCTCCAGTGTACCTGCACAGCGACTGGCTCCTCCCACCAACCTGACAGGCTCTGAACAGAAATAAAAGAGTCATCAGTAAAAGAATAAAGTGAGTTTCATTAGAACAGAAATGAAGCCAAATCAAAGCTGCAGCTCCTCTTCTACCTGAGCAGGTGAGTCCAACAGCTTTGTCAGGTGAGCAGGTGCTTCTAGCTGAGTCTGATCTTCCACAGTCCAGGAGAGCAGACTCATGGCCTCCACACTGGAACTCTTTGGTCCACATTGGAGCCTCCACTTCTCCATAGAGCGCCCCCTGGAGGACTGAAGGAGCCCCACAGCCGAGCTCCCTACAGACCACCTCTGCATCCTGCTGGTCAAAGTCAGCTTCACACACTGAGGACCACGACTGCTCAGACTTCACCTCCAGTCTGCCTGAACACAGACTAGTCCCATTCACCAGCCTGACAGAGTCTAAAGAGAGAGAGGATTTAATATTTAATACTGATCTTCATTTAACAGTTATGTACAATAACAAATATAAAACATCTCTTTCCAAACAGAAATATAAAACATCTTAGGAGTTTGCCTCCTGGAGCCTGGCTGGGGAGTCTCTGGTGGCTGGGCCTCTGCCTATGGGGCCTGGTCAGGCACAGACCAAAGAAGCAACATGGAGCTGCTCTGTGGACCCACCACCCACAGGGATTATGGAATATTAAATCATGTAAAAAGGTGTGCTTGAGAACAGGGTTAGACAGTCAAGCTAATGTTAGCATTGGCGTCATGATAGCTAGCATTTACCCTATAATATGATAAAAAAAAATCATGCAAACAACACAAACACAGAGCTGCATGGGTTACTGTGGCATTCAGGTTCATTTTCACATGAAACAAATGGTTTCCCTTACAGAGAGAAATCTGTGTTGCCAGATCTCGAGAGAGTGTGTTGCTGTGACAGACCCAGGTCTCGAGCAAAGTTAATTTTCTCCTGATTTGTCTATTTGAAAAATGCTATTTTAGTGTCAGAATGTTTGGAAGATATGTGGCTTGTGAAAAATGGGTCCAATATTTACTTCGGTGACTATGGGGCAAAAGAATCGGTCATAATTTGTATTCATGTTTGCTTCTCCCATTGGAGTGAATCAAACCATCAATCTTC
This sequence comes from Thunnus albacares, assembly GCF_914725855.1. Classification (NCBI taxonomy): domain Eukaryota; kingdom Metazoa; phylum Chordata; class Actinopteri; order Scombriformes; family Scombridae; genus Thunnus; species Thunnus albacares. The sequence goes on along the minus strand of NC_058125.1, from coordinate 26,849,516 downwards.
CGATTAGTGGACGACCCGCTCTACCTCCTGGGCCACAGCCGCCCAAGGGCCCGTTCAATGCTGCTTGCAGCTTTAATTGTTATTATTATTATTATTATTATTGTTATTATTATCATTATTATTATTATTATTATGTCACTGATGAGCTTACCTGAGCAGGTGAGCTCCACAGTGGAGGAAGAGGAATCTGGGAATGCACAGTCCCTCAGTGCAGATCCAAACTGAACACAGTCAGATCTGATCCTCCATACAGATCTACGATAGGGCTTCTTTCTGCTTCCTGTTGAAACAGCAGAGCCACAGTCCAGCTCTCTACATACCACAGCTGCTTCTTTCAGGGTCCAGTGAGAGCCATACACTGGTCTCCACTCTCCCTGATTCATCTCCAGTGTACCTGCACAGCGACTGGCTCCTCCCACCAACCTAACGGTCTCTGAACAGAAACACGAGAGTCATCAATAAAAGAATAAAGTGAGTTTCATTAGAACAAAAATAAGAGAGTCGCTGGCATCTAGAAGGCACCAGCAGACCTGTGTCTTCATTTATAAAGCCTTGCTATCTAAGTTGTAGTGTTATTTAACATCTTTAGTTGAGCTCAGAGCTGATAACCATGACACCACATCACAGAGCAGGTTGGCTTTAAAAGTTCCTCATACAGTCATTGAACTGGGGAAGATTGGTTTCCAGTTTCCTTACCACTAGAATGAATTGCAACACAGCTTAAAGTTAGAGAACATTGTTACTCTGAGTGACTGAAAAGTTTTCCTAGCTGCTATTCTTCATAACTGTGATTGTCTTAAGTATTGTGTCCATCAGTATGTACGATGATTGTTTTGTGACTGTGATGTAAATGAACCATTTTATTGTGATTCTGTGTGTATGTGACCTGTTCTCAGGTCTCTCATGCAAAAGAAATCTTGATCTCTGTAAGAGTCATAATTGGCCCTTAGTAGAACTGAGTTTTGTCATATTGCATATTATTGTGTTGGGTATTTCTACTTAAATTAAAGTTAAATCACTCATTGGGGGCACCACTCCCGACCTTGAGGAGAATAAATGTCCGTTTAATTGATCAGTCTCAAATTAATTGTGAGTTCTTTTCAAAGCAGTGAACTCTGTCTGCTATGCTCAAAGGAAACCACAATGATACATGATAAAGAGAATAATAAAAGAATAATAAGGCCTTGAAATGATAGGCCTTCTTCGGAGCAATGTGAGCCGGCATTGAGTTTAGGCTTTTGCTGAGTCTTTGTGATCTCGTTGAGTGTTGGGAAATTTACTCTGGTTGCTCTCTTTAGTTGGATAGAGTAATTACTTTGGTCAGATAAACTTAAAAAGGAAAATACTACATGTTAAAATGCGAGGGTTCTTGTTAAAAATTCTAAAAGCAAAAATAACTGAACTTTTCAATGAAGGATTAAACTGTGTGCATAGCCCAAGCCTAAAGGCATAGGAGATATCTTTCGACTTTTAGTTTCAGTCTTGGGTGTAATGAAAAGTTTCTCACATCAAAGTTCTAATTATTAATTTTCTTTATTCTCCAAGGAAAAACATGGTGTTACTGAAATGGCGGAGTTATGATCCTTATTCTTAGGGAATTAATCTTAGGGTTTAGTGCATAATCACACTTAAAGCATCCCTACAGCCCACCTTCATGTCAGAATTGTAGATATTTATGCATTGTAAGACTATTCAGAAAACAAAGTTTATATATGAATATACATTAAACCTTAAGCTTAATGCTTATCCCATAATATTTAGACAAACCTTACATTGATGGCTTCAAATATAAATTTGAAGCCAATAAATTCATAATATAAAAACATTCAATATGACTCCTTGTCTAATTTAACTATCAAAATATACTGTATTTAGTTAAAAGTAGTAGTAAATGAAAAAGGTAAATATTTTAGGTGATTTTAAATTTAAAAATTGGATAAGGTTCACGTGGCGTAAAAAGGCTTTGCTATAACAGTCAGCAGATGGCAATGTTGTTACATGGTGAATTTTAATACTTCATCAATAGATTATCTTATGGCTATGGAAATTATATCATTATCCATGCAACTTTATGACAAACATTGCATGATTTACATAATGATTAGACATTTAATTCACACAAAATTCAGATTTATCTATAATAAGGATTTACTTAGTGAAAGCTCACTGAGGAATGTCCTTTGAATTTTTGGAGACAAACTAAACACAAAAGGCCTCAAGGTCATTTAAACACTTTTAGTCCAATTGTTCATTTTAGTTATTTTGTCTGCCATCAGGCTTTCCAAGAGTTTTGAAACAGTGTTTGACCCTGGCCAGTGTCATGTTGTTCAGTGGTCAGTTTGTGTCGGTCCTGGGGTGAGACTCTCACCCCATGTCTCTGGTTTGTCCTTGCAACAGGAAAACAAGTCTATCTTCTTTTCTCCTGGAAATTAAAGAAAAGGATAAGACTGTCCTCTGCAATTGCGAGGAAGACAATTTATTTATTATCACATTAATTATGTTTGTTGAAATTAGTAATTTCTTTGAATAGTGAGGTCATATTAAGACACGGCTACTGCACATGGGCAAAGGTTGTAAAGCTGAATCTTTCTTTAAGAAACATCACATTAAAAGAAATTCAGAATAAAGTTAAGAGTGGAAGAAAAATGTTTTTTGACCATATAAATGTATTAACTTTGTAACCTAACAGAACAACAGTTTGGATATTACCAAGTTTTCCTTTTGAAAGAAGTTCAATCAGATTTCTTTTGGATGAGAATGTACTACCTGAATGGATGTTAAACTGTAAAAAGATGAACGGATCTCTGCCCTTCTGTGGAGTTGTGGATTATCAACATCTATGTGAATACCTGTTAAAACGTTCTTCCTGGCTGGCTTTCTAAAGGGTATAAAAAAAACATTGGATTGGACACCCAAATGTTGAACATCTTTGAATACTTGAATCTTGATTGATTTTGACACCAGTGGATCAGTGTGGTGTTATCACTGTTTGATGATAACAGACTATTTGCCTACCTAAGTTGTTGATACTGTTACAGAGGTTGTTGGTGAGGTTGTCAATGATGTCCAGAAGGAATGAGGAGTCGATGACACTGAACATGTGAATTTCTTTGGGATCTGATGCGACGGCCCTCAGCTGAGTCTCATTTGCATTCTTAATACCTGAGAGAAAAATGTAGTGTTAAAACTGAACCTTCAAAAACTTAATAAATAAGAAAAGAAAACAATTTGGTTGGCAAAGTAATAAAATGATGGTGTCCTGTTGCTTCCTGCTCCTTAAATTAAAGCTGACAATTGACAGAGCATGCTGATGGTTGTGCATTTTTAATCCCATTGAATAGAATTAAATAGAACTCGTACGTACTTTATATCACTACCAAAGCATACCACATTTTTAGATTTACTTTCTTCCTTGTGAGCAGCAAATTGATTAATTCATTTCAGCCCACTATTAAAAAACTTGATTTAATAATGTAAGACATTAACTGATATAAACGATAAATGTAGTCATACACATATCTTAAGAGTCTTGCTAGCTAACATTTTCATTGTGAAAAAATGTCATTTTTAATTCATGGTAATATCACATCATTCTTTCATGGTAAAATAATGTAGTTTCAGAGTTGCAGAAATAAAGAAAGTCACTCACCAATGGTGTAGACCTCAACGTCGGTGTCTCTCAGGTGCTGCGAGGTGGAGAATACGTTGTCCTCAGACTCTCCATCAGTAATCAGGACAACAATTTTTTGGGAGTCTGCACGCATTCCCACACTGGGTTTAAAGAGCACATGTACCAAGTACTTCAGAGCTCTTCCTGTATGACAGAAGTAAAGAGGCTTTAAAAGGTGCAGAATAATAACTTTGTGTGTTGCTTGTTCCAGACATAAAGGTCCCGTTACTTTGCTCATAGACTGTTAGGTGACTGACAGTTGCAGCTCTTCAACAAGTGTGTAACAAAATATCTGGTTCTTTGATAAAAAGTCAAAGCCAGAGGCCTGTAGACATAAAAACTGAAAGAGAGAAGTTAACTATGACTCCAAAGGTGCATTTCAGTCAGAAACATCCAATCACAGAGCTTCAAATTATCATGATTTTTAATGTTGTTATTGTATTATTATAGCTATTATAATCACAATCGCTATAACAGCATCAGCAATGTTTGATATGTAACATGATACTATACAATAATGTTATATCACAATATTAATAATCATATTAGAATAATATGATTATTAAAGGAAAATGAGGAAAGGAAAATGGTGGTGATGAGCATGAGTACAGGGGTCTCATCAATGACTTTGCAGAGTGGTGCCAGTGAAATTGTGTCCAGCTCAATGTAAAGAAGACTAAGAGGCTGGTGGTGGACTTTCACAGGGCCAAACGATCATCAGTCAGTCCAGTGTACATCAAGGGGCCTGAAATTGACGCTGTTCAGTCCTATAAATACCTGAGTATTACCCAGGGTGCTCCCTCAACACCTTGGAGGTGGTGTGTGAGAGGAGGATGGTGACTAAGCTCCAGGCCATCTTGGACAACACCTCCCACCCCCTGAACACGTACCAGTGTGCCCTGAGCAGCTCCCTCAACAACAGGCTGCTCTAAGGAGCTGTTCTGCAGATCTTTTGTCCCTGCCGCAATCAGACTCTACAACAGCAGTCAACACTGCTCACAGCAGTATCATTAGTATTAGTAGTAGCAGTATTGTATTATTAGTGTTACTACTGATATCTTTTACATCTCCTCACACTGAACCACCCAGCCCAATTGTGGTTTTTGGACATTTCACATGTGAAACTTCAGGGGCACATGTGGTTTTCGGACATTTCACATGCGATGCATTCAAGGGTACATGTGGTTTTTGGACGTTTCACATGTGAAACTTCAGGGGCACATGTGGTTTTCGGACATTTCACATGCAATGCATTCAAGGGCACATGTGGTTTTTGGACGTTTCACATGTGAAACTTCAGGGGCACGTGGTTTTCGGACATTTCACATGTGAAGCATTCAATCACATGTGGCAACATTCACAATGGATTTGTGAATGTCGATCCAGACTCACCACATGTGATATAATCTGGATAAACATAAAACACAAATCAACTCAGAAATAACATGACAAAGACATCTGAATTTATGAAATAAAGGACACTTTTCTTCAGTATCAAATCCAGTTACTGTGAAAACAGAAACTGCTCATAGCTAAGATATAACATTTCAACAGGTGTAACATATATTAAGTAAACAATAGGTATAACATTTCAAGGATACAACATTGCCAGATGTAACTGACTCACTGACTAAGCGGCAACATTATACTTCCTGCTTGCATCATCCAAAGCATTTGAAGGACTGTATTTGCTTAACTCAGAGAATGAAAGAATAACAAGGAGTGATACAATCCATTAATACTGCTTCAACATTATTTTGATATCCCTTGAACAATGACACTCTCCTCTCTCTTCATTCATATAAAGATATTTAGTGTTATGAAAATGTGTGGACATACAGGCAAAAAACACCCCAAAAAACATTTAAAATTGCATAGACCATTTATTAGAAAACTAGAACATGCAAAATAATGGCATTCTAGTAAAAGTAAAACAATATCCTTAGATTAAAACTGTAAAACATAAAACTGTAACTCCCTCTGGCACTCGTGTAGTCACTGCTCTTCATGCCTGGTGGGGGACAGAGAAAAGAAAATATTGCAACCACTTTTTAATACTGAACACTTGAGTGACCCTTCTCACCAGGCGAATCAATGTTTGTACACTGTTGTATTTTGGGTCCTGATGAACTTGTTAAAACTAATTAGGCTTTAAAGGATTTATCTATATTTTGTGTTGTCAACAAATCCCATGAAAAGAACATAATCAAAAATATAATAATGTGTTAGCATAACCCAACTGTATCTCACGTCGTAAATGATCACGTTTGCAATCATGCACTTAAAAACTATAACTACATACAGCAGCAGCGGGAAGAAACCTCAAGCAGAACCGGACTCTTGGTGGACGCCATCTGCCTCGACCGCTTGTGTTGAGACGTTATTATATTTATATAGCTACTCAAAAGAAAGAAGAGAGAGAGAGAGAGAGAGAGAGAGAGAGAGAGAGTATACTGAAGTGGAAGAAATAATTTCTACTGCTGGATAACAGGTAGGTTAAGTTAAAAATTGCCTTTTGATTTTCCTTCTGAGGTTCTTCAATGGTACTTAGAATCTGAAACGTTGTGCGAATCACGGAGTAACGTTAACGTCGACGTAACGTTACACCGTGCTAAATTCACAGATGAAGCTATGCAACGAATGATTTCACCGAACAAGTAATTAAACGTGGCAAATAAAAAAAACAACTAATTTATGTACTTATAAAAGCATACGACTTAACGTTACAACTATTAGCATCTAACTAGCTAGCTGGTATGGCGTCAAAGTAACGTTAGCGTTAAGCTAGTTTTAAATTAACAGTTTACGTTACTCACCACTCACTGCCAGTAATTTACCGTTGCTGGGTATTTTCGCCAACCTCCCCTTGTCAGCTTACCGGCGGAGCCGTGCTCCACCAGCCCGATCATGTCAGGGTCATTCAGCATTTTTTTTCTTTGATACACATTTTTCTTTAAATATACTAATTTGGTCGTCGTCGAACCGATAACTCACCGCATCCCGATCCATTTCTCTGTCTCCGTCTGGGACGTTAATCTGCTTCCAACTGTCAAAGATGACGATGCATTCAAGTGCACCATCCAAGATTCGTCTTCATCAAAAGCATCTCACGTTTACTTAAAGAGGATAATAGACATGTTATGTAAAGTAATTTTTGGTGCAGATTTTACTAATTTAATATGGATTAAATGAAATGAATTAATGAAATGAAAAAATAGGTCAGATGTGTAATTGATCAAATAATAAACTACGGAATATATAAACGGTATTACAAAAATAAACCTACCCTATGCTCCTTAGTGAATATCAGAAACGGACATGGGTTATTTACAGCCTATAAATATGACATCTCACATATTATAGTAATATATGCGTTTTTGAGACCGTTGTTGTTCACATTTATGATCATTTATGTATTACACTCGATAATAGTAATATTTCCGTGAGATCCCGAAGGCAGCATGGGGAACCTAGAGTCAATGGGCGGGAAGCGCGAGCCCCGTGGCTCAATACTTTCATTAATACACTCAATACACGTAGGTGGCGGTTGCAAAATGTCCAGGAAGAGAACATTTTACAAAGAGTGCCTTTTCAATCCAAAAATCAAAATTCCTCTTGAAATTTGAAACATTTCTTTTACAACACGCTAAATCATGTTACATGTGAAATGTCTCAGTTTATATGGAAGGAAAAGCTCTTGAGTTTACATGTGAAATCAATCCGTGAGATGTATCAGTTCACATAGAAAAGTTTGCATTCAAACATGTCTTTTATCACATGTGAAATCACAACATCACATGTGAATGTTTCATTTCGCGTGTGACTTCATCCCTTTAACATGTTAAGTTTCCATTCACATATAAAACAAAACTTTTTTTTCACATGTGAATTTTAAGATACACATGTGATTTCCAAATGTGAATTTTAAGTTCACATGTGAAATGTTTCACTTTACATGTGACATTATCTTTTTCACATGTAAAGTTTGCATTCACATGTAAAGCTAAAAACATGTTGTCTTTTTTCACACGTGAATTTCAAGATACACATGTGATTTCCAAATGTGAATTTTAAGTTCACATGTGAAATCACAACATCACATGTGAACTGAGACATTTCACATGTGAAAGACTGAATTTCACATGTATTTTTTTCGTAAGGGACATCATTATAATTTTTAATGTTGTTATTTTATTATTATTATTATTATTATTATTTTCACTATCACTATTACACATTCAGCAATCTTTGATTTATAATATCATAGCATGATACTATACAAAAATGTAATATCACAGTATTACAATTGTTATTAATATTATGATAGCAACCATAATACAAATTACCACTATCGTTAATCTAATTTATATTGTAACCCTACTATTTCTGGAATCAGTATGGGTCAAATTACTTCTTATTAACTTTATCTGAAGTCTGTTCTGAAGATGTTATTTGTTAGCAGATACACAGTTTTCTTGATCTGTGAAGGAAGTGAATTTCTTTTACAAATTGCTCGACATATTCAATATATTCTATACTATAAATACTTAAAGTTAAAATTTTGTACAAAATATGGATCACTAACAGCTTCTCTTTCCACTGCTGACAGACCTAAATACAGAAAGTAAATATATCTAATAGATGTAATCAGAGCCTTTGCCTGAGTCGCTCACATTGTAAAGCTGGTGTGGATCAGACAGCGTGCTGTTAAATCACCTGTGTTGGTTCCTCCTCCTCTCTGGCGCAGCTTGGCTATGGCCTTCAGCAGGGATTGTTTGGTCTGGTGGGTGTTCAGCTGCCACTCAGTCCTTGGGTTGCTACTGTACTGAACCAGACCTGCAAAAAACACAGAAATGTGTAAAACTGACACACTGATCCAGCTTTTATTTTTTATTTATTTATTTTTTATTATCTTTTATGTGAATAATGATGATAATAATGAGTATGAGAATAATAATTTGCACTGAGTGTTCTTGAACAGATGCGTTGATTTATTACGATTATTATTGTTTTCATCTTGTTGTCATCATTGTTGCCCCAACACTCATTCACACGTCACGTCTCACACACACTTATGCCTGTACTGATTTGCATATGCATAGAGGGACCAAAGGACTTAAAGGACCATTCCAGCAGTTTAGTCCAGTAGAACTAACAGGCTAACAGGCTAATAACCTCTGAGTCTACAGTCTGACTCTGGTACATGAACCAATCTGGTGAGGCGAGTGTCTCTTCGGTATTCTTCAGCATACGGGCAGCAGTTCAGCATGTACAGGAAGTGTTGAGGGCAGTGAGTAAATATGAGAGGTGGTATCAGTATCAGCAGTAGCTGAGTCCAGTCAGGTTGAGTCGAGTCTAGTATGCAGGTTGATGGTACTGAACGTTCAGCAGCGAACGCATAAACCTACAGTAAAAACATGTCAGTCAGTCACCACCTGCACTGTTTAAAGCGAGCTAAATGTTGTCACACAGAAGTCAAGTGAGTTTTTAATACAGTTTAACGTTGTAATTCCTCCATTTTTATCGCTGACATCTAGTCTGGTGACATATAAAAGCAGAGTAGGAAGGAGAAGGTGAGGGTTTTTGTTAGTGTTGGACTTTAGAGTCTCCTTCCTGGAGGAAATGGACATTGACACCATTGTTGGAGGAGTTGGAGCGAGGCAATGATGCTGTGGATGAACCAACATGACAACGTTGTGCATCCCTCCTAGCTAGAATGCTTTGTTCAGAAATGCGGTGTGCTTCACAGAGTCTGTTCAGTCAGAACATCTGTCCTGCTAACTGATCCAACACGGACCTACACAGAAGGAATGTACAGTATATCTCCACCATGGAAATCAGTGTCTGGATAAAAGATTGTTTTACAAGCTGAATCATAATTACTATGAGTTATAAATGTGTGTTTCAGTAGATGAAGCACTGAATTTTAAGGTAGGTGTATCACCTGAACATTTCATTTTGAACATTTTGAGAATTCTGCAAATTAATACAAAAGCTAAAATATGTCTGCATGTTTTGGGAAATAACTGGCAGTAATGGAGGCTGTATGCAGACAGCAGTTATTTAGCTTAAACATGTAAAACCACTGGTATGGTCCTTTTATCCTCACATCAGCCATAACCTTGACTACTCTTGTTATCATGTCCCATTTTACTGCTTTGTTGCTAAAACTGAATTTGGGACCTGCACCTGAATTTGTATATTTTTACATTGTGTTGTAAAGATTTTAGTATTTTTAGTACTTTATACACAAGCAGTAGTAGTAATAGTGCCAGGAACAGTAGTGTGAATAGTTGTAGTAGTAAAAATATTACCGATCTGGACTTTGTCAGGGCCGATGTTGAAGTTGCTGACTATTTGATTTAGAAAGGACTTAATGTTTTCATAATCTTCAGGGCCGATGCTCTTGGATTCGCAGACTACCAGCACGATGTCAACCTTGGCTGTGCTTTCACACTGAGAACCTGGAGGAAAACAGAGGATTGTGGGATACAATACACAAGAGACCAGATATAGAAGCAAGACTAAGACTGTGTCTGAAATCACTCACTATTTACTACAAAGTTCACTCTATTTACCCTCCTCCATTTTATTTCAGTGTCTGAATTCTGTGTGTAAATTTATCCAACATTTAGAGCCTCAAATGTTCCACAATGGAACAAAAAAGTTATGTACATGTCATGTACACTACTTCCTGCAAACAATCCCACAATGCCATGCGTTGCATTTTATAGATATTGTAGACATGACATAAAGTTGTGATGATAAGTGAGAGCCCAAAATCTGGATTTTCACTTTTCAATGCTAACATTAGCATATTTTATTAGTTATTAGTTTTGAGGGTATTTGGTCATAAACTACAGTGGATTCATTGTCCATCACTGATGGAGGTGGGGGTAACGTCCTCCAGCTCCTCCTGGGGGATCAGAGGCGTTCCCAGACCAGATGAGATATATTCTCTCTTTTTACCTGTTGGTTGGTGTTTATCTTCAGCCTGGAGTCCTGCAGAGAAAATCAGAAAATTAATATTTATATTGGCACAGAGCTGTGAACTGAACAAACACTGTAAAGGTTTCCAGCAGTTCAGAGCTCATCTCAGTGAAAACACACATATTATTGAACTCACTCAGGAATCATGTGACCAGTTTACCACTAACCTGCAAAGCCATAAACAACATATGTGGACCAGAATCTGACTTTTACATTTGTTTTACCAAATATGCTACAGTTATAATTTGTGTGTGAAAATAACATGTTGAATTTTCAGTAAGTAGAAAATGGAGCTAAAAACCAAGTCAGACTAAAGTGTTTGCTCTCTGGCTTGGAAACCTGAAAGAGAGAGACAGTCAGCTGGACATCTAAAGTAATCCTGTTTTCAAAGCTATAGTTGGTTTGCTGGTCTGAATCAGTTAATCAGCTAAAGTTAAATGTAATTACTTTTTTCTCAGAGCGGGAAAAGTGTCAATAAAGTTTTATTCAGTGTCGGCCATTAATTCATCATTTATCAGACTTACATTTCCTTAATGATGACAAAGTGGAATCTGACTGTGTATCAGGCTGCAGCTACATTACATTTTAAATATATTTATTCATCTTTAATCTGACGGACAAAACACAGGAAGCAGCAACTGAAGATGAAAAATATAAAGATTTAAAACATGTATAGATCAAAGACACAGAGACATGACTGTAGCTCACAGTCTGATCAGTAATAATGTGTTTGTGATTTGCACTTGAAAAGGCATCAAGGTTAAAATACAGTAGATTTTTTAAATGTGTAGACATCTATTTGTATCTCAGCTCAACATCATTCAGTGATGCTGCTTGATGCTGCTCACTCAGAAATATTAACATCTCCAATATTATAGGAATGATGTTCTATCAGTGCCACCAATCACATCATGACTGATAGAGATAATTATTCATTGATCCTTCGTGTCTAAAGCTTCATATTGATTGTTTAAATTTAAACTGAGATTACAGATTATGCGCAATAAAGATTTCAGGTCAGGAGCTGCTCTAACAAATTGACAGAGTCTCAGTTTTATAACAGAAGGACACAGAGGTTTGATTCTGATTCTGTTTATGCATACTATTATAACTATTTACTTCTTATTTATTAATTAGATTTATGAAAGAATCAAGCAGAAATTGGTAAAACATTCATTCAGAATTCCATTTATTAAACAACAAAAACGTTCAAATCATGGATTCAGATTTATAAATTCTGTGTTCCAAACAGAAAGACATAACATAACATAACAAAACATAACATAACATAACATAACAACATAACATAACATAACATAACATAACATAACATAACATAACATAACAAAACATAACATAACATAACAAAGCATAACATAACATAACATAACATAACAAAACATAACATAACATAACATAACATAACATAACAAAACATAACATAACATAACAAAGCATAACATAACATAACATAACATAACAAAACATAACATAACATAACATAACATAACATAACATAACATAACATAACAAAACATAACATAACATAACAAAGCATAACATAACATAACATAACAAAACATAACAAAACAAAACAAAACAAAACATAACATAACATAACATAACAACAAAACAAGACATGACATGACATGACATGACATAACAAAACATAACATAACATAACATAACATAACATAACATAACATAACATAACATAACAAGACATGACATGACATGACATGACATGACATGACATGACATGACATGACATGACATGACAAAACAAAACAAAACATAACATAACATAACAAAACATAACATAACATAACATAACATAACATAACATAACAACAAAACAAAACATAACATAACATAACATAACATAACATAACATAACAACAAAACAAAACATAACATAACATAACAAAACATAACATAACATAACATAACATAACATAACAACAAAACAAAACATAACATAACATAACATAACAACAAAACAAAACATAACATAACATAACATAACAACAAAACAAAACATAACGTAACATAACATAACAACAAAACAAAACATAACATAACATGACATAACATAACAAAATATAACATAATATAACATAACATAAAACATAACATAACATAACATAACATAACATAACAAAACATAACATAACATAACAAAACATAACATAACATAACAAAACATAACATAACATAACAAAACATAACATAACATAACATAACAAAACATAACATAACAAAACATAACATAACATAACATAACAAAACATAACATAACATAACATAACATAACATAACATAACAAAACATAACATAACATAACATAACATAACATAACATAACATAACAAAACATAACATAACATAACATAACAACAAAACAAAACATAACATGACATAACATGACATAACATAACATAACAAAACATAACATAACAAAACAAAACAAAACAAAACAAAACAAAACAAAACAAAACATAACATAACATAACAAAACATAACAAAACATAACATAACATAACATAACAAAACATAACATAACATAACATAACATAACATAACATAACATAACATAACATAACAAAACATAACATAACATAACATAACATAACATAACATAACATAGCATAACAAAACATAACATAACAAAACATAACATAACATAACATAACATAACATAACATAACATAACATAACAAAACATCCCCTCTAAGAAAATACCGTGGAAGTTAATTTAATAAAAGTGAAATTGATCTGTTTGTCCTTCTGCTGGGAACCCCTGCAGCCCTCTTAGGGACCCCTGGTGGTCTTCAGATCCCAGTTTAGGAACCATTCTTCTAAACAACTCAATAATCACATTAAAAAGTGGATAAAATTAGAGATGTCATAAGAATCAATACATAGATACCAAATCAAAAACAACATTTTGAAAATGATACTAATACCAGTGTTTTTAGTTGTCAGTAGTATCAACCTCACTCTATAACTCAGTGTTGTTATTCTAATGTAGCCAGAGTGTGTTTGTGTAAATGCTGAAACATATAGACTTTCAAGATTGCGAACCAAAATGAGAGCACATAATCACACAGCTGTATTTGTTTCTTTCTACTTGAAGTTTATAGGCCAAAATTTAATTTGTAACTCTTATTCTAATGCAGCCTATATGCTTAAAGGTCATGTTGATAGTTTTTCTTATTAAAAGGAAGAAGGAAAGTGTGTGTGTGTGTGTGTGTGTGTGTGTGTGTGTGTGTGTGTGTGTGTGTACTTGTATTCCTCCCTTTAGAGACAAACCTCGAGTCCCCATGACATAAATCATTACATCATCACAGTATCTGACGGTTGCAGTTACTTCTTACTTTCCAGGTTTTGCATCCATCATTAAAGCAGAGTCCTACCTGAGCTCCACAGCAACACCAACACCATCAGCAGGTGATTCATGACCAGGTGGACCGTCTGTCTCTGTCTCTGTCAAACAGACTCGTCAGCTCTCCTCTGCTAATAACATGTTCTGTTTCCTCTTTTATCTCATCAGCCAGGAAACAAACTACTCTCAGAACTGAAGCCACAAACCACAGGGTTGGGTTCATGAACTTGGGTTCATCAAATATAATTATTTATTAACTACCGTTGCAAAACTTGATAAACATCTACATCCAGCTTTGTGTGGCATTTTCTTCTGGTGAATCCTACTGTTAAAGCAAGACAAGCGTTGGTTAGAGGTAGGAACGCTAGTCGTTGCTGCCCTCTGGTGGTCAGAAGTATTATTAACTCCTATCATTACATCCCTTTTTGAGTCTAATCCCTGGGACACACTGGATGCGTGAGCAGCGCGTGTGCGTCGCGGAACCTCTTGCTTTTCATTTCGGCGCCCATGTTAACAGGTTAGAGCAGCCACACTGCCTGCACGTGAGGTTCGAGGTCTCGCCTATTTTCTCCGCATGCCGCGCGCGGTTCTCAGCAGAAATAGACTGGGAACACGATAGAAAGATAGGGCTGCCGGTGGCAGAAGCGCCGCAGCAGACACGCTTCCAGTGTGGAGAAAATAGGCGAGACCTCGAATCTCTCGATGAAGCCACGCAGCAGCCTCGCGTGCAGGCAGTGTGGCTGCTCTAACCTGTTAACATGGGCGCCGAAATGAAAAGCAAGAGGTTCCGCGACGCACACGCGCTACTCACGCATCCAGTGTTTCCCAGGGGTCACTGTGTCATGTATGATGACCTGTCATAGTTTGCTTTTTGTCTGTCTGTCTTGCAGATGCTTTTGTTTCTGCTTCACCTCTTTGTATTTCTTTTGTTCTGCTGTGCATGGAAGCGTAGTGTGTAACTTACATCCCATCAGAAGCTCAGCAGGAGACATGTCATGTTCAAGCAGCAAAGCTCGGTAACTCCACAGAGTTAGATATGGATCTGAGCTACTGCCTTGTGCTTTCTTGAGCAGCTGTTTGATTATTTGAACTCCTTTCCCTTCTTTACTGTATGACGGGGCATTAGGGAAGTACAGAGAACCCAGTATTTGTATCTATATTTGTTGAGGCAGCAAAATTATACATATTTGTATTTGTATTCAAAAGTGTAAAATACAATTTTTGTTTCTATTACACTTTTAATTTTATGATATTAAAGTGTTAAAATAAGTGTTTATAAACAAACATATCAATAGCCCTGATCCTTATAAACCAAATGAGCTTTCATGATTGGTTGTGTGCTGTCATGGTGATCCAGGACACATGTGAACATCAACTTCTGGTTGGTTGGTCTAACCTTTTCTAAATGGATGTCCTCCCATCGTCAGTGCAAATAAACCATGCACTTTCACCTTTGTGCCAGCAGAAGGCGCCAAAGCATTATCCATCATTACTAACGCGCTTTACAGACATACAATCTGTAACACTGCCGGCTTCTTCCATCGGTTCACTGTTTGAAGAGAACATTTTAAAACACTGAGTTTTCGTGACAGAAGTGTCCTGTTATGGTGGATACAGTGTTCTCTGTCTTAGCTGTCAGACATTTTATGTAAATCTCTCCAAAACAAAAATCTCCACATTAAAAAGCCAACTCATCACATCAGATTCTTTGATTGAATCTTTTAAAACTAATAATTCCTGGAGTCACTGTACAAAGGACAACAGACAACAGCGAGATAAACAACATGTAGACGTTACTCTTCAGGAATACCTTTATATCTGCCTGCCTCAGCTGCCAAGTAGCAGTTCTTAATGGATCACACAGGGACCTCTGCCTTCTCTGTCAATTAGATTTTAATATTCCATTGTTCCTTATAGATCTAGTCTTCCCTCTGGTAACTGAACACAAATTCACTATTTCACCTCTCTGTTTTACAAGACATGACTCTCATCCCATGTCCCTTCAACCAGCCGCTTCACAGTAAACTGATGCACCTCATGGCTGGATTCTGGATAGCGTTACTGTCGGGGGCATCCTTAAAAGCCCCCAACACATAAACTCATACTATTTAACATTTATCAAACAACAATATCAACAGCATATAACAGAACACTTAAGTTCATATCATGGATCAATATGTCTAGACTGACCTGCTTGATTTCTTGGGCTAAGTCATTCACATGAAGCGTAAATAATGTAATTATTGAACTGCAGACATGAAGCTGGGCCTTTGTACAAGACTTTGATGGCATTACAAAATTTTAAAACTTACCAGCTCTAAATCTAATTTATAGCATCATTCCTATTCAAAGAAGTGCTCTCAGTCAGTCAGCATTTTCTGTAACAGCATTAAAGGAAGGTTTTACTACCAGCACTCATTAGAGAAATGAACACTTTTCACTCAAACGTGAACATCTGAACACTAGTCGCCTTTCTCTGCTGCCTTCCTGTTGTCTGCTTTCATTGATCCTTTCCTTGCATGATTCTTAACTTACTATGTATTGATGTTAACTACTCTGTATTGTGTCGTGACATAGTTTGATTGCAGGATGTGCACTGTCTTAGTCTGTGTGTATTATTAAGTTGTGTAAATTTAATTTTATAGTCATTTTTATTCTAATTTTATGTTTCCTATATAACATCTGGCCAGGGACAACAGATGGATATGATCCTTTCAGGTGAACTCTGCTCTTTCTGTCACCTGAAATTCTTTGAGATATTTATAATGTAGTACAAAGTTCAGCGGTTCAGTGGCGTCTGCCTCACACAGAACTACTCTCTGGAGACAGAAAACGTGATGCTGTTATTAGTCTTTGGAGCCGTTTCTAAACAAACTAACGTGACCAAATTCTTCATGATGAAGGAACATGTCACCCAGTGCAGTGATGTGACTCACTGACATGTTTTTAATAAGATATATCAGGCTTATACACAATGCTTGTTACTAGATCAGTTCATTGTTGGTTTGTCTCTGCACAAGAAGAATATAGAATATAACCAACCTTATCCTTTAAAAGATAATCTAACATCTGGCCAAGAAACAACAGTTGAAAATAAACCTTTTTGCTGACACTGGTACATTTACAGTGATGTTTATTAATGTGCATTGTCCCTGTAAAAATAAAAAAATATGTATTTAGTGTTGTGAACTGTCCTTCCTTTGTTAGAAGCTCTGTTATAAAAACCAAAGTGGACAGATGAAATATGTAACAAAATCCATTGCTGTTTATTACTGGTGACTTTATTGTAAAGTCAGGACCTTTGTCAGGATCCTGTAGGGATGATGATGTTTCTCCAGTGAGCTGATTGGTCGGTACTCTGGGCTGTTGGCAGGTTTTAATCTGATCCTTTGATATTCACATTTTTTTCCGCTTCTGAAACCAAACCTACGCCCTTGGGTACATCCCAATTTGATCTTTCCTCTCTCCTCACTTGACCCAAAAATCAATCCAGTCTGTCCTTGTGAAGGCTGTTACAGATCTATTAAAGACCCACATCACTTCAGATGTCCTCTGTCCTCCTCACATCTCGTCCTGCACCTCTCCTCTTGTCGTCAGTAGGAGTCACTCAAATGTAAGTGAGGAAAACATGGATGCAATTAAGGAAATTGAGATGTAACCATTGCAGGTCCTCATAAGAATAGAAGCACAGATGTGTGTGTGTTTCCTGAGCTGGACTCTAGTTAATCTTCTTACATAAACGCCGATTTAATTCACTTTCCAGTCCTGCCTGTAATCCCTCCTCCTCATCCTGACATTATGTTTTAATCCACAGATGATGCCGTCAAAACGTGTTTTTTTTCTCATTTCTTTGAAATATGCGTGTCTATGAACTGATGTTATTTTTGTTTCGCTTGTCAACCCATTGAAATTCTATTTTGATGTTTGTATGTCTTCATGTAGTTTTATCTTATAGTTGAATGTTGTAGCTATATTATTTACTGTATGTAGCAGAAGTGCAAACATTGATTTTATGTATTTTATTTTAACATGGAAAAGGAGAGGGAACAATAAACAATAAAAAAAGTTGTCTGTTGATCGACTGATCGTTGCAGCTCCAACTCTGAACTTTGTTAACATTGTTGATGTGTTTAATGTCAGTCACTGTGACCCCAAAACATCTGAAGTCTCTCCCTCCTCCCATCTCCCCTTGTGATGTCACAGAAGAGAGAGAGAGAGAGAGAGAGAGAGAGAGAGAGCAGTGGTCAGACTTAACCTGACCGTTTGGCTGTTAAACTGATGATCTACAGCTCGTTGTTGTTGTTGTTGTTGTTGTTTTCTTTGACGTTTAGTTTTGCTGTCACCACGCTGTGATCGACTTTGTTTCTTCGTGGATGTAAACATGATGGAGCTTCCTCACAGCAGCCTGAACAGTCCAAGCCTGCAGCTGTGTGACAGGGAAGGTCAGTGTGTGCTTTTATTTCTACACTGCATAAATCATTTTAACCTATTAACAGCCTGAATGGAGCCATAAATAGACTTTTATACATAAAAGCCCAGTCTGAACTTTTTAACCAGACAATTTTGAGCTAAATGCACATTTAAAAATTATCTTTATGATAAAAAAAAGTCATTGTCTGTGTTTCTAAATGTTACTGTAAAAAACATCATCAGGAAACATTAATAGCTCATGTTTGGAAATAATACCTGACCTGGTACTTTATAATAAAAGTTCTGCCTCCTTTCTGCCTTATCTTTGATTGATGATCAATTTCAGTGTGATTTTGGGGGAATATTAATAGCAATTAATAAAATAGATTTGATTATTTCATTTAACCAGAAAAAAGTAAGCAAACTCTGCTGCTTATAAACCTCTTTTTGGGACCAACTTGATTTCATTCAGCAAATCAGCAGCTTCTACGTGTCAGCAGCTGTAAGCAGCAGCTCAGTGTCTCTCTGTCCAGCATCATGTTGTGTTGCAGCTGACGGTGTAACATCACCTACTGTAGGCTGTAATATTCTCTCCTCTGATATATGTGGACAGATTCCCTCATTCAGAGGAGGAGGGAGGATGGAGGCTTTAACCCAACAGTGGACTTTACTTTGGAGATGCTGTCCATTTCCTGTTTCCAACCGCGAGTCAGGACAGTTTTTTAAAAAGCGTAACTATGATCCTCCTCTAACCTTTAATCCTGTGGTTATTATTGTAGCCATGACAACGAAGGTGGTCTAACTTTAAGGAAGTAGTAACTTTAACCCACCACATGTTTCTCTAACCTGAACAAAGTGATCACTTTAACCCAAACCATCATCCTTCCCTAAATCTAACCAGACCTGAACCACAGCGCTGTTGTTTAACAGTGACGTGTTTAAAGGTTTTATAAAACACAGACAGATGATGTCATCCTGCTGATAGAGACACCAGATTAGAAAACGCTCCTATGTGTTGTTCTGGAGTCACATGATCAAACCACGGATCTATAATTTACTGTGGAGGTATTGTTGATATTATGTTTTGTCTCTTTCATGTAAATTAGATGCACATGCTTTTAGATAACATAACCTTTCATAACTTTTTTGTTTTTCATCTCTCAGCTCCTGAATGTGTTTTTTTTTTCTTACTCATCTGACTGTAACTGTAACACTGTTTGGTTGATTCTGCTTATTTTTCCAAACAAATCATCTGGACTCAATTGTCAGTGTATCATTCTAACCAAGAGTGTCCCAGTGAGCTCTGATAAACCTCCACACTCTGCAGTCTTAACGAGGACTGTGGCAGTTATTGGAAATACGTCACACAAGAGAGACTTGACTACTCGCAGATACCACAAGTGTGGTCCTGAGACGGAGCGTTTTTTTTTTTCATCTCAGTGTGTCACTTTTCTGTTGTTGGATGTTGCTGTAGAGGTGACTGAGGCGTTCAGGGGAACCAGAGCGAGGAGGAAACCAGCCGCTCTGTTGGTTCTGTTGTTCAGATGAATCCTGCTGCGCTGAGATTCACACAAACAGCTGCTGTCTGATGTCTGGCCTCCAAAAACTCAATTAGTCTGAAGAGGAAACTAAAACTTCATCCTCCAGATGAGATAACACTTGGTACAACAGCAAAGGATTCAATAGTCTTGTGGTTGCAGAGTACAGAAGCACTCTGGGGACTCACTGGTTTACCCAGGATCTGAAGCTCTCCTGTGTCTCCTTTTCCATGCCAGTAAGAAACTAAAACCAGTAACTTGTTATTTGACATCCATCAATCATATTTTACATTTTACTTGAAACTTTTATTTATCAGATGCTTTAACTTTAAATTTTCTAAAGAAAATCAGTGGTTTTCCCCAGAAGACAAAACATCTCTGGATATTGAGTGTCACATCTGCGTTTTCACTTTTTAATGTCGTTTTGATATTTTCCTCATGATGCCAGCAGCTGAACAAACGCAGATGACTGAGGATGATCTGAGGCTTTATTCTGAGCAGAGCAGCAGCTAACAGACTCTGCAGCAGATTAGCAGAGATTAGCGTCAGGCTCAGGCAGTGTGAGTTTGGCCGTTTTACATCAGCTTCATTTGTTTGTCTCGTTAAGAGGAAGTGAGGGGTCGTAGTTCACAGGAACTGTTAAGCTTTGGGGTTCCTGCAGACCCTCCCCGACCCCTCCTGCTGTCTGAAGAACATGATCGATCTCTCACTTCATTTCTGAAAGTTGCTGATGTTTCCAAACCTACATGATTGCACATAATCAGTTGTTAATTTAAACACCTGATATTAATTTAAGTCAGAACACACATTGAAACTGTTCAGTCAGTTAGTGCAGACAGTCAGCAGATAAAATCATATATTGTGTTATATATAAAGGTTCTACTCTGAAGTCTGAAGTCAGATTAATGATTAATGGCTTTATTAACAGTTAATAAATTATATACTAATGCTTTAAAAGATCACATATAAGCATTATAATAACTTTTGGGTTACCAGGTTGTGGAAAATCCTCCTCCAGCATCAAAAAACTTAATTAATTAATTAAACCAGTAACGACATGAGAAAATCAGGTGCAGTTTGGTGACTTTAAAGGTGCAGAGTGTAGGACTAAGCGGCATCTTGTGGTGACCTCTCTAGAGCCAGTGTTTGGTTTGTCCATTCTGAGCTACTGTAGAAACATGGCGGTGCAACATGGTGGGCTCCATGGAAGAGGACCCGCTCCCTTTGTAGATATAAAGGCTCATTCTGAGGTAACGAAAACACATCAATTCTTATTTTCAGGTGATTATACACTAATTAAAACATACTTATGAATATTATATTCCATTTCTGCCAAGTCCGTTCTGTTAGATGCTCCTAGGCCATGACAAATGTGGGAACGGACACAACGGATGACAGTAAATTAAAGATATTTATTATAATAAAGTAAACAACTGAGGAAATAATTGCAAATATAGAGTGTGTCAGTCAGTAACATCAGTCATGTAGGTGTGAATGTGTGAAGTAAAAACAAAACTAGAATCATGGTTGGAATGACTCAAGGTGAGAGAGAGAGCTCGGACAACGCTGGGAGTTGGCCTTTTATCTTTTGGCAGCATTAGGAACAGGTGCTCTGAATCCGGCTGGCTGCCACATCCACATTCTCCCAGATACCTTTATGGACACAAGAATATAACAATAACTCATTACCACACCAGCATCAATACACTTAACGTAGGTTAGGGGCAGGGGCCGTCACACTGCACCTTTAAGTAAATGCGGTTGATGTTTGGTTGCTGTGCTGTGATTTGAATGTGAATGTAAATGAAACTGACAGAACAGAGCGATGAAAGGCGAGAGAGAAAGTCTGGGGCTGCTGGGAGAGAAATTAAAATACAACTCTGAAACACATAAAAGAGGCTTTAAGTCTTTAGAATCTGATCTGAACAGGTTTCAGGTTTTTTCAGTCTCCATGAGAGGCACATTTCTTTTAAAGACTTACAAAGATCAGGAATGAACAAACACTCATAAACCAATTCATCTCTGGAAATATGTTGGTCATTGCGTTAAAAATGTTATATACATGGGTGGTCATATAAAGAAAACTGGACCAAACCAGGGCTAAGACTCCACAGAACATTGAACCAAAACAGGACTTAAGCACAACAAAATACTGAATCAAACCACAGCCATAGAACTTTGGACAGAACCAGAACCGAAACACCAGAGAATATGAAACCCAAAAAGTGCTAAAACTACAGATAACGTTGGATCAAAGCAGGACTTAAACTTCAGGAAACACATAAGGTGACCTCAGTGGGATGCTGGTGTTGCTCCACTGAATGAGTCAAGAGGCCGCTGTGCTCTAATGCTGCGATAGAAAGTCATCTTTTTTGTGTAAAAGTTGATGTCATAAGTTTTAATTAGTACGTTTATTTAAACAAAACCTGGATCGCTGCTGACTTCAGAAGGGGGGAGTTGGTCAAGTCTGAGGTCGGGAGCAGCGTTCAGGAATTATTTGTACACACGACTAGAAATAGCCATTAGAAAAAGAAATACAGGATTAAAATTAAAAAATATAAACATATATGTATAAAAATGTATGTAACAGAGGCTGAGGTTTGGGTATGAATAGTCTCTGTCATGAAGTGTCTGTGGGATAAATGAACAGCAGTGAATTTAAAGCAGTTGGTATTTATAGTCATAGAGTTAAAATAACGTCTTTGCTGATTCTAACAAACATCAGTTGATTTTCATGTCTTATTTTGGGAAGTAAGTTGTTCATTTTCATGTAAACCAACATTGATGTAAAAAAGTAAAATTCTCCAAAAATGCAAACAATGGAGGAAATTTGTTTTGTTTTTTATAGATGAACCAAAGTTTAAGAAATAACTTTCAATTATTTTAGTGTTTTGTATTTCGTCCATACATGAATGTCTTTTTCTCTACAAATTTGTTCCAGGTGTCAATTCACCAGAACGTTTTATAGTTTTATCAGTTAGATGTTTGAATTTCTAACATAATATGTTCATATGTTCATACACAGCACTCAAAGGATGCTTTAGGTGTTCATTAATCTTAATTAGCATCAATGCCGGGACATCTGAGGTGATATACAGCTGACATTTATATTCTTCTCACAGTCCCATAATGTCGGTTAGATTTGTTTATTTAGGATTTCTTCTATTTTTTCCAGTAAATAGTAAACAGATCCATATTTAGATGGAATGATGCACCTTGGTTTTACTTATTAAAATAAATAATAATAATTAATGTGACAGGTGAAGAGGTTCATCAGTTTCTAGTGAGTGAACAGTTTTCCTGCCTCTTCTTCTTCGTCGTGGTCCAGAATCTGGCAGCAGCTTCAGTCTGGTGAATCTCCAGAGTCACGGTACATCACTGAGGCTAATTACCTTCCCATGGTAGATGAATAGATGTTTCACCTCCTCCTTTCACTGGCAGGATGGAGAGAAGAGGAGGAGGAGGGAGGAGGAAGGAAGGCCAGCGGGAGAGCTCTCTGCTTCTGTTTTCTTGTCCTCTGGTGTGTTTAATGTTTGTAGGTGGAGGGGAGTTGGTAGTTGTGAATGGCACCGAGAAAAATTAGTGTTCTCTTAAAAATGAGTCAAGTTGTAAAGTAAAAATAATGTTATTTAAAGACATCTCTGGCTTCAGCGGTCTGTTAGGTACCCAGACAGAGGTGTACGTGTTCATTATTACTTTATTCAGACTATTACAGAAAGAGCCACAGTGCTTGCAGACGTTATGTGCAGAAACAATATGAAGGAAAGAAGCGGATTGTTACATCTGTTTTGTCTCTTAAGCCTTAATTAATGATCATTGTGAGAGAGCTTCTTATCAGTTTGTTTAAGATTATTAGGTTGAATATTCTGCAGACATTTTGTAATCAGCCCAGTTGTCAGAATAAAATGTTGGCATTGCACATTTTTTGCAAACCACGGATATGTTGAATCTGTACGTTTCATTGTTTAATGGGCATCATATCAACATTCCTACAATATTAGGGCTGTGCGATATGACAATATATATCGTGACGAGAGAAAAATGCCTGTTGTGTCATATTTTGCTCTATCGTGGATTACGTAGATAAATTACTCTTCTTTGCCTTTTACTCACGAAGCTTTTATTGCACTTACAGTAACATAACGAGTTCAGTTCTCATCAACTTCCCACTGCTCTGTCTCTAATCTGCTGCACCGCAAACACACGGAGGATCCAGCCCCGCCGCAGTGGAAAAGAGACAGTGACTAAAAATGAGTCTTTATTTGTGTAATTTACCAAATTTATGTGCGAGATAGGTATTGTTATCAGGATATGAGATTTGGGTCATATTGCACAGCCCTATAATATGTATCATAGAGAAAGTGAAATAGCTCAAATGACGTCTATATGAGCTGACTCTCATATATGCAGGTTTGGGCTGGGCGGTGGTCAGTTAGTTATGGAACCGGAAAAACTGTGTATTTTAACCCAAACCATGTTCAGTTTATTCAAAAGACAAGTCACTACCATGGACTCCTGTCTCATAAATGAGTGTAAACTCTTTGTTGTGGATCATTTTTTATTCCGACAGGATGTTCAATAAAAGTTAATGTTGCGACACAGCTAATAAGCTACAACAGCTTCCTCTGTTTTTGGACTCTGCGTCCTCTCAGAGGTCAACTCTGTCATGATGGCTTTCAACTGGTCCACAGCACCAAACTCAATGTGTCTTTGTTTGTTCTGTTATTTATTTTTCATTGATCTTCTGTAAGTGGTTTTCTGTTCAATTATGTGTGGTATAAATAGAAAAAGTAATTAAAAAAACTTTAATTACAAACTTGATGCAAAAAATTTGTCAATTTACATCAACAGGTGAATATTCTGCAGCGATTTCATTCAAATTAATTTAACTTGCTGCAAAATTTTGTCATTTTAATTTCTGGTCCAGACCTTTCTGAAAATTATAATTGTCTCTCCATTTTTCTGTTGTAGTTATTTTTAATTTGTTTCCTGTTCCAGCTCACACTGACTGGGAAACATCAGACGTGAGTCGTAGTGAGAAACATATCTGAATGAAGACAGTTTGTGCTGCAGTTTGAAGGCAGCCTGAGACCGTCCTCTGTCCCTTCTCCTTTTCAACAGGCTCCTTGTTCAGCCTGCGAGGTCTCTGTGTCTCCGCTGACTGAAGCCTTTTGTCCACTGACCCCGAACTCTGGAGAGAGCAGAATACAAGGAGGGAGGGATGAAGAGACACACAGGGAGAGGAGAGAAAAGAGATGAATACAGAGGAAGAAACAGAGAGGGGTAAACACAAGTTTGACTCAGAGCAGGGTGAAAGAGAGAAATCCTTTACTGCTGTTTTCACATTAAATTATCCTGAAAACATTTCCTGCAACTTGTACGTCTGAGGTTTACCTCTTCACTGTAGTAGCTGCTATGAAAGTAACACTTTTCAGATAAACGTCATTTTAAGGATAATGTCACAGACAGAAACTGATTTTCACTGTGATCAATAGCTCATATGTTGGTCTGTCAATACCAGCTGATATTTTGTAGAAATGTTGAACAACTTTGGTATAATTTGACTTTGAACGGAGGTTGAGCATTGATACTTTTTTAAAACAATGATTTAAAATTTAATTATAGATATTTCGTTTTTATTAAAGATATCTGACACTGCCGTGGTTGATTATGTCCTTTATCTTAAAAGAAAATATTATTAAAAAAATTAATTTAAATTAAGTAAAAATTATTAAATTTCATTTCCATTTTTCAGTTTCATCAAATGTTTTATAACAGTATGAACAGTATCATTTTTAAAGAAAATTTAACATTATAACTGTAAAACTAACACATTTCATTTGCTGTATTACTAACATTTTTTTTTTCATGATTCATTGTCGATTGTTGAGACAAGACAAAACAGACGGTGAACTTTCACTTCACCAGGAAGGATGAGCATGAATGTCTCAACACACACCAGACGTTCCTCATCTTCTTCCTGGGAAACTGTCAGAGTAGAGTCTGCTGTAACACACAGTGTGACTCCTGACAGTTACATCTGAATCACTTCTACACTGAAAAACGCTGACATGGCAAACTTCAGGATGTGTTGAAGTATCAAATAATCTGTCAAATGATCCTGACTATGACACATGAAACAATAAACACCTCGCTTGGGTGAATTTATTTACTGTGGTTGAAACTCAGTGACAGTAACGACATGTCCACCTGATTTTGGTGCTGACGCAGTTACACACATCACACTTGCTTGAGCTCGGAGAAAATCACCTTGTTACTTTCAACTTAACCCTATTTTCTATTCCAGAAACTTTGTTTTCACTAAAGCACCAAAGATTCAGACATTGTTATGTGAAGAAATACAAATAAATCTTTTTCACATTAACTTTGAATGGAAAAAGATAAAGTCATCATATTTTTATTGAATATGTCGATTTGTGTTTTGACTGGTTGAAGGAATAAAGTCACATCTTGTGTTCATTCTGTGTTGTTCATCTGCCACGTGTGATGTCACGATGATGTCATACCACACTACACTTCCTGTCTTCAGGATGTACCAGCCCAAACCCAAAACCAAGTGGTTTTAGTGCCTAAACCTAACCAGACCTGAACCACAGCGTTGTCACATCATAAAAAGTCATTATTTTTTAACATTGATGTGTAAAGCAGGAGATTTACTCGCTTCTGCATCATGAACTTGCTTCTGTACTTTGCAAGGATTCCACTAGAGGGCACAACAGGGAACTAAGGATATAAATATAACTTCTGGATTTGCATGATGTAAAATCTGCCAAAAAACACAAAGAAGAAGAAGAAGCATGATATAAAAAACAAACACTGAGACACTCGCAGAGTTTTAATTTGACAAGTTTATATTATTAATTTCTAATTGACATTGTGGGTTTATGTGATGTGCTGTGTTGTGTAGCTTTGTATTTGTTGTTCTGTGTGTTTTTTTTGTTGTTTTGTACTGTTTGTTGTTGTGCTGTTGTGTGTTTTGATTGTGGGGGACTACGGATGCAAATTAGCTTCGTGCTAACTCCGGTGCAGTGCATCTTTAATGTTTAAAACTGCACACTGTCCCAATCAATACATCAAATCTACTTTGTTAATTCAAGCATATTTGTCACTGTGCAGCGACGATGACACATTGTACAGATGCGAGTAATTGCAGACTTGGTCTGTTAACTTGTCTTCAAAACTTTCTGCCATTGTTGTTGCTGCTTTCATGCCGACTAACCCCTGACCCCGTCACGTCCCCATACTGCCCCTACTGTTCATGTGCGTATTGCCTCTTGCGGACACCTCGTGTTAATTTCTGAGGACGTGTACAACCAAAGCTCCAAACGAACTCGAGGAAGCCATCATGCGCACATGAACGTGTAGTTAAAAGCAAGTATATCTCCGGCCTAACGGTTTTGGAAAGATGGAGGCACCAGATTAGAAAACGCTCAGTGTTGTTCTGGAGTCACATGATCAAACCACTTATCAGCTCGTTTCGTTTGGAGGACTTGATGCTACTAGAGGTCAGAAACTCCACAGAAGTCGATAGGAACGGGTCTTTTAGTTTGATGGTATGTGACACGGATCTGATGTGGAATGTGATTCAGGGTCAAAGTAGTCTGACCCTCAATGGGTTAATCCCTCACTGTGCTTTCAGGATGATAAAAAGCAGCACTATCTCCTCCTCAAACACTGTTTGACATGAGCAGAGTTAATAAAGCCTGTGACATAATCTTCTTACATCATCAGTCAGCCTCGTCCCTCACAGCGGTTGGATACAAACTTAATCTCTGAACCGCTGCAGTCGTTTTGCTGCAGCACAACATGCGACAGACGTTTAGCTGCAAGTCTTTAAGCAAGTTAGTAACCTCGTGTTTAAAGGAATCACATTTAAAGGTTCTTAGGTTCCGTCCCAACACCCACACTTGCAGTATTTGTGAGGCATCAGGTTCCTGCTTTTTGTGATGTATTTCTTGTCGCTGTGTTGAGTTTAATCAGAGCTCCCATCACTCACACAAACACATGGCTCAATCAAGCTCAAAGAATTAGCTCACAGAATTATAATTACAATCACATTAGAGTAAAATATTGCACCTGAAAGAGACATAGCATGATATTATTTTAATGGTTTCTGTCAAGGAACTTATTTCTCTAAATACTGAAGGAAAAATGATCAAAATTGATGCAACAGGACCAGAGATATTGTGTTTTTTATTTCCAATTATTTAGATTATTGTCAGTCCTAAAACCAGCTTATTGTCACATTGCCATCAACATCTAAACAGGTGTTGAGCTTTAGACCGTGATGAATTGCGGGATACACTGAGCACCTGTCCATCACTTTGATCCAGACTGAAATATCTCTACAACGATCTGATCGATTGCTGTCAAAATTTTGTTCCCCAGAAGATGAATCCTACTGACTTTTCCTCTTTTCATGAGTCTGACTTTTACGGTTCAGAGTAAAATATCTTGACAACAATTAGATGAAGCTCCAGTGCTTCACATGGCTGCACCGAGGCTGTATATTTGTCACCCTCTTCCTTCTCTTTTTGTTCAAAGACGAAATAAATAAATTCCATCATGTGACATGACTTACAAAAACATAAAATACTTCTGTTAAAATTTCATTTTTATAGTTAAAAATAAATGTGAAATTCATGTTTTTACATGTGAAATATCTACAACCATCTGTGCCTATGTGAACTTACCATTATATGTGAAATTGTTGTTTTCACAAGTGATGTCTTACATTTCAAATGAGAAACGGTGTTCCACATGTGATGAATATGTTTCATATGATACATGCAGGTTTTTATGTCTCTTATGGAGTCCTCTTTAAGAAAAAAAAGCACAATCTTTCACATTTTCCACATCTGAATAGTTGAGAAAGAGGGTAAAGTTGTTTAATGTACAACAAAAAACACAAGAAACATCCACTTTATTAATTACAAAAACACATATCTGACTTCATGTCACAATTGGATAAATAGCTCACAAAATACAGATTTTACAGCTACCACAGTGAATCATGTACAGGTGTAAATGAGTGTCTGTATGTTTAAATATGTAAGTGAGTTTTCATGGGTTTTAAAAGGCTCCAAACCGACTCTTGTTTTCCAGGCACAGAGTCTGCAGACAGCGGCATCGGGGATCTGGACGACCTGCCAGTTCCCCAGCAGATCCACATCAGTAACATCACCTGTGATTCATTCAAGATCAGCTGGGACATGGACAGCAGAGGCAGAGAGAGGATCACACACTACTTCATCGACCTAAACAAGAAGGAGAACAAGGAATGCAACAAGTTCAAACACAAGGTTGGTATGACATAATGTCTGTGGGAAAAGAGGGAAAAAATCATCCTCCGAGTCCGATTAAACTAATGTTGATCTTTTAGCTTTTTCTGTTTGACTCAGTTCCTCTGTGGAAAAATAAAGAGTCACAAAGTTTCAGTCCTCTTCATTACCAACCACATCTCTGATTTTTTTTCAGTGATTCAAATATTTCTGGTGTTGTCGTCTGTTTCCTTGATTGTTACATGCAGGAACTATTTCTTGATGAGTGATAATGTTTCCAGGTTATCGGCGGAAGTAGACGAGCTGCCATCACTGCAGTGTCACCTCACTTGTAAACCAGTGTCTTACTATGTAATGTTGGTAAAAGATTCCCCCTTTAAATGATTTTGCCAAGAAATATGTGAAATAAAGTATGTGTTGAAAATATAGTCATTAAATATAATTTAAAAAAGATTATAATCTACAAACTGAATGTGTTCCAGTTTTTACAGACATCTTTTCTTTTCTGTTCTGTTATCAGCTGCTCAA
Source organism: Thunnus albacares (assembly GCF_914725855.1). Taxonomy (NCBI): domain Eukaryota; kingdom Metazoa; phylum Chordata; class Actinopteri; order Scombriformes; family Scombridae; genus Thunnus; species Thunnus albacares. Next base: position 26,819,694 of record NC_058125.1, on the reverse strand, counting down.
ACAAACTGACCCTTTGGCCACAAAAGCCTGCTCCATGAAATCTATTTAACTTTCATAAATCTCCATAAGATCCTCATGACCATCTAGAGACCACTAAAGCCTACTGCCTACACAGGGCCTAGCGTAGTATATCTAGTGCTACATTTTCAGGCAAAAAATTCAATTTTTAATTTGCTTGTTTTATTAATTGATGCATTTCTTGTGATTAGCGGCAGTCAAAGTGTGAAAATGTGATAGAAATATGACATTTCTATTTGTTTCATGTATTAATTTGAGTAGCGTTACTTATTACTTGACTTGGTTAGACACAACAGCGAACAGACCAGATCAAGCGAAAGATAAAGAAAAACATTTTATTTCTCTGTATGGTTGATTCCATGATGTTGTCCGACACTTATAATAACAACCTGAGCTTGTCATTGACGGGGTGCTATTGCTTAAAGGATTACATCGCAGCCCATTTAATGGCTGCCAGCTGCGGCATTCTCGCTCAATACTAAATCATCTTCAAACTGAATTTGTAGGCAGGTGAGAAAACACTCAGAATACTCTGCAGCTGCTGGTGTCTTTGCTCTGTGTTTCAGGATGTGCCGACTAAGCTTGTGGCGAAGGCGGTTCCCCTGCCGATGATGGTGAGAGGCCATTGGTTCCTGAGCCCTCGGACAGAGTACACCGTGTCCGTCCAAACAGCCTCCAAACAACCAGACGGAGAATATTCTGTTTCTCAGTGGAGCGAAATCATCGAGTTCTGCACAGCAGGTCCAACATAATACTCACAGTCCATGATCCATGTTCTCTGGACTTTTCATGCACTGACACTACCACAGTGGTCTCTGAATGAAGATTACCCTCTCTATTGCAGTGTAAATGTTGTGTTAGCGAGTTTAATATTTAAATCCTCAGCTGCTCTTCTTTTTGTCTTTCTGAATTATTCGGTGTGTAATGTCTAGACATTCAGATGCATATACTGTTCATGTGTCTCCAGATTACTCCACAGTCCATCTGAACCAGCTGCTGCAGAAAGCTGAGGTGATCGCCAGCAGGATGCTGCCGTTCACCGTCTTCTACCGGAACCAAGAGAAGGAGTATTTCCAGCAAGCCAGGTGTGTGTGTGTCCTCTATCTTCACTGAAGTCACACACTTTGCATGTGTTCAGGTGTGTTTTAACCCCTGTGTGTGTGTGCTGTGAACAGCCCCTCTTATCGTTCCAGAGACGCTCAGTGCTGCCGTATGCTGCCAGCGGTTAAAGACAACAGTGGCAGCCACGGGTCACCCATCAGCGGCAAACTGGAGGGGATCTTTTTCAGCTGCAACACAGAGTTCAACACAGGAAAACCCCCCCAGGACTCCCCATATGGACCCTACCGCTACCAGGTACAGCATACATGAAAACATTATTCAGACTAACTGATACTCTGAGAGGAAACTAATGACATTATTACCTGTAGTGTTAAGTATATAATAACAATAATAATAATAATAATAATAATAATAAATAATGACATAAGTCTGAACCTTTAAACCTGTAAATCTTTAATATCTTTACTGTGCAAATACATTCAGGTACATTAGATGTGCCCCATTTATACTTAAGTCCATGGTTTCACATGGCTTCCACATGGCTGCGAGGGTCCGGTGACATAAATTTCATCAATTTTCATCTGCCCATGTCAGCGAGGGTAATAAAAACCTGTACCACTTCATTAGTTACAAACTACAATTGCATGGTTGAGACTTTATGCATGTTACCTTGCCACACATGGGAAATTCAGGGGTCAATGGCTTGCACCAAAACTCCAGGACATTAACACCAGCAGTGTCTAAATCAAAGCATCCAGTGCATATTTACCGGCCTCTTTATAAGCCAGATTCACAGCACCGTCCACTATGCAAATCTTCATGTTGTATGGACAAACACAGATAGATAGATAGAAGAGACCAAGACCACAATGCACTTGGTGGAGAACTTACTCAGTGCTGTCACCTAGTGACTAAATTTTGCAACAGCAAATAAAACCTTGGGAGCCCACTTAAAATCTACAATACATTTTGCACATACATTTAAATAATGTAATGTTATCAAATCTTGAGAGACAAGCTCCTGTTCTTTATCATTTCAAACAGCACAACCCAAATAAACATACAGGTCTGTCAAAAATAAATGAGGAGATAATGCCACCACAAATGGAAATCATTAAATAAACCAGAAATGTATTGCAGCTTCACAGAAAATGTTCACACTGTTGTCAGTGGCCTGACCAACATGCTGAATCTGTTAGTGTTCCATGTGCTTCCTGACCTCTTAGTTAATGTTAATGTACTTAGTGTTACAATAGTGCTAGTAGAAGCAGACAATGTAATACTAATAGTAAGTTTTGGTTTTCTGCTGTCATAAAACAATCTACACATACTTTTCCACTTATTCACCAAGGAAACTAACAACCAATGCATTGTGTATATTTGTTTTTGCACAGATCCAAGCAGACATCCTCTTCAACCGGAATACCAACATCTACTTTGGGGATTTTTACTGCATGTACACGTCGTATCACTACGTTATTGTAGTCCTGGCTCCTGACGGCTCCAAAGGAGACGCCTTCTGTAAAGGAAGGTTACCGGCCCTGGACAGATCCAACAACTGCTTCCTAACCTGCACTGAGGAAGATGGCGGCTTGCTGTCTTTCCATCACGCCCAGGATGTCATACTGGAGGTGATCTACACGGAGCCAGTGGATCTGTCTTCGGGAACGGTAGCACAGATCAGCGGGCACCAGCTCATGAGCCTGTCCACCGTCAATGCCAAGAAAGATCCCAGCTGCAAGATCTGCAACATTAGCGTGGGACGTTAGCCAGATTTCTGACTGATAACCAGCTAACCTGCTAATCACTGACTGGAAGGTAGCTAACAAGCTACTAACTTAGTTTCCACTCTTTGTGGAACAACTGGCTAGCTAGATGCTAGCAATGACTGACTAGCAAGGAGGCAATACATTTATTTTTTTAACTTAACTAAGTTCTATTTTATTTTTTATATTATTACACAGTGGTCACCCACAATTCATAGCACCATAGTTACACATAAGTGATCGAGTGCGTGTGACGGAAAATGAAATGAATGAAACCAGAAATTTTGGTCAAATTTTGGTTAAAAAAATCAGCACCCACAGAGTCGGGTGTGGACTACACCTGCAGAAACTGCAACAGAGACTGCCACTCAAGAATTGCGTTGTTTAGCCACAGCAGGCGCTGCAACTCAACCACAGACTAATTCTTGGCGCTCCATTGTCTAATGAGACAGAGGGAAGCCAACAGATTAAAATGGTAAATTTAAAAAAAAGAAATATTAAATAACATTCATTCTGTTTTTACTGGCCTTTAACAAACAAAATTTCCCATAAGTCCCAGACCATCAGGCTTTAATGTCACAACTCGACAGCATGAAGTGAGTTAACAGATTAATTGTGTGTCTGTAATAACAGCAGGAGTCGACTGAACATTTGTCTTTAGACAGATAACGGATGAAAAGTTGAAAAAAATCACATAAGAAGAGAAAGCTGGATATTATGGTCATGGAAGAAACAAAGTATGTTTACACAAGTATGCACGCTGCTATGCTGGTAAACTTTCAGTGGAGCTGTAGGTTTTTTTTGTGTGCTCAGAAATTAATTACTAACTTTGTTAAAATCACATGGGTTTCAACTTCCTATATCCAGTATGGTAGGTAATGCTAATTCTTAAATCTTTTTTAGAATATGGACAGTAAATCCCTGGAACTCTGTTGATTTTTCTTTTTTAAGAAAGTCCAATGAGGAAGCTAGTACAGAAGTAGAGATGCAATGATTAGTTGATTAATTGATAAGTTGCCAACTATTGGAGTCATTTTTTAAAGAAAAAATGTCCAAATTCTCTGATTCCAGCTTCTCAAATATGAATATATTCTGGTTTCTATGGCAGTAAACTGAATATGTTGGGTTTTGGGAAACAGTGATCAACATTTTTCACCATTTTCTGGACCAAAAAACAAAATGATCAAGAAAATAATACAATAGGACAATACAATAGTTAATCCAGGTGGTTTATTTCTGTGTTTACCCTTAATCAGACATAGAGACAAACGTCAGCTGCATGAAAACAAAGATTTCTAACAAGTTTCACAAAAAAAAGCATTGACACACTCAAATCTGTGCAAGAACCTTTTCAATAGCGAGCTTCTGGTCAGATACCTTCTTCAAGGCATGAACAGGTAGCAAGTAAATGCAGCGGTACAAAGGGCAGAGAGAACATCACTTCATTAATGCAGAACACTTGTGTGGCTAAACATCAATGGAGTTGTAGTCCTGGATATAGACTACAAGTTAAAGATACAGTGTCTATGGAGACGGTCAAGAAAACACTAAAAACACTGAATTTACAAAATTTACAATATACACAACACAACAAAATAGAATAAGCAACAACAGAGATCAGTGCTATGTAAACATAAAGCTACAGCCATCATATAACATAGAATATAAAATATTTATTATAATTTATTCATAGCAAAACATTCATATTGAAATCCTCATTTAGACCCAGTGGGTGCAATATACAGCCAGTAATGACTCTCTTTTGGAGCCCTTGTCTAATTTTGTTGATTATTTCATTGAGCCATATGTTCTTCCATCATATATCAAGTATTCCACCGATGTCATTAATAAAATTTCAGAAATGAAAGATCTACCTGGGGACACTGTTATCTTAGATGTGGAAAGCCTTTACACAACATATCCCATGAGCGAGGACGAGATGCTCTAGGCTTTTATCTTCAGGATCGAACTGACCCCCCCCCCCCCCCCCCCCCCCAGTGAATTCACTTGTCATTTAGCCTCTTTAGTCCTTAAGCTCAATTACTTCTCCTTTATAGGCGATTTCTATCAACAATTAAAAGGCACATCTAAGGGTTCTACTTGCTCCATTCTACACCAATCTTTATGAGTTTTTTGTTGTTGTGTTTTTTAGCACAAATTTGTTTTCAACCCTGATAACAATCAATTTTGTCAAAAAATCCTCAAATGGTACAGATATTTGGATGATATACATTTGAAAAATAAATATCAATCTATCAGTCGCTATCAGGAAGACGGCAGCAGAGGATTCAGTAGTCTGGTGGTAGCGGGGGGGGGCAGAAGCAGAAGCTCTCTCTGGGACTGATGAAGGTTACCCAGGATCTGAAGCTCTCCTGTGGGCTTCAGTGTCTCAGTCTCTCCTTGTGTCAGACTCCATGAGGATGTTTGGCCTGCAGTGTAAATTTAAAGGTTGATACCACTGTTGAAACTGTATGAAACTATTGTCTGTTTTTCATTATTTGTCAGCATTAAAAAAGAACAATAATAGCACAATGAACATTTTTCACAAACTTGGGCTATGAGGACATGGCTACACACAGAAAAGAGGTCACTCTTGAAGTAGCAGAAATTGAACAGCTGAAAAATGACAAAGTTTTGACTGATGGCAGTTTAACTTCAAACATTGGCATTGGCCCAAAAATGGACATTGCAATGTCTTTGACACTGTTAGTGAAACTAGGGCTAGAGAGGGAGCAATGGAGGGCCTCGAACCGGTGTCTATACCTGGTGAGACCAGACCAGAACCTGAGGACAAGAAACAACAAAACCCAATAATTCGGCTCTTAAAAATCAGACTCAAATTTATGATAATTGGATTTGTGTTTTGGAGAGTCACAGCAATCTTGATTGCCTTATGGTTTCCAGCTCATGTTGAAAGGTGGGATGTTGTAGATTATGGAATAATGACCTGAAAAGCCTCACTCGGTACCAGAGTGAGTTTAGAGACATTTTTGTCAGCTATTTTGGAGAGTGTAACAGAACAGGACGTGACAGCTTATGCTGACTGAAGCATCAGGAAGTTGACAGGCTGTTAAAACAATGCATATCAAAGACACCTAAGCAAGCTGATCGTCTTCTCTCTCCTTCATGGCTCACACCTGTGACTTGGACAGATGCGAGAGCTGTGCACATGGACATGACTAATGTATGTGACATTTCTTGGCTTATTCTTTCTGACCATGAAAGACAAACTTGGGTTATGGGTGATCCAACAGACATACAGGTGACTTATCAAAAATTGAACATGACTACCTTATCTTTGAAATTGGAATATGTCCGTTACGCAATGATTCCTGTTAAAACTACATGTTGGCAACTTAAAGCCCGACAAGTCTTGAGTGACACATGGCTGCAATTCTCTAATTGAATATTTTTGAATGATTCCGGTAACATTAAATCCGTCCCTACAGAGGAAACAGGAGAGCCATTGACTTGGACAAATTTGACTAAACCAAAGTTGCTACCTACATTTAGGTTACAATCTCTAGTGCCTATTCAGCCTAGATATGTGTGGTCCACACTTCTAAATCTGATTCAAGAATACTTTCCTAGGAAAAAAGTGATTACAGACACAGTCACTCAACAGGAAAAAGGCTTATTCAAATTCATATGGGGAATTAGGAATATGATGAGAAATGATTTTAGCTATTATGGGGCCTATACTTCAAATTCTCAGGCCATTTATGGCTATTATGGACCAGGAACTTGTACTGAAGAAAGTAAAAAACAATGTTATCATTTCCAGTATTATCCACAACAGGAATGGAAAGCTCAAAAGACTTTCACCAAAGATTTTGTTAAATCCAGAGTAATTAGGAAAATTGGCCAGAAGTGGCATCTGTTCTCAGGAATTCCAAGAGAGCATCCTAGCCAAGATAGAGAAGAATGCATGTTAAAAAAGGTCTTAAATTAAATTTATCGAACAACAATGCACAATGATCCATCTTTAAAAAATGCTTGGAATTATTATCTATGGATTTGTTTACTGATTCTTGGTTTGGAGGAACATCGAGCAAAGCCAAAAATCCATATGCGGGTTTTTTGGATTATCATGCTCCTCATACACTTTCTCCTCAGGAGTTTATGCTAGGTAAAAAGGAGTTTATGACTGAAGATTGGTGTGCTATGTCTGACTTGGCCACTTATGATCGTTGGAAGTCTTCATTTGGAAAAGTTGGCTTTTGAAATGATCTCCTATGAGTACTTCTGATTTCAGAATACATTGTCAAGCCTCAATTACTGGAAAAATTTACATTTGGAACCCTATGACACCTTCATTAAACTTGGAGGCACACCTAATACAGTTAAAAACAAAGTAGTGGAAGGAGCTCGCACAGCAATTGACTCTGTAAGCAGAGTATTTGAGAATGCATGGCAGAAATTCTTATTCGTCTTTCACAAATTCAAATGGGCCTTATTGGCTATGTTTATTGTCATTGTGGTCACAGTTGCCCTCGGCATTTTGCATAAATTAGGCTTGTCTCAACCTATAGCGCGTAGGCAAATTCATTTGGATTCTGACCAAATTCATAGCTAAATTATTATGGTTTGGAGTAAAACTGATATGGCAGTCGATGCGCGTCATATGCCATAATAGTCTCTGTCTTTGTCGAAGAAAGGTCAGGTGTCAAGCTCAACGTCTGACACGCACTAACGATTTGTTTCTCGATTTGCAGGAAATTAACAGAATGATGTGAATCATATATGATCGTTTTCCTGTGGAGGATCATTAAAACATTCAAACTAACATTATTATATATGTGAGCTAAAGATTAAAAGAAACTCTCAATCATCACTGTCTATTTTCATAATGTAATAACTTCCTCTTTAGACCTAGCAACGGTTGTCATGCAATTTTGTGGTTTGGCTCATATATATATCCCTTTTATATATCCCTTTTTGGCGGAACTAGACGTACCCATTATGGTTGGTTGAAAACAATGTTTTCAATCCACTGATCAAGTGATAACATTTGTCATGATGTGATGGCTTTCCCTCTATACAGGAGGACATGTAGGCTATGCTAGAGACACTGCTAGCCATTTAGCTCAAAGAACAAAAGCAGGTTTGAAATGATTTCAGCTATAATGGGGCCTAAACTTCAAATTCTCAAGCCATTTATGACTATTATGGACCAGGAACTTGTACTGAAGAAAGTAAAAAACAATGTTATCGTTTCCAATATTATCCACGACAGGAATGGAAAGCTCAAAAGACTCTGACCCAAGATTTTGTTAAATCCAGAGTAATTGGGAAAATTGGCCAGAAGTGGCATCTGTTCTCAGGAATTCCAGGAGAGCAACCTAGCCAAGATAGAGAAGAATGCATGTTAAAAAGGTCTTAAATTAAAAGAATTTATCGAACAACAATGCGCAATGATCCATCTTTAAAAAATGCTTGGAATTATTATCTATGGATTTGTTTACTGATTCTTGGTTTGGAGGAACATCGAGCAAAGCCAAAAATCCATATGCGGGTTTTTTGGATTATCATGCTCCTCATACACTTTCTCCTCAGGAGTTTATGCTAGGTAAAAAGGAGTTTATGACTGAAGATTGGTGTGCTATGTCTGACTTGGCCACTTATGATCGTTGGAAGTCTTCATTTGGAAAAGTTGGCTTTTGAAATGATCTCCTATGAGTACTTCTGATTTCAGAATACATTGTCAAGCCTCAATTACTGGAAAAATTTACATTTGGAACCCTATGACACCTTCATTAAACTTGGAGGCACACCTAATACAGTTAAAAACAAAGTAGTGGAAGGAGCTCGCACAGCAATTGACTCTGTAAGCAGAGTATTTGAGAATGCATGGCAGAAATTCTTATCTGTCTTTCACAAATTCAAATGGGCCTTATTGGCTATGTTTATTGTCATTGTGGTCACAGTTGCCCTCGGCATTTTGCATAAATTAGGCTTGTCTCAACCTATAGTGCGTAGGCAAATTCATTTGGATTCTGACCAAATTCATAGCTAAATTATTATGGTTTGGAGTAAAACTGATATGGCAGTCGATGCGCGTCATATGCCATAATAGTCTCTGTCTTTGTCGAAGAAAGGTCAGGTGTCAAGCTCAACGTCTGACACGTACTAACGATTTGTTTCTCGATTTGCAGGAAATTAACAGAATGATGTGAATCATATATGATCGTTTTCCTGTGGAGGATCATTAAAACATTCAAACTAACATTATTATTATATATGTGAGCTAAAGATTAAAAGAAACTCTCAATCCTCACTGTCTATTTTTATGATGTAATAACTTCCTCTTTAGACCTAGCAACGGTTGTCATGCAATTTTGTGGTTTGGCTCAAGGCTTCACACATACGCCCTGGGTGTTCCTCCTTGGAGACGTGTCTGACAGCTGTTAAATTTTAAGAACGGACGGATACACTTAATGTTAAGAACTATGTGTGATTTATTGTTCATGATATTTTCCACAGTTGATGATGGAATTGAAACCAGAGACTCCCTACACACCATGCAAAGTTAATCAAACCATGACAACGTTTATCCTCAGGAACCTGCAAACCGATGAAATCTTGAGCCAAGTCTTATTTACTATTTTCCAATATGTCATTGTAACACCAAGCTCTTTGAAAAATAGAAGTGTTGTTACTTTCAGTTTGACACCTCTGATTTTGGCAGCTAGAAACTTGATAAGTATATTGGTTGGACGTGTAGGGCCTACATGTTTAATGATATATCCCTTTTTGGCAGAAGTAGACATACCCTTTATGGTTGAAGTTGATCATGATTCAGATTTCAGATTTTACATTTTACATGTCAATTATATAATGATATAAACTGTTTGAAGATTTTCTTATGTTGATTATTTTACTTTTCATTGTTATTGGCGTTTTGCAGAAAGGACGACACAAGTTGCATAAACCCAGCTGATGCCTCTAAGTAGACAATTGATTGGTTCATAGTAGGAGAGGTATTGTCTCAACCAAGAGACTATGCTGACGTGTGATCACAGTCACACAGGTGGTAGCTGCGAAGGGGCCGCCAGTCGGAAGGACCGGGCGGTGCTGAAGAGGTATAATAATTCTCCATTTGGTTTTCCCAACATCTTTGTGGCACATTTATGCTATCTATCACTCTGACCAATGCCACCACTAACCACAGACTTCCACTCTCTGATTTTCGAGTATGCTTTGGCCAAGGGAGGGTGTTGAAAGTTCCACTATATGTGGCCGAGGCAAACTCTATTCAGGCCCACTTTCAGGCCTACTTTAAGCTATTTTATTAATTAAAGTCGGGGACAAATTAACATAATGTGTTGCACCAGTTTCTGAGGAATTTGCCTCAGACCACATGAGCTCATACAGTCGGAGGTTTTGTTAGTCCTGGCCCAAGGGAAAGGCAAGGCGTCACATATGGTTGGCAGAGGCCTCCAAGGAGAGGCTATGGCAAAACAGGGATACCTCAGAAAGAAGCACTGGGAACCTTTGGAGTGGTCATCTTATACACCTGGTGAATGCATGTTTTGTAAAGGAGAGTGTGCAATAGTTAGGTGGCACAGCCCTAACCACGAGAAACCTGCACGACTTCCTGATGGGAATTCGATGCATACACCATAAGATAATATGATGTGGGGAAGAGAAGGAGCAAGAGTGCTGCTTTGTAGAGACTGCAGTTTAGAACATTGTACAATGCATCTGACGTTCTGACTGAGACACGCAAGCCTCAACTGCCACAACACTTAAAAATGCCACATTATGACTGGATGACAGAATTCACAAACTTGGGCTATGAGGACATGGCTACACACAGAAAAGAGGTCACTCTTGAAGTAGCAGAAATCGAACAGCTGAAAAATGACAAAGTTTTGACTGATGGCAGTTTGACTTCAAACATTGGCATTGGCCCAAAAATGGACATTGCAATGTCTTTGACACTGTTAGTGAAACTAGGGCTAGAGAGGGAGCAATGGAGGGCCTCGAACCGGTGTCTATACCTGGTGAGACCAGACCAGAACCTGAGGACAAGAAACAACAAAACCCAATAATTCAGCTCTTAAAAATCAGACTCAAATTTATGATAATTGGATTTGTGTTTTGGAGAGTCACAGCAATCTTGATTGCCTTATGGTTTCCAGCTCATGTTGAAAGGCGGGATGTTGTAGATTATGGAATAATGACCTGAAAAGCCTCACTCGGTACCAGAGTGAGTTTAGAGACATTTTTGTCAGCTATTTTGGAGAGTGTAACAGAACAGGACGTGACAGCTTATGCTGACTGAAGCATCAGGAAGTTGACAGGCTGTTAAAACAATGCATATCAAAGACACCTAAGCAAGCTGATCGTCATCTCTCTCCTTCATGGCTCACACCCGTGACTTGGACAGATGCGAGAGCTGTGCACATGGACATGACTAATGTATGTGACATTTCTTGGCTTATTCTTTCAGGTTCAGTGACTAATGCTAACATACAGTTGTGCATATGTGTTAGAGGTAGGATTTCAATACAATATTAGGTTGAGGGTTTATAATTAGGAGTCTAATTGACTAACTGTTAGATCCAGGGCCCGAGGCTGCCCTATAAAACTGGGCGAGTGCCCTCGACCGACAGAGTGGGCCTCCTCCGATGATGTCCTGTTAATGGGCCATCCTGCAGTACTTTCAAACCTCCAACACCTATTGCACCTACACATTTCGTCGTGACCCAGGCTGTCAGGACATACTTGACTATATAGGCCTGTTGGTAGTGGTTCGGCGACAGCTGGTGGAGTAGAGAAGCCAGTCTGAATTCTGGTTCCCTAAGCAAGGCCCGGGTGGTCGTGCGTGTAGATTTTGGGAACTACCTTCAATACCTAAGTCAGAGGTAGTGGACAGCCGTCTGTCGGTGCTTTATCCACACCAGCAAGGGGTATCGGTTATCTGTAGGACAGAGACCATTTCAGACTTATTCAACTAAAGTTTACATAGTTTGCATTCTGCAGCTTTATACATCCTGTATGTCCAGATTAACACCTTAATATGCTCCAATGCACTTTGCTCCAGTTTCCACTGAAGCTGTAGCAGGCTAATGCTAACTCCAGGATGTAAACTGTCCTTGTCTGAACTCTGTGAGGAAACCAGAGGTTCTAAATCACTGAATGTTTCATCAATATGAGCATTATAGAACATACATGCCAACATAAGAGCAAACTTTAAAATCAAACTTACCCAACAACATTATTTTTGCACCATTTCTGTCTTGTTTCTTTTCAAACTCAGCGATCAGCTCATCCTCAGTAACCCTCGTGGTGAACTGTGTGTATTCTCAAGAGACAGGGTGACACTCTGCTCATATCAATCATAAATTACCAAAGGTATGAAGATATGTGACTCAATAATAAACCCTTCAAAACTTTTATTAACCCAGATAAAGCTCACACCATTGCTAAACTATTAAAAATGTATGATGCCCAATGATGTTGATTCTACGGAGAGAGGACGTCCCTCTAGGACAATCTGCTCTCAACCAATTTAAGAATTTTTTAAAAGGGTTTTGTATGAAAAATAAAAAACAGAACACCAATAGATGAGTTGCAGTGAAACTGAGGATTTGAAGTGTTTTTAAAGTCACGTCCAGGTGGAGTTTTACTGAACATGGAAAGGTCGACACCCTGTGACATCTGCTCACAACAGTTTTTAAACCAATATTGGACCAGAGCTGATAATCACTAGAACGAGAAATTGACACTTACACATGGATATCTATATTCCAAATATGTGCACATGTCCACTAAAAAGCAATTCGACTTGAGTTTCATGATTTGACTTTCATGTACATGTTGCTGTTTTTGGAGTCCAACCAGAACCATTTTTGGTCAGGGACACAACATCACTGTCCAACAAATGTTTGCTGGGTTAGATTCACTGAGTCACTTACAGCAGCTCAGAGCCGTTTCTGCCAGCAGCTTCCTGTCAGAAACCACATGAAGCTGATGATGAGATAAAGGATTTTGGGAAACACTACATCTGATTAACATAAAAAGACACGATGAGTCCAAAAGACGAGCAGAGAGAGACGACACAGAGACGGAGACAGACGTCTACCTGGACATGGATCACCTGCTGATGCTGTTGCTGCTGCTGTGGAGCTCAGGTAAGACTCTTCTGTAATGTAAAAATACTGAGTTCAAGTCAAACAGCAGCTTTGAAAACTGCAGTAAAAGTCAACATGGTCAGTAAAATGTAGTGAAGTGTGTTCAGTAAAAGTTCTGATACTTGCTGTAATGAGTTTTATCTCTTTAACTTCTAATAACTAACCAATAATTCATGTGTTCATCATCTAATAATGAAAATTCAAAGCATATAAATGTAAAATCCTACGGACGTCTTCGGGCTGTGTTTGTCGGTCATGTGACCGTCACTTGTTGTTTTCTTCCAGAATGCTATTTGTTAGGGATACTCAATACATAATATATTATGTGTTAACAATACCGACTAGATATTAGTGCCTTGCAAAGTGCGGATAGGAGGTTTTTCCCCACTTTTCCTGGATCATTTTGCAGATAGGAGCTTTTGCACTTGGTGCGAGTTGGAAGAGGTTCTACAAAACAATGCCCTAAATTTAGTTAATTAAAATTAAAGTAAAAATAAAAGTTTGTTTTCAGGTAAAAAGATGGGCCAGTGTAGTAAATGTAATAGTCACTACATTGTAGTGTACTAGCAATGCCACTGCTCCGCATACGCAGAGTAGGCAGAGCGTGTGGGGCCTCAAGTACCAGATGGAGGCCCCCAAAATTAAGGTTGATGAAAACGTCATGATAATTATCACATTATTACATTTTAACACAAAGATAGGTGCCTTGTCTATTTTTTACGGAAGCCGCCTCAAGCAACACAGCAGATCGAGCTGGGCAGGAAGTCAGACACATGCAGACTCCTGGTCGTATATCAACATTAAACGCAATTAAAACTGATGAATAAAGAAACCATTTAACTACGTAGCCTACTTAACCATAGCAGAAGCACAAAAATCAAGGAGCAAGTTAACAAAATTGGGCAGTTTAGTTGCCCTGCAGTAATTACGGTAGCCTTTAGGGACTTTATCAGCTTTGACTAGGCTGCCGTAATTACTGTAGGAGGAGTGCAACTGACTTTAAACGGCGGAAGGCTTCCCCGTAGTGAAGACGCCCCGCCTCGGACTGTGCAGAGGACGGAGCAACACCACGTCGGAACCGGAACGCGGCGCACGCGCTCTTGGTGGAGTCCCGGCGTAATTTCGCTGAAAACTTTATCCAAAATATGAGATATTCGCGTCTTTTTATGTTTATGAATGAAACTTGTCAGACAAAGTTTCTGCCTTCTGAGGCTCATTAAGAGCTGTTTGCATTCGTGTGTGGATGAAGCCAAACTATCCAAGCTCACTTTGCTGCGTGTTGAGCGGGACATAAACACTAATAAGGACTAAGTGGTAGGCAGGTTTGCCACCATGAAGGAGAGGAGGATGAAGTTTTAAAAAGGGACCATGAAATGTACAAAGTTTGTTAAACTGTTCAGATTATTTTGTTCCATGGAGGATGGAGAAATACACAAATGGACTAAACTACAGCAGTCTAAGCAGGGACAACAACTGGTGAGTGAAACATCCATAATTAGTCTTTATTAACTTAAAAGTTGCTTATGAAGAAATCAGTCATAATGTTAGATTAATATGTTTAACTCCATGTTTACTGCATCTCAGCACCTGTCTGTGTCACTGCCTGTGGTGTTGTAGACCGTCCTCTTTGTATTTGAATAGACCTTGTAGTGTTGTAGACCGCTGTGTCTATTTTATGTTTATGTTATTCCCGTGTTAGAAAGTCATGGTGCGGAGACAGAGCACCTGGCTTGTCTCTATCTATTGGTGGTGGTGCTGAACTGTTGGTCAGTCGGTGTATGTAGAGCACCACATGCTGTCCTCAGTGCTGAAACATTTGAACGCAGCTGGCAACCTGTTTTCTTTTTTGTTCTTCAGAGCAAGCTTGTCTCAAAGTGGCTTCACTGTATGTTTCCTGAGATATAGGCTTGCATGGCTCAATAACAATTTGTGATTATGAATAAGATATATCAGCTATTTTACAGTTGTGAATTTTAAAATGAGTGTTTTAGAAAGGCCCCTTGAGAATGCTTCACCCCCTCTGTGCTGAGAGTCTAGCTCCGCCTGTCTCTTACTTGATGGCAAGTAAGAGACAACATGAATCTCTGAAAAAAACCTGAAAAATTGAAGAAGAGAAAACTGAGCCCACATGACCAATTATGCTTATGGCCTCCAAATGGTTAGCAGCCGCCCGGTATACTAGGCCCGGTCAGAATTCAGCTCGGTCTGGTGATGATGCAGATAGGAGGTTTTGTGCCTCAACATGTTCCCAGCGAACCTGATAGGAGGTTTTCGCCAGGTGACTTTTCTGTCACAACGAAGGGCGGGATTATCTTGCAGCTGAGCAGCCTTCCTTGTTCTCATCATCCAAATGAAATCTGCCAATCAGGAAATTCTGCAGATAGGAGGTTTTCCGCTTTGGCCATCGATACATTAAGAAGAACAGGGAGGGACTTTGAAGGCAGGTTTGATTGACAGGCCGGTGCAGGACATGAGCAACACATGAGGAAGACCCTTCTTAAATAATGAAATTGTGACATCTGGTGGTGAAAGTTAAACATAGACCTGAAAATAAAAAAAATGCAGCTGAATTTCATTTGTGAGGAGGTTCTTTTTTGGACTTTTCTCATTTAATAAGTGACTTTTTATTATTCTACCTCTGTGTTCATTATCAGATGGGTGACTGTGGATTGTTGGAGCTGTTTATTTAGGATGTTTGGATTTTACATTATTTGATGTGTTTTAATCATTTGATGTGTTATTTTGTTGCTGTAATCTGACATAAAAGAGCTTCCATATAACAGTGTAGCCCAGTAAACATTTACATGAAAGCATCAGGAGCTACAGGAAAGTTATATGTGTACTTATACATACATACTGATGCACATATACAAAATACACATCACACAGTTTCTCCTGGAAGACATTCACAGTGTTGCACTCTGATGGTGACATGAAACCTGACAGAAGTAATTGACAAGTGAAGTTCAAGCCACTTTCACACCTGCACACACCTGACCAATCACTGCCTTAAGTGGGTGAGACTGTCTGCTACAAGAAGTCATGTATCTTAACTGTTAACTCTTCATGAGCCACTCTGTTTTTATTCAGGGGAGTTTCACTGAGAGCAGTGCTGTCTTTTTCAGGAACACCCTGATCACATTCACACAGTTACACATTCACACCTGGGAGCTGTCCAGTCCAGCAGATTTATGTCCCCACAACTTTAGGAATACAAGTATACACACACACACACACACACACACACACACACACACACACAAACACACATTGCCGTAGGTCACTTTTGGGGACATTACATAGACATTAATTTCCTGGAGACTTACCCTAACCTTTTTTAAGACTTTTTTCTTCTTTTTAATAATAAAACTATTAACATGACACGTGAAAACATATTTTAATCCTCTCAAAATGTTCCTTCAAATCAGCTGCACAAACTTCCTGAATGACAAAAAACATTGTTTTGTTTTAATGTGAACAAACTTAAGATGATTAACTGATTAACATCTGATGTGAGATTACAGTTACATTAGAGTATACTTCTGTTACCATGGCAACATCAGAGCATTTCTTGTCACATATAGGACTGACTGTTGCAAAACACTTTTTAAATTTTTTTCTTATCAAATATACGTGTTTGAGCCGCTTCCTGTAACTCTGTCAAACTCTTCTCACACTTAACCCCTAAAAGTTTCCACTTGTCATTGCTTAAAAATTGTTAAAACAATCAAAAACCTTTAAACAGAGTCTTCATTTTAAGATTTAATGATTTATGTTATGGGAACTTGAGTTTTTTCCACAAAAGGGAAGTGAGTCCCCACAATGTGACTGTGAAGATTTATATCCTCACAATGTGAGGAATATAAGCACACACACACATACACACACAGAGTCCTTAAATAGCACAGTGGTTATGTGATGTCACCACACAGGATTTCTGGGTATTGAAATCATTCAGATCTGTTGTGCTGCATTAACTCTATATGAACCGGTCTGTTACACTATAATATAACTATCTATGACTTATTTTCATAGTTTTGTCCATAATTTCTATCAGGAATAACAACATCATAGTCAACAATTAAAGGCCCAATGAAATGAAAAATACATCTTTCCAGTTTCAATCCTGTGTCCCTGTGTTAAGTGTTCATTTATCTTGTTATATGCCAAATATAAGTCCAACAAGACTAGGTCAAAACCTAGTACACATATGGCTGGACTGTGTATGGTCAATGGGTGAAACTGTGGCTAATGTGTCACAGTGATGGTTGGTGGTACTGGCTATAGTGGGAATTCCTGGATATTAAATGTTCATTTGCAGTTTATATGGTATATATATAACGGTTCCAGTAATGTTTGTTGTTAAAGTGTACTGAAGTAGCATCACATGACATTGTTAAACTACTTTTGAGTCAAAAACAAGGTCGGTGCAGTTTCAAGAACAATACTGTCCAATCATATCTTAGGATGTCTGATTTGAGAGAGAACTTATTTTCATTTTAATTATAACTATTGTAATTGTCTGTCAACTCCCCCTGCTCTTTCATGTTTCTATCTGTCAATGTCTGTTAACATATGGTTTCATCCATGTGTTTACATAGAATTAGCATGATAGGCTAACAGTCTGTCAGCTGTGTGACTTTATAACCTGCCCTGACGTCTTTCAGAGCACAGAAACACAATAAACACACCTGTCACCTGTCTAGCACAGTGCTGTTAAACCTACACCTTATTTTTATACAGTCTATGGGCTACACCCAGGACAGCACAGCGATACTGACAATGCTAACCATGCTAACTAGCTGCTTGCGGCTAGATGGATCCATCATGTCTCTTTGTATCTGCGGGTTGGTGCTCCTGTCAGTGTCGGAGACTCTGTGTGAGCTGCTTCGGTCGGTAAATGTGTGTTTTTAAAACGTACTAGTGCAGTGCCCGTTCAAAATGTGCCCATTTGGAACAGGCTGATTGCATGGCCTCCGGCCGCTACCTCAATGCATAGAAAAATTACAGGCAGTTGATGTGAGGTGTGAATGAATATATACACCAACAAAATGAAAGACACTGACATTCTCTCAGTCCCGCGGAGAGTGAGCTGTGCTCGGGGCTGTACTCTACATGCCCCCTGAGGACTTAATAGAAACTGTTTGTTCCAAGTCATTTTGAAAGTGCAACGGCCAATGGGGAAACTCCAACACTAGGCCATCTGCACCAATGGTGCAACTCCATCACTCAGTCAGTGACTCAATCAGTCACAGACATTTGGGATTACAAGGCTGGTCTGTGGTATCAGACTATTTTTACATCAAAATCCCTGTCTTCTCTCTTCCTAAAATGGTTTCAAATGTTTAATGACTCATCCTGCGCTCAGGGGTGTTTACAAAAGTTCATCCAATCAAATGTGACTTTGGGCGAGTAGCTAGCCACACCCATCATATTAAACCACACTTCACCGTTTGTGGGTCGTATTAGCTAATAGTGATCGGTGGACCAATTCTTTCGGTTCCTTCAATTTGATACATGTAACCTGTCGAGTTTCGATACTTTTGCAAAATAAGCCGTCAATTTCTCCGTGACACTCTGTTATAGTACATGCAGGTTCGACAACTAGTGCTGCCCGCCCCATAAAACCTGTTCAATGCATTACCGGTCAACCCCGTGAGCATTTTCCCTTTGAAAAGCCAAAAAATGGCTATGGTCACCGGTGAAAAGACATTCATAACAGGTTTCAAAGTGAAGGTTTTTTCACCGACTATTTGACTATTTACTTTACGTTGATTAAACATTCACATTTAGACCATATTTCACCAGGATTTGCAATTTCTGGCTTTCAACTAAGAAATTTGTTTGTGGTTTCTTACTTAGGGTCCAAAATGACAGTTGCTATTATTTGCACATTGTAGAGGAAGTAAAATTTCATTATTGAAAATCCCGGTGAAATATGGTCTAGCGAAAGAGGGTTCCAACATCGGGTCTTAAATCCCAGTCTCTCACACCACAGACGACTGCGCTGACCACTGCACCAAAAATACCAGATTTGGATTCTGCTCCACTCCTACTATATAGTTCCATATTTTTGACATTTTATATTAAAGTTTAATGCATTGGAATTACGTCTTCATGTAGACCACATTTTACCTACCAGTGCAATATAACTTTGGAGAAATGCCTTCACACTAATCAATATCACGTCTCTTTCAAGCTACAACTAAACAAATGATCAAAAAGATTAAACAAATGTGTGTTTTGTGACACGTTGATGTTGTAACCGCATTTTAGCTGGTTGAAGACAGACTGAAACCAAGACTGAATATCACCCAGTTTTCAACTCGAAATCAACATTGAAATCCCAGTTATTGTTCACTGGGTAGTTCAAGAGCACTTTGTTCAGTCTTGTTCAATGTAACCTGCCATCTGTCTTGACTCAAGTGCGATTCAATGGCTCCTCATTCACTCATACGTCCCAGTTAGAGAGAACGGTTCATTTGATCTTGTTCAGTGAGTAGCTGCCAGGCTGTCTAGAGTCACTTATTGACATCCTCGTTTGAGACAATGATTCCCGCTCATTCATTGGTTTTCCCACTTACTATGTTTTGAGTGGACAGCACCACCATAGCAGGCAGCGTGAGCAGTACCCTACGATAACAGTGAGTGGGCGTGGGCAGTATGAGCGGGAAAAGTCGGGGATTCATGAGCGCTCGGTGTGTTTGACCCAGTACATACCAGACACTAAAAAGAGTCCTTCCTTCAACAGGTGAGGAAGATGTGTGTGGAGCCAAGCGTCCTCTGTGGCTCTGTTTCCTTCTGAAGCTGCATGTCGCACTAAACTCAAAGCCCTGCCCACTTTTTAGCAGTCCAATCAAGTGCAAAGGATTTGATTTAAACTAACTAAACTAGTAACTGTACACCTCTCACTATCACTGGGACATACATCACAATACAGAAGCTAAAGATGCTCTAACTTCGTCTCATGGGGCCTTTAATATCTGAGATCTGTGAACATGGTGACATCACTAAAAAACACGTCTGATAGGTCTGATAGCAGTCAGATGATCAGACAGGAAACAAACCAACATGTGAGACAAACACAAGTTTTAATGAACCATAGTTTTCCTTTAACTCTGCATGCATGCAACTCTGTTGAGTTTGTGTTCATGTGTTCATCTCATCTGCTGCTCTTCAGAGAAGAAACAGAAAGTAGAAGCAGTGAGGTCAAGAAAAAAGGTCTTAAAATTTCAGGCTGACCAGGCAAAGAGAGACGTTTGCTCCTTAAATATCTTTGTTTTTTTGTTTGTTTTTTTGTGTTTTAAATAAACTTTATAGTATTTAAAGTTCATATTATATGATGAAAAGTATGTTTTACTGTGTCTTCCATGCCAGGTATACTGTAAAATTAAATTGAAACAGGTATAATAAATGTAAATTTTAATACATTTACATATGAAGTGTAATAAAAACAAAATCACATGAATTCCACTTGATTCAACAGCTCAGGTGGAAGTTACTGCTACTCTCCTAAGCTAAGCTAAGCTAAGCTACCTTTAGCAGTAGTTTAACTGTTTTATTTGTCTCCATCATGTTTGGATTTAGCTGGAATAACAAACTAATTTACCAAGATGTTGGTTCAAAGTTTACATATTATGTTACAGGTTCAATTCATTCAGGCAGATCTGAACACAGCAAACATCATCAGACCAAAATAACTTCACAGAGACCCTTTAGAGGAAGTGGTCTTGGTTCATTAGTGGTGGAAACGTGATACAACCTCCATCTGACGAACTACAAGGCTTCAAGTTGAGCTAAATGGTTCTCGTGGCCAGGACCGCTTTGCATGCTGGGATGTTGATGAGTGAAATCAACAAGGTCCAACCTGCACTAACAACCAAGTACATTGTCTTCTTGGTATTTGGGCAGATTGGAGCTTCTTCAGGACCTTCTTCCTGTGTTTATGTTCTCACTCCCGCCCCAGACACATCTGACCAATGAGAAAAGAGAACATTCTCACCTGGCTTTTAGTGATGATTTTTGGTTCGCTTAGATTTCTTTCTGTGTGTAAAGAAACAGAAATAAGTTTATCATGCCATCCATTGATTCAGACCAGAACAAACACCCTTTCTTAAGATGTCTAGCTTGCTGTCTGTCTCTTCTAGAGCCTCCAGATGTCCAGAAACAGCTCTGTGTTTGTTCAGTTCACAGCTCTGCTCCGATCTAAATGTGAAATTTCTGATTTTCTCTCCAGGACTCCAGGCTGAAGATAAACACCAATCAACAGGTAAAAAGAGAGAAAGAGAGAATAGGCGCTTCCTTTGGAGGTGTTCAAGCACGTCCAACTGGTAGGAAACCTCAGAGCAGAACACGCTGGAGGGATTATGTGTATCTCATCTGGTCTGGGAACACCTCTGGATCCCCCAGGAGGACCAGCACCTAGATAAGCAGCTGAGAATGGATGAAGTTTGGTTCATGTCCAAATAGTCTCAAAACTAATGACACAGCTGTACTTTTGGTTTGGTGTTAATTGTCAAATGTGAGTGTGCTGACATGCTGAACTAAGATGGTTAACATGGTAAACATTATACCTGCTAAATGTTAGCATATTAGCATTTAACTCAAAACACCACTGTGTACAGTCTCACAGTGCTGTTAGCATGACTGTAGACTTTCAGGATGTGTCCGAAATCCCTCCTTGGTTCACTCATTCACTACTTAATAGAGTGCATTTGTAGTAAATAGTGAGTGATTTCAGACACAGCCTTAGTCTCGCTTCTATATTTGGTCTCTTGTGTCTTATATCCCACAATCCTCTGTTTTCCTCCAGGTTCTCAGTGTGAAAGCACAGCCAAGGCTGACATCGTGCTGTTAGTCGACGGATCTGGGAGCATCAGCTCTAAAGATTATGAAAACATTAAGTCCTTTCTAAATCAAACAGTCAACAACTTCAACATCGGCCCTGACAAAGTCCAGATCGGTAATATTTTTATTACAACAACTATTAACACTACTGATCCTGGTACTATTACTACTACTGCTACTGCTCATAGTAATTATGATTCAGCTTGTAAAACAATCTTTTATCCAGACACTGATTTCCATGGTGGAGATATACTGTATATTCCTTCTGTGTAGGTCCGTGTTGGATCAGTTAGCAGGACAGATGTTCTGACTGAACAGACTCTGTGAAGCACACCACATTTCTGAACAAAACATTCTAGCTAGGAGGGATGCACAACTTTGTCATGTTGGTTCATCCACAGCATCAACTTTCTACAGTCGTTCTGTAGAAAGAGGAATTGTCTTCTTGTTGGAGCTCAAGACATTTTCTTGTCCTTTCTTCTTTTCTAACTACTTTTTGTTTATTAACTAGTATGTAAACTAACAAAAGCCCTCACCTTCTCCTTCCTGCTCTGCTTTTATATGTCACCAGACTAGATGTCAGCGATAAAAATTGAGGAATTCCAATGTTAAACTGTATTAAAAACTCACTTGACTTCTGTGTGACAACATTTAGCTCGCTTTAAACAGTGCAGGTGGTGACTGACTGACACGTTTTTACTGTAGGTTTATGCGCTCATTGCTGAACGTTCAGTACCATCAACCTTCATACTAGACTCGACTCAACCTGACTGGACTCAGCTGTTGCTGATACTGATATCAGCTCTCATACATAATCACTGCCCTCAACACTTCCTGTACATGCTGAACTTCTGCCCGTATGCCGCAGAATACCGAAGAGACACTCAGGGGCTTCAGGCCTCACCAGATTCGTTCATATACCAGAGTCAGACAGTAGACTCAGGGGTTATTAGCCTGTTAGCCTGTTAGTTGTACTGGACTGGACTGCTGGAATGGTCCTTTAAGCCCTTTGGTCCTTCTTTGCATATGCAGATTTGTTCAGGCATGAGTGCGCGTGAGACATGTGATGTGTGTCGGAGCTAATGATTCTGACAAGATAATAACAATAATAATTGTAATAAACCAATGCATCTGTTCAAGAACATACAGTGTAAATTATTATTCTCATACTCATTATTATCATTGCTATTCTCATTATCATTTAAAAACAAAAGCTTGGTCAGTGTGTCAGTTTTACACATTTCTGTGTGTTTTCTGCAGGTCTGGTTCAGTATGACAGCACCCCAAGGACCGAGTGGCATCTGAACACCCACCAGACCAAACAATCCCTGCTGGAGGCCATGGCCAAGCTGCAACAGCCAGGAGGAGGCACCAACACAGGTGATTTAACAACACGCTGTCTGATTGTAATAATAATTATAATTGTAATATGATAATAATAATTGTAATATTATTATGATTATTAATATTGAGACATTACATTATTATATAGTATCATGCTATAATATTATGAATCAAAGGTTGCTGCTGCTGTTATAGTGATAGTGATTATAATAATTATAATAATACAATACCAACATTCAAAATCATAATGATTTGAGCGTCCCACAATAGAATTTGAAGCTCTGTGATTGGATTTTTCCAACTGAAATGCACCTTGGGAGTCGTAGTTAACTTTCTCTCTCAGTTTTTATGTCTACAGGCTTCTAGATTTGACTTTTTATCAAAGAAACAGATATTTTAACAAGGTTGTGGAAGTGCTTCAACTATCAGTCACCTGACAGTCATTGCAACAGTCAGCTTTTCAACTCTGCACCTTTTAAATCCTCTTTATTACTGTCATACAGGAAAAGCTCTGAACCACATCCTCCATAACAACTTTAAACCCAATGTGGGAATGCATGCAGACTCCCACAAAATTGCTATCCTGATTACTGATGAACAGTCCAGTGACGATGTATCCCTCGCCTCGCAGCACCTGAAAGACGCCGGCATTGATGTCTACGCTATTGGTATAGTGGCCATTTTACTGTGTTCCAAGTTTCAGGCCACTTAATCTGTGATGTATCTGAGTTTTGACTTGCATTCCACTGAATTAAATCCACTTTTCTTGTGGAAACCAAATTTACTCACAAGTCCACAGGATTAGGGAAAATACTGAATGAAAATTTATTTGACGTTACATTGAGCCTGGTCCATTACTGACTGATGTTGTATTCCAAACTTTAACATGTTATTACCAACTATATAACCAACTGTTATACATTTTATGTACGGTCAAAAACTGGAACATGCGCTTTAAAAACTACCGTACATTTAGCATTTTCCTTTGTCAAAGATAATAAAAATATATTTTCCTGCATTCCAGCACCCAAGAAGGTGGTTTGATCTGAACTTATTTGCTGATTCCTCTACAGCACCATTCAAGGGTTTGGTCACACTTTCTCATTCAAGTGAGTGGGAAGGTATGTCTAAACATTTGACTGGTATTTTATATCTTAGCACATTTTCGGGGGGGATATTTGGAACATGCACTTTAAAAACTGCCTAATATTTTGTATTTTCCACTGTCACAAATAACAAAAATATGTGTTCATGCGTTCCAGCACCCAAGAACAGAATCATTTTTTAAGGTACAATTTTAACAGTATTTTTTCTTTCAGGTGTAGGGAATGCAAACGAGGCTCAGCTGAGGGTCATCGCCTCTTATCCTGTTAAAAACCACGTGTACACACTCAGTGACTTCTCATCCCTCCTGAACATCGTCAACAACCTCACCATCAACCTCTGTAACAGTACCAACAGCAGCTCAGGTAAACAAAGAGTCCATCATAATCAAACTGTGATACATATTAATAACACACTGATCATCTACTCCCCTTGTGTCAGCTCAGCTCAAAGCTGTACTGGAAGTCCATGTTTCCACCAGCTTGTGTAGTATAGAGCCATAGGCTTTGGCGAGGTCCAGCCTTATAGCAGACAGGTCTCCGTGACCTTCCTACACCTCTCTGATCAGCTGAGTGACCACTCCTGTATGCTCAGTGCCCCCTGGGACCTTCAGGACTTCCCTTTCTGAACTGAGGTGTTAATGTAGGAGTTCTTCTGAGTTACACCATCAGGAAGATATCAGTATCATTATAAGTTCACTGCTGAGGTCTGAGATCATCTTGAGCTGTTCAGGGTTGCTTGTGTTTTCCACCTTTGGAACCCAAAGACACAGCACTCCCCACTGCTAGCCTACCTTAGACCTTCTCCAGATCACCTTGAGGATCCTCCACAGGCATTGCAGGAGCCTCAGGCACGTCTTGTAGAGCTTGTAGGGCACTCCTCTAGGGCCTGGGGCCAAGCTTGTTCTATCAGCCCCAGTGACATCCTGGATCTCCCTCAAGATTTGCTCCATAGTTTTAAACTAGATGCTGATTTCTAGTGGAGATATCGAAGCCCTGCCTTCTCCCAGGTGTTGTTCCCTCTCTCCTTCGCTGCACGTGTTTTTGAGGTACCAGTCAGTTCATCTCGTTGAAGCATGCCAGGTGACCGTTTCGCTCCTGTGCAAGTAGTTTCTTGGTGGAATTGAAGGGGTCTGCCGCAAACGCCCCTGCCAATGTTACAAAGAAAGTTTTAGTTAGAGAAAAGTTATGAGTATCAGATGGGTCAATCAAGCTTGTTAGGAGATAATGATGTCTCATTTCATCAGGTATTGTCAAATACAGGTGTGTTCAGGTCTACACCTCTATCTGAGGAAGACCATCAGTGGTTGAAACATGGTGGTTATTTTCTTTTTGTGTGCATTATTTGTTCTCTCTTTCTTTATCAGGCTACATGAATGACCATGCTTAATTAAATGTATTCTACCGTCGCACAGACACACAGCATTAAAAGTATAGCTCGGATATTCACACTACAAGAGAAAGCAGGAGTAATTTTGAGTTTTGATATACTGTATGTATGAGGTTTTTAAGTGATTCACATTAACACGGTGTTAACAGGTGATCAGATGTACTGACCTCAGATCAGTGGTAACAACTATAGTTCACTGTTTGAGCTTTGGTCTGATAGCATGAGCTGCTGCTGCTGAAAGCAATAATCTGACAGAGGAAGACAAAAAAACGGGCAGAAGATCATGCATTGGGGTCTACCAGGGTCTCATTCCTCATGCTACCACAAGATGGTGCTAGATTAAGAAATTTTCTATTCCAAAAAATAGCATATTTTCTGTACATTTGTGTACTTGTGTCAGGGTATGAAGGTGCTCTCTCTCTCTCTCTATCAATAACTTTTTTGAAGTTGAAATAATCTTTATCAGCATGAATACTGCAGTTAATACTGATGAAGCTAATGATCTTTCTCTCTTCAGACTCTGTCAGGCTGGTGAATGGGACTACTCTGTGTTCAGGCAGACTGGAGGTTAAGTTTAAGCAGTTTAACCAGTCGTGGTCCTCAGTGTGTGAAGCTGACTTTGACCAGCAGGATGCAGAGGTGGTCTGTAGGGAGCTTGGCTGTGAGGCTCCCTCAGTCCTCCAGGGACTGAGGGAGCCTCACAGCTCTCCTGGACTGTGGAAGATCAGACTCAGCTAGTGTCATAATAAATCTTTTAGGTCTCAGTTGAAAAAAGTTTCAGATCAGCTCAAGGACAAAACTTCTCTTTGATGTTCAAAAAAGAATCATCAGGAGTCAGAGTTCTGAGCAGCAAAATGCCAGGCAAAAAAGGAGAGCAATACAGTGTACACAAGGTTCACCAGGATGCTCTGGAAGGCTGACCCTCGGCCCCCAGTTTTTACATCTTTTGTCTGATATAGGGCACGCTTATTGTCCAGCTTCTTCATACTAGCCAATTACACCCTTATCATTTCTTTACATCATCTGTTGCAGGCCAAAAATCCCCAACATAGGTTTTGAGCTGAACTAGTTATGCCTGGCATATCCAGTTCTATCCAGTTCTATCCAGTTATGCTCTTTTATTTTTTATAACTGTTAAAGGTTTTTTTTTACACCATTGTTTCCAGTCCTTCTTCTGGCTTTATTTTTTTTTACAATTTATTCTTGCCGTTTTATACCCTTATTTCTTGATCCTTTCTTGAGGTTATTTTTTTTAAAAAGTGAAGTTTAATGCAAACACACTTACAATTTTATCCAGTGTACTGAGTGAGATTATCTTTAACATACTTTGTGCCCATATATCAATCACAAGTTTCTGTGAGGTATACATTCCAATATATGGATAATTCAACACACTTCTACTTAAGGCTTATCATCCTAACAGTACTCATTTGCATTGCATTTTATCTTTCTCTGAGCACATCATAAGTCTTTATAAATTACACCACACTAGAAGCACCTGCTCAGGTAGAAGAGGAGCTGCAGCTTTGATTTGGTTTCATTTCTGTTCTAATGAAACTCACTTTATTCTTTTACTGATGACTCTGCTCAGAGCCTGTCAGGTTGGTGGGAGAAGCCAGTCGCTGTGCAGGTAGACTGGAGGTGAAAAAGGGAGAGTGTAGACCAGTGAAGTACTCTCTCCCGATCCTGAAGAAAGCAGCTCTTGTATGTAGAGATTTTGACTGTGGCTCTGCTATTTCTACAGGAAGGAGAAAGAATTCCTTAGCTGGATCTGTATGGAGGATCAGATCTGACTGTGTTCAGTCTGGGTCTACACTGAGGGAATGTGCATCATCAAGTTCCTCTTCCTCCATTGTGGAGCTCATCTGCTCAGGTAAGTCCATCAGTGACATCATCTATGACAGTAATATTTTCCTTCCTCTGTCACAGTGATAGTCAGTGGTTTCCATTGGACTGAAGTGTAAACTTATTCAGGATGATGGCATCCTAAACGGTAGAGAAGTTAGCTTGTTCCTGGAGGCTCATTGCTTCAAACCCCTATAAAATGCTGAATCGCCCAACCATCTCTCTGTGTTTACAGACCTGCTGGTTCAGCCAATCATCTCTGTGTCTTCTACCATGGACGGGGTCTCTGAGGCCCAGCAGCAGGGGTTTCAGGTGCGCCGGGGCTCCAAGTTCACCATCAGCTGCTCCGTCCAGCCTCAGTACCCAGGAGGCTCCTTCCAGCTCACCTTCACCTCCTCCAACACAACATACAACTACACCCTGCCAGCTGTCCATCACTCTGCTGACTTCCTGTTTCCTGCTGCAGACCCCGTCCACCAAGGAAGCTACAGCTGTGTTTATGAAGTCATTGTTTTTTCTCATAATTTCTCCTCTGAGAGCCGTCTGCTGTCTCTCACTGTCACAGGTAAGCTGAAGCAGAGTGTGAAGCTCAGTAGAACTGAGACGTCACACTGACTTTGTTTCCATGTTTGTAAAACATGATAAAAAGTCATCAGGCAGCAGGACCGACCCAGCGACCTACAGAGAGCTGAGGCAGAATCTGATGAAGGAACTGTAAACTGTTTCCTTCCCGGCTTCTTTAATGTTATTGAACCATAAAAACTGTGAACAGCAAACGAATCAGTGAATGACAATAATGGTAAAAAACGGGGTAGATACAGAAGAGTTAAGTCAATCCAATCCAATCCAATCCACTTCATTTATATAGCATGATTTTAACAAACACAAGGTTTCCAAAGTGCTGCACAGCAAGATAAAAAAAACCAACACAATAAATAGCACAACAGAACACAATAAAACGATGAAGGACACAATAGGATAAAAGTAATAAAATAAGATAAAAACAAATAAAATAAAATAAGATAAAATCAAATAAAATAGAATAAAAGCAAATAAAATAAATAAAATGAAATAAATAAAGTGCACTGCTCAGGCAAGGTGCAACACGCTACATGGTGTCAAAAGCCAGAGAGAAGAGGTGGGTTTTAAGAAGAGATTTAAAATGAGACAGTGAGGAGGCCTAATGTCTAATGTGCAGCGGCAAATCATTCCACAGTTTTGGAGCTGCAACAGCAAATGCTCGTTCACCTCTGAGCTTAAGCCTAGCTTTAGGCACTGTCAGGAGCAGCTGGTCAGCTGACCTGAGAGAGCGGCTGGGAGTGTAGGGGTGCAGCAGCTCAGAGAGGTAAGGTGGGGCTAGGCCATTCAAGGCTTTAAAAGCAAATAAAATAATTTTAAAATGAATTCTAAAATGGACGGGCAGCCAGTGGAGTGAAGCTAAAATAGGTGAAATGTGCTCATACTTGCTTGTGCCAGTTAAAAGACGTGCAGCAGCATTTTGCACCAGTTGAAGACGAGCAATGGAGGACGCACTAACCCCCATATAAAGTGCATTGCAGAAATCCAGCCAAGTGGTCACAAAGGCGTGGATTACTGTTTCAAAGTGCTGTCTCTGAAGGACTGGTTTAATTTTTGCCAGCTGCCTCAACTGGAAAAAGCTTGACTTCACCACAGCTTTAATCTGGCTGTCAAATTTAAGGTCTGTCAAGTCAAGGGAAACTTCACTTGTTTTAGATTCTTCAAGACATCTCGCCTCTCATCCAAAAGTCTTCTTTGACTCTGACTCTGGTGGGGAGTAAACCCTGTAGTTCGTTTACACTTGAAGATTGAGGTCACATTTGGAATATTAAAGACGAACTAAACACTAAATTGTTTTTTTTGCCCTGTACACATAATTACTTAGCTTCTTGTTGGCATATGATGTTAATACATGTGATATTTCCAACAATACACGTATAAAGTTTAAAAACGGCTTTTTCTTGCCCAAGATTAATTTTTTTGTTTCTGCTTGGATTAGAAAATGCTGGTCCTCCCTAATTGTAACGTTAGAGGTAAGACTCCAAGACGAACAAGAAAAAATTGAAAAAAATAGATATAGGACCAGAATATAGTACAAAACACAAAACAATGGTCCAGTTTGCTTTTCTAGCACATGCCATGTTTCTGTTTGATGGGAGCTGTTGTACTCATGATGTCATGTGATATAATGTCATGACTGAATTTGTCTCGTCAGATCCAACAGTTTTTATCATCAGACTGGTCGTCCTGCTGGTGACTCTGCTGTTGTTCATCATTGCCATCTATTTCATCCGGAAGGTACTGAACACATGTTTGTTGTTTAGAGGACTGGTAGAAATGAAGCACTCAGCCTGTTTATATTGAACTGAAGAGAGGAGTGATGCAGTAACTTAGATCTGTGTTGTCATGTCTCTCCAGGCCAGCAGGGGGCAGAAGTCAGGCCCACAGGAGAACACTGAGCTGGATTCTTATAACCTCGGTGTTTCCAAAGCTGAAGGAGAGCCGGCTGAAGAGGAAGAAGCTCAGAGAGCAGAGTAGGACCTCCAAGGAGTCAAACAAACATCCATCTGCTCAGTGGAGGATTTTATATTTTTACACAGACGTTCCCTTTAAAGTAGCACTTAAATCATTGCAGAAAAGGTTTCATCTGTCCTTTCAGCCTCATGTGATAAACCAACCAGCTTTTTGCAGCCCATATCTCAAGGAGTGACGTCATATTGGACAATTTTGCACCTCATGATTTATGAGTTACCAGTGCTTCAGTTGGTCTGGAATGATCAACAGCTTTTATTCATGTTTGCAAGCTTTAGATATAGATATAGACATATAACATGTATAACAGACATTGCTAATTCATTTAGTTGACTTTATGACTCTTCTCTACATGTGCTACTTTTACACTTGTTTTACAACTGTTAATCAGAAGTTAGTCTCACTTTAAAATACTAAACAAACAGTTTTGCAAATGTTTTACAAGGAAGGAAGCACATTCAACTCATTTTTTAGAATTACAGGATAAACACAATGAGTTTAATGCAGATTGTAAACTTAACTTTTGTTTGTCTACAAAAAACTCTGATCAGTCGACTCAGGAAAAACAAACCTCATAGACATCTGCAAAACTGTCACAAAATACTCGATTATCTGCATATAGTTTTATTTTGTCATTATCAATCTCTCATGTCAACAGCTGTACCTTTCTTTTTACTTAAAGATTTCCATGAATCCAGTTTTATGGTCTGAGTCAAGAAATCATTTTTATAAAATACATCCCGTTTTTCTTCACTGCCTTTTATATACTTGAGTGTTTGAGCACAAAAATTGTTATTCAGCATTTTTATATTTGTTCTTTGAGTTAACAAAATTCAATAAATCAAACATTTATTGAGTCAGATCAAATGTTTCATCTTTGAGCACCACTTTCTGGTCAGTCACTGTTTATAAAGGATTTATAAGCATTAATTAATGGTTAATAAGTCACTTACTGATCATTTAGAGATAAGTTATAAGCCATTATTAACTAGTAGGCTGACGTGAAAATTCTTTCTGACTCTTAAGTCTCAACATGACGTGAACGCTCAAGCTTTCATCCAGAGTTTACGTCAATGTTTTTCAGACAAACTTGTGAACCAAAAACAGGAGGAAATAAAATCTAATAAAAATAAAATAAAACCAAAAAAAGAGGAAAAAAAACAAACTTCAAATTTCACATCTTTTTTTTGTATGTGATCTTGAAATCACATACAAAAAAAGGAAAAACACAACAGAAATATATATTACGTAAAAAATGAGGTCTCAACACATTTCACATATACAAACTGATACAAACTGATTCATCTTCATTGACCTGACAACAAGAATAAATAAAACTGGAAAAACATCAGTGCAAAGTATTTTCATTTCATTTGAGCAGTAATCTTTGACTTTATGTTTCAAACACTCTGCCTGATGTGTGTAATCAGAACAGTTCAAACATTTGTTGTCAAAGGTTCATTATCACCACAGAGCACTGAGGTTGTGATCCGAGGCGATTCTGAAAACCCTCCCTGTTGGTGCATTTAAGGACACTCTGACGTCTGCATTGCACTGATGGTCTCTGTTGTTACACAGAATCAAATCAAGAAAAACATTAAAAAACGTGTTGCTGTGGACCAGATAATGTGACTTTCATCATTTCTTGCATTAAAAAAGCTCTAATATTAAATGTTACAGTGTTTCTGAGCACAACAGACAGATGTGAAAACATTCTGCTCAAAACTGTTTTACTACACTGCAATAATGCAACTGATAAAAGAAAAATGGGATAAAACATTCAAAAAGACCTTTAACACAGCAAATAGAAAACACTGATATAAAATATTAACTATTCATTACAAAGCTTTCAGCGTGTCCTTTTTCCACAGGAAAATGACAACACTTAGACATCAAGAAGTCTGTGGTTCCTCAGGCACAGTTAGCAGCAGTTAGCAGGGAGTGACTGCGTGTCTCTGCTGCCTCCACACTGTTTGTGCAGTAAATAATCAACTCTGCGGCGTCCCGTGCACTCTGAAGTGGTACATGCAGGTGTACTCCTGGTGGCCCCAGTTGGACAACACCTGCACCTCAATGATCTGAAAGGTTTGGTCATTCTCCTCCTGTCGAAGAAGAAAAAACAATAAGCTGAAATCACAGTAAAGGTGTGGTGTCATTGGCGAATCTGCACACTTAGCGTTAATTTAAAAATAGTGAATAGTGAATATAAAAGCTATTGGATAGTCTAAAGGTTTTAGATTCCAGATTTTTTATTGAGAAAAAAATAATTTTCCAAAATTATACTGAAATTAATATTGCACAATTATGAATAATTGCCAACAATACTTTGCCTCACACGGGGCACCATTTTGTTGGGCCTTGCTACAAGTTTGGCTATCAGCAATAATTAATCATCAAAGAAAGCCTGGTAGCACCCTGTGGCTCTATCTAACAGGCTCTATTTCTTACTCGGGCTGGAATGCATAACAGTAACAGCCAGGTACAAACTATCTATGTGTCACAGGACTAGTGGCATGCTGTGTTTTAATTAAAAAGGGGAGCACTTGAATAGACAGCCAATTCTGACAGCTTGACTAGGTGTCATTGAATATGTGTTATTTGAACCGAAATTCTTATAATTCCTAAAGAGTAGGTATAACATGAGTGGCTAGCAATGGTAAACAATGGTAAACACTATGGGAACACAGTAAACAAAGAACCAGTATCAAAGATAATGATTAATTAATAAAATCAATAGCAGAGGAACAGACACGTCCTCATCTCAACACCATCACAAACATGATGATCTTTTTATGAAATATAACATTAACTGCCAGGTAAAAAGAGCAGAGATGTGACTTCACACAACAAAAGTCATTATATTTAGTGTGTCATCTATTAACCTTATTGATCATGAGATGAGATGAATCAGGATCTGGTGGTTTTCCACCTTAGTTAAAGAATCCAGATTAATTTTTTACGTTATGGTCGATACTTCATATGTTTAATCAGGTCAGTATCTGAACAGAAACTGGTCTCAAAATCTTTACATTTACCTAAAAACATTTTGTATTTCTGCAGTTATATCCCTGATCGTGTGCAGAAGGCTGTCAAACAGCTTGTAAATCATTTAAATAATCAGACAGGTTCCTTTTTTGGACGTCAGCAATTTGATCAGAGTCTTCTTTTAACAGGAAACGTGTTGATGTAAAGGTACATAAATCAGGGTGAAAATAATTGTATATTGATCACTTTTATATTTTAAAACCTTTTTTTGTGAAACCTAGTGTGTTTCATCCCTGACAGCAACATGGCTGCAGGGTGCATCTCTCAGTCAGTCCACCTGTAGTTTTGAGTGAAATATCTCAACAACTATTAAACAAATGTGGTTCAAACTTTCATGTTTTTCCTCAAGATAAATCATAATAAGTTTGTTTCATCTAGCGCCATCATCTGGTCAAAACTCTAATTTGTCCAACACAGTGATGACTCACAATGACAGAGTAGGTCTGTAGAGCTTCTCCATCCTCGTCATAGGTGTACGTGCCCAGCAGCCTCCCCCTCTCCTGACTCTCATCATCCAGACCCTAAAAAACCCAAACGGAGAAAAAATTCAGATACTATACTACAATGTTATCGTTTCCAATATTATCCACGACAGGAATGGAAAGCTCAAAAGACTCTGACCCAAGATTTTGTTAAATCCAGAGTAATTGGGAAAATTGGCCAGAAGTGGCATCTATTTTCAGGAATTCCAGGAGAGCAACCTAGCCAAGATAGAGAAGAATGCATGTTAAAAAGGTCTTAAATTAAAAGAATTTATCGAACAACAATGCGCAATGATCCATCTTTAAATGATGCTTCGAATTATTATCTATGGATTTGTTTACTGATTCTTGGTTTGGAGGAACATCTGGCAAAGCTAAAAATCTGTATGCGGGTTTTTTGGATTATCATGCTCCTCATACACTTTCTCCTCAGGAGTTTATGCTAGGTAAAAAGGAGTTTATGATTGAAGATTGGTGTGCTATGTCTGACTCGGCCACTTATGATCGTTGGAAGTCTTCATTTGGAAAAGTTGGCTTTTGAAATGATCTCCTATGAATACTTCTGATTTCAGAATACATTGTCAAGCCTCAATTACTGGAAAAATTTATATTTGGAACCCTATGACAAATTCATTAAACTTGGAGGCACACCTAATACAGTTAAAAACAAAGTAGTGGAAGGAGCTCGCACAGCAATTGACTCTGTAAGCAGAGTATTTGAGAATGCATGGCAGAAATTCTTATCTGTCTTTCACAAATTCAAAACTGATATGGCAGTTGATGCGCGTCATATGCCATATTAGTCTCTGTCGAAGAAAGGTCAGGTGTCAAGCTCAACGTCTGACACGCACTAACGATTTGTTTCTCGATTTGCAGGAAATTAACAGAATGATGTGAATCATATATGATCGTTTTCCTGTGGAGGATCATTAAAACATTCACTAATATTATTATTATATATGTAAGCTAAAGATTAAAAGAAACTCTCAATCCTGACTGTCTATTTTTATAATGTAATAACTTCCTCTTTAGACCTAGCAACGGTTGTCATGCAATTTTGTGGTTTGGCTCAAGGCTTCACACATACGCTCAAGGTGTTCTTCCTTGGAGACGTGTCTGACAGCTGTTAAATTTTAAGAACGGACGGATACACTTAATGTTAAGAACTATGTGTGATTTATTGTTCATGATATTTTCCACAGTTGATGATGGAATTGAAACCAGAGACTCCCTACACACCATGCAAAGTTAATCAAACCAAATCGAGCCAAGTCTTATTTACTATTTTCCAATATGTCATTGTAACACCGAGCTCTTTGAAAAATAGAAGTGTTGTTACTTTCAGTTTGACACCTCTGATTTTGGCAGCTAGAAACTTGATAAGTATATTGGTTGGACGTGTAGGGCCTACATGTTTAATGATATATCCCTTTTTGGCAGAAGTAGACATACCCTTTATGGTTGAAGTTGATCATGATTCAGATTTCAGATTTTACATTTTACATGTCAATTATATAATGATATAAACTGTTTGAAGATTTTCTTATGTTGATTATTTTACTTTTCATTGTTATTGGCGTTTTGCAGAAAGGACGACACAAGTTGCATAAACCCAGCTGATGCCTCTAAGTAGACAATTGATTGGTTCATAGTAGGAGAGGTATTGTCTCAACCAAGAGACTATGCTGACGTGTGATCACAGTCACACAGGTGGTAGCTGCGAAGGGGCCGCCAGTCGGAAGGACCGGGCGGTGCTGAAGAGGTATAATAATTCTCCATTTGGTTTTCCCAACATCTTTGTGGCACATTTATGCTATCTATCACTCTGACCAATGCCACCACTAACCACAGACTTCCACTCTCTGATTTTCGAGTATGCTTTGGCCAAGGGAGGGTGTTGAAAGTTCCACTATATGTGGCCGAGGCAAACTCTATTCAGGCCCACTTTCAGGCCTACTTTAAGCTATTTTTTTAATTAAAGTCGGGGACAAATTAACATAATGTGTTGCACCAATTTCTGAGGAATTTGCACAACTTGTGCAATGTGTAATAAAGTAGAACTGAACCTTCAAGAATGATAATACAAGTACAAACAAACATCACAAAACTTAGGCAACATCCTGAAATTCTGAGGCAATACAGGGGATGTGTTCATGCATGACAGATGAAGCACGCTATTTTGTGTAAAGTCATGTAACATCAGCATGAAATTGTCAGATGTCTTGAAGATAGACAATATGTGGTAACACACAGAAGTGGATGTTGAGATATAAAAAGGAAAGCCTAGAGACGTGAAAGGGGAAGGTGATCCTTGATTCCTTGGGAGACGAGGACGAGGCTTTTTCCTTGTAAGATATCTCTTAGAGACTCTCTTTAATTTTTGTTTTTTGTATTTTACTGTTTTTTTTGTTTTTGATCACTTGCTTTGTAAAACCAAATAAAACTGGTTTGTATTTTTATACACTCCAACCAAAGATCCTGACTCCTGCTCATCTCTTAGGTTCTCTGGTGTTCCTTTAAGGTAAGAAAAGACGCCTCCCTCGGGATAGGCTGACAGTAGTTTTTGAAATTGTTTAGATTCAAAATTTATTGACTCCTGATAAATTAAAAATTAAGTGCTGTGTATTAAATGATAGAGTAGTAATGGTTCAGGTTCAGTGACTAATGCTAACATACAGTTGTGCATATGTGTTAGAGGTAGGATTTCAATACAATATTAGGTTGAGGGTTTATAATTAGGAGTCTAATTGACTAACTGTTAGATCCAGGGCCCGAGGCTGCCCTATAAAACCGGGCGAGTGCCCTCGACCGACAGAGTGGGCCTCCTCCGGTGATGTCCTGTTAGTGGGCCATCCTGGAGTACTTTCAAACCTCCAACACCTATTGCACCTACACATTTCGTCGTGACCCAGGCTGTCAGGACATACTTGACTATATAGGCCTGTTGGTAGTGGTTCGGCGACAGCTGGTGGAGTAGAGAAGCCAGTCTGAATTCTGGTTCCCTAAGCAAGGCCGGGGTGGTCGTGCGTGTAGATTTTGGGAACTACCTTCAATACCTAAGTCAGAGGTAGTGGACAGCCGTCTGTCGGTGCTTTATCCACACCAGCAGGGGGTATCGGTTATCTGTAGGACAGAGACCATTTCAGACTTATTCAACTAAAGTTTACATAGTTTGCATTCTGCAGCTTTATACATCCTGTATGTCCAGATTAACACCTTAATATGCTCCAATGCACTTTGCTCCAGTTTCCACTGAAGCTGTAGCAGGCTAATGCTAACTCCAGGATGTAAACTGTCCTTGTCTGAACTCTGTGAGGAAACCAGAGGTTCTAAATCACTGAATATATCATCAATATGAGCATTATAGAACATACATGCCAACATAAGAGCAAACTTTAAAATCAAACTTACCCAACAACATTATTTTTGCACCATTTGTCTTGTTTCTTTTCAAACTCAGCAAGCAGCTCATCCTCAGTAACCCTCGTGGTGAACTGTATGTATTCTCAAGAGACAGGGTGACACTCTGCTCATATCAATCATAAATTACCAAAGGTATGAAGATATGTGACTCAATAATAAACCCTTCAAAACTTTTATTAACCCAGATAAAGCTCACACCATTGCTAAACTATTAAAAATGTATGATGCCCAATGATGTTGATTCTACGGAGAGAGGACGTCCCTCTAGGACAATCTGCTCTCAACCAATTTAAGAATTTTTTAAAAGGGTTTTGTATGAATAATAAAAAAACAGAACACCAATAGATGAGTTGCAGTGAAACTTTGAGGATTTGAAGTGTTTTTAAAGTCACGTCCAGGTGGAGTTTTTCTGAACATGGAAAGGTCGACACCCTGTGACATCTGCTCACAACAGTTTTTAAACCAATATTGGACCAGAGCTGATAATCACTAGAACGAGAAATTGACACTTACACATGGATATCTATATTCCAAATATGTGCACATGTCCACTAAAAAGCAATTCGACTTGAGTTTCATGATTTGACTTTCATGTACATGTTGCTGTTTTTGGAGTCCAACCAGAACCATTTTTGGTCAGGGACACAACATCACTGTCCAACAAATGTTTGCTGGGTTAGATTCACTGAGTCACTTACAGCAGCTCAGAGTCATTTCAGCCAGCAGCGTCCTGTCAGAAACCACATGAAGCTGATGATGAGATAAAGGATTCAGGGTAAACACCACATCTGATTAACATAAAAAGACACGATGAGTCCAACAGACGAGCAGAGAGAGACGACACAGAGACGGAGACAGACGTCTACCTGGACATGGATCACCTGCTGATGCTGTTGCTGCTGCTGTGGAGCTCAGGTAAGACTCTGCTGTAATGTAAAAATACTGAGTTCAAGTCAAACAGCAGCTTTGAAAACTGCAGTAAAAGTCAACATGGTCAGTAAAATGTAGTGAAGTGTGTCCAGTAAAAGTTCTGATACTTGCTGTAATGAGTTTTATCTCTTTAACTTCTACTAACAAACCAATAATTCATGTGTTCATCATCTAATAATGAAAATTCAAAGCATATAAATGTAAAATCCTACGGACGTCTTCGGGCTGTGTTTGTCGGTCATGTGACCGTCACTTGTTGTTTTCTTCCAGAATGCTATTTGTTAGGGATACTCAATACATAATATATTATGTGTTAACAATACCGACTAGATATTAGTGCCTTGCAAAGTGCGGATAGGAGGTTTTTCCCCACTTTTCCTGGATCATTTTGCAGATAGGAGCTTTTGCACTTGGTGCGAGTTGGAAGAGGTTCTACAAAACAATGCCCTAAATTTAGTTAATTAAAATTAAAGTAAAAATAAAAGTTTGTTTTCAGGTAAAAAGATGGGCCAGTGTAGTAAATGTAATAGTCACTACATTGTAGTGTACTAGCAATGCCACTGCTCCGCATACGCAGAGTTTTACATTTTAACACAAAGATAGGTGCCTTGTCTATTTTTTACGGAAGCCGCCTCAAGCAACACAGCAGATCGAGCTGGGCAGGAAGTCAGACACATGCAGACTCCTGGTCGTATATCAACATTAAACGCAATTAAAACTGATGAATAAAGAAACCATTTAACTACGTAGCCTACTTAACCATAGCAGAAGCACAAAAATCAAGGAGCAAGTTAACAAAATTGGGCAGTTTAGTTGCCCTGCTACTGCAGTAATTACGGTAGCCTTTAGGGACTTTATCAGCTTTGACTAGGCTGCCGTAATTACTGTAGGAGGAGTGCAACTGACTTTAAACGGCGGAAGGCTTCCCCGTAGTGAAGACGCCCCGCCTCGGACTGTGCAGAGGACGGAGCAACACCACGTCGGAACCGGAACGCGGCGCACGCGCTCTTGGTGGAGTCCCGGCGTAATTTCGCTGAAAACTTTATCCAAAATATGAGATATTCGCGTCTTTTTATGTTTATGAATGAAACTTGTCAGACAAAGTTTCTGCCTTCTGAGGCTCATTAAGAGCTGTTTGCATTCGTGTGTGGATGAAGCCAAACTATCCAAGCTCACTTTGCTGCGTGTTGAGCGGGACATAAACACTAATAAGGACTAAGTGGTAGGCAGGTTTGCCACCATGAAGGAGAGGAGGATGAAGTTTTAAAAAGGGACCATGAAATGTACAAAGTTTGTTAAACTGTTCAGATTATTTTGTTCCATGGAGGATGGAGAAATACACAAATGGACTAAACTACAGCAGTCTAAGCAGGGACAACAACTGGTGAGTGAAACATCCATAATTAGTCTTTATTAACTTAAAAGTTGCTTATGAAGAAATCAGTCATAATGTTAGATTAATATGTTTAACTCCATGTTTACTGCATCTCAGCACCTGTCTGTGTCACTGCCTGTGGTGTTGTAGACCGTCCTCTTTGTATTTGAATAGACCTTGTAGTGTTGTAGACCGCTGTGTCTATTTTATGTTTATGTTATTCCCGTGTTAGAAAGTCATGGTGCGGAGACAGAGCACCTGGCTTGTCTCTATCTATTGGTGGTGGTGCTGAACTGTTGGTCAGTCGGTGTATGTAGAGCACCACATGCTGTCCTCAGTGCTGAAACATTTGAACGCAGCTGGCAACCTGTTTTCTTTTTTGTTCTTCAGAGCAAGCTTGTCTCAAAGTGGCTTCACTGTATGTTTCCTGAGATATAGGCTTGCATGGCTCAATAACAATTTGTGATTATGAATAAGATATATCAGCTATTTTACAGTTGTGAATTTTAAAATGAGTGTTTTAGAAAGGCCCCTTGAGAATGCTTCACCCCCTCTGTGCTGAGAGTCTAGCTCCGCCTGTCTCTTACTTGATGGCAAGTAAGAGACAACATGAATCTCTGAAAAAAACCTGAAAAATTGAAGAAGAGAAAACTGAGCCCACATGACCAATTATGCTTATGGCCTCCAAATGGTTAGCAGCCGCCCGGTATACTAGGCCCGGTCAGAATTCAGCTCGGTCTGGTGATGATGCAGATAGGAGGTTTTGTGCCTCAACATGTTCCCAGCGAACCTGATAGGAGGTTTTCGCCAGGTGACTTTTCTGTCACAACGAAGGGCGGGATTATCTTGCAGCTGAGCAGCCTTCCTTGTTCTCATCATCCAAATGAAATCTGCCAATCAGGAAATTCTGCAGATAGGAGGTTTTCCGCTTTGGCCATCGATACATTAAGAAGAACAGGGAGGGACTTTGAAGGCAGGTTTGATTGACAGGCCGGTGCAGGACATGAGCAACACATGAGGAAGACCCTTCTTAAATAATGAAATTGTGACATCTGGTGGTGAAAGTTAAACATAGACCTGAAAATAAAAAAAATGCAGCTGAATTTCATTTGTGAGGAGGTTCTTTTTTGGACTTTTCTCATTTAATAAGTGACTTTTTATTATTCTACCTCTGTGTTCATTATCAGATGGGTGACTGTGGATTGTTGGAGCTGTTTATTTAGGATGTTTGGATTTTACATTATTTGATGTGTTTTAATCATTTGATGTGTTATTTTGTTGCTGTAATCTGACATAAAAGAGCTTCCATATAACAGTGTAGCCCAGTAAACATTTACATGAAAGCATCAGGAGCTACAGGAAAGTTATATGTGTACTTATACATACATACTGATGCACATATACAAAATACACATCACACAGTTTCTCCTGGAAGACATTCACAGTGTTGCACTCTGATGGTGACATGAAACCTGACAGAAGTAATTGACAAGTGAAGTTCAAGCCACTTTCACACCTGCACACACCTGACCAATCACTGCCTTAAGTGGGTGAGACTGTCTGCTACAAGAAGTCATGTATCTTAACTGTTAACTCTTCATGAGCCACTCTGTTTTTATTCAGGGGAGTTTCACTGAGAGCAGTGCTGTCTTTTTCAGGAACACCCTGATCACATTCACACAGTTACACATTCACACCTGGGAGCTGTCCAGTCCAGCAGATTTATGTCCCCACAACTTTAGGAATACAAGTATACACACACACACACACACACACACACACACACACACAAACACACATTGCCGTAGGTCACTTTTGGGGACATTACATAGACATTAATTTCCTGGAGACTTACCCTAACCTTTTTTAAGACTTTTTTCTTCTTTTTAATAATAAAACTATTAACATGACACGTGAAAACATATTTTAATCCTCTCAAAATGTTCCTTCAAATCAGCTGCACAAACTTCCTGAATGACAAAAAACATTGTTTTGTTTTAATGTGAACAAACTTAAGATGAGAGGTTTTTCTGTGACAGGAAAACATT
Organism: Thunnus albacares; assembly: GCF_914725855.1. Taxonomy (NCBI): domain Eukaryota; kingdom Metazoa; phylum Chordata; class Actinopteri; order Scombriformes; family Scombridae; genus Thunnus; species Thunnus albacares. The sequence continues at coordinate 26,778,327 of NC_058125.1, read as the reverse complement.
TGAGGACAAACTAACTGATTAACATCTGATGTGAGATTACAGTTACATTAGAGTATACTTCTGTTACCATGGCAACATCAGAGCATTTCTTGTCACATATAGGACTGACTGTTGCAAAACACTTTCATTTTTATACGTGTTTGAGCCGGTTCCTGTAACTCTGTCAAACTTTTTCTCACACTTAACCCGTAAAAGTTTCCACTTGTCATTGCTTAAAGATTGTTAAAACAATCAAAATCCTTTACACAGAGTCTTCATTTTAAGATTTAATGATTTATGTTATGGGAATGTGACTGTGAAGATTTATATCCTCACAATGTGAGGATTCTCTAAGTCCGGCGGAGAGTGAGCTGTGCTCAGGGCTCCACTCTACATGCCCCCTGAGGACTTAATAGAAACTGTTTGTTCCAAGTCATTTTGAAAGTGCAACGGCCAATGGGGAAACTCCAACACTAGGCCATCTGCACCAATGGTGCAACTCCATCACTCAGTCAGTGACTCAATCAGTCACAGACATTTGGGATTACAAGGCTGGTCTGTGGTATCAGACTATTTTTACATCAAAATCCCTGTCTTCTCTCTTCCTAAAATGGTTTCAAATGTTTAATGACTCGTCCTGCGCTCAGGGGTGTTTACAAAAGTTCATCCAATCAAATGTGACTTTGGGCGAGTAGCTAGCCACACCCATCATATTAAACCACACTTCACCGTTTGTGGGTCGTATTAGCTAATAGTGATCGGTGGACCAATTCTTTCGATTCCTTCAATTTGATACATGTAACCTGTCGAGTTTCGATACTTTTGCAAAATAAGCCGTCAATTTCTCCGTGACACTCCGTTATAGCACATGCAGGTTCGGCAACTAGTGCTGCCCGCCCCATAAAACCTGTTCAATGCATTACCGGTCAACCCCGTGAGCATTTTCCCTTTGAAAAGCCAAAAAATGGCTATGGTCACCGGTGAAAAGACATTCATAACAGGTTTCAAAGTGAAGGTTTTTTCACCGACTATTTGACTATTTACTTTACGTTGATTAAACATTCACATTTAGACCATATTTCACCAGGATTTGCAATTTCTGGCTTTCAACTAAGAAATTTGTTTGTGGTTTCTTACTTAGGGTCCAAAATGACAGTTGCTATTATTTGCACATTGTAGAGGAAGTAAAATTTCATTATTGAAAATCCCGGTGAAATATGGTCTAGCGAAAGAGGGTTCCAACATCGGGTCTTAAATCCCAGTCTCTCACACCACAGACGACTGCGCTGACCACTGCACCAAAAATACCAGATTTGGATTCTGCTCCACTCCTACTATATAGTTCCATATTTTTGACATTTTATATTAAAGTTTAATGCATTGGAATTACGTCTTCATGTAGACCACATTTTACCTACCAGTGCAATATAACTTTGGAGAAATGCCTTCACACTAATCAATATCACTTCTCTTTCAAGCTACAACTGAACAAATGATCAAAAAGATTAAACAAATGTGTGTTTTGTGACACGTTGATGTTGTAACCGCATTTTAGCTGGTTGAAGACAGACTGAAACCAAGACTGAATATCACCCAGTTTTCAACTCGAAATCAACATTGAAATCCCAGTTATTGTTCACTGGGTAGTTCAAGAGCACTTTGTTCAGTCTTGTTCAATGTAACCTGCCATCTGTCTTGACTCAAGTGCGATTCAATGGCTCCTCATTCACTCATACGTCCCAGTTAGAGAGAACGGTTCATTTGATCTTGTTCAGTGAGTAGCTGCCAGGCTGTCTAGAGTCACTTATTGACATCCTCGTTTGAGACAATGATTCCCGCTCATTCATTGGTTTTCCCACTTACTATGTTTTGAGTGGACAGCACCACCATAGCAGGCAGCGTGAGCAGTACCCTACGATAACAGTGAGTGGGCGTGGGCAGTATGAGCGGGAAAAGTCGGGGATTCATGAGCGCTCGGTGTGTTTGACCCAGTACATACCAGACACTAAAAAGAGTCCTTCCTTCAACAGGTGAGGAAGATGTGTGTGGAGCCAAGCGTCCTCTGTGGCTCTGTTTCCTTAAGAAGCTGCATGTCGCACTAAACTCAAAGCCCTGCCCACTTTTTAGCAGTCCAATCAAGTGCAAAGGATTTGATTTAAACTAACTAAACTAGTAACTGTACACCTCTCACTATCACTGGGACATACATCACAATACAGAAGCTAAAGATGCTCTAACTTCGTCTCATGGGGCCTTTAATATCTGAGATCTGTGAACATGGTGACATCACTAAAAAACACGTCTGATAGGTCTGATAGCAGTCAGATGATCAGACAGAAAACAAACCAACATGTGAGACAAACACAAGTTTTAATGAACCATAGTTTTCCTTTAACTCTGCATGCATGCAACTCTGTTGAGTTTGTGTTCATGTGTTCATCTCATCTGCTGCTCTTCAGAGAAGAAACAGAAAGTAGAAGCAGTGAGGTCAAGAAAAAAGGTCTTAAAGTTTCAGGCTGACCGGCAAAGACGAAGAGAGACGTTTGCTCCTTAAATTTCTTTGTTTTTTTGTTGGATTTTTTTGTGTTTTCATGAGGATTATTTCACCCTAAAATAATTGAGAGTACCTCATACTGCAGTCTGGATGTAAGGGAAATGTAACTTCAACAATATATCATGTTTCATCCAGCTTTCTTTATTTATAGAAAATAAACTTAACATATTGTATGATGAAAAGTATGTTTTGCTGTATCTTCCAGGCCAGGTATACTGTAAAATTAAATTGAAACAGGTATAATAAATGTAAATTTTAATACATTTACATATGAAGTGTAATAAAAACAAAATCACATGAATTCCACTTGATTCAACAGCTCAGGTGGAAGTTACTGCTACTCTCCTAAGCTAAGCTAAGCTAAGCTACCTTTAGCAGTAGTTTAACTGTTTTATTTGTCTCCATCATATTTGGATTTAGTTGGAATAACAAACTCATTTACCAAGATGTTGGTTCAAAGTTTACATATTATGTTACAGGTTCAATTCATTCAGGCAGATCTGAACACAGCAAACGTCCTCAGACCAAAATAACTTCACAGAGATCCTTTAGAGGAAGTGGTCTTGGTTCATTAGTGGTGGAAACGTGATGCGGCCTCCATCTGACGAACTACAAGGCTTCAAGTTGAGCTAAATGGTTCCCGTGGCCAGGGCCGCTTTGCATGCTGGGATGTTGATGAGTGAAATCAACAAGGTCCGACCTGAACTAACAACCAAGTACATTGTCTTCTTGGTATTTGGGCAGATCGGAGCTTCTTCGGGACCTTCTTCCTGTGTTTATGTTCTCACTCCCGCCCCAGACACATCTGACCAATGAGAAGAGAGAACATTCTCACCTGGCTTTTAGTGATGATTTTTGGTTCGCTTAGATTTCTTTCTGTGTGTAAAGAAACAGAACAAAGTTTACAAACGCATCCATTGATTCAGACCAGAACAAACACCCTTTCTTAAGATGTCTAGCTTGCTGTCTGTCTCTTCTAGAGCCTCCAGATGTCCAGAAACAGCTCTGTGTTTGTTCAGTTCACAGCTCTGCTCCGATCTAAATGTGAAATTTCTGATTTTCTCTCCAGGACTCCAGGCTGAAGATAAACACCAATCAACAGGTAAAAAGAGAGAAAGAGAGAATAGGCGCCTCCTTTGGAGGTGTTCAGGCTCATCCAACTGGTAGGAGACCTCAGTGCAGAACACGCTGGAGGGATTATATGTATCTCATCTGGTCTGGGAACACCTCTGGATCCCCCAGGAGGACCAGCACTTAAATAAGCAGCTGAGAATGGATGAAGTTTGGTTCATGTTCAAATAGTCTCAAAACTAATGACACAGCTGTATTTTTGATTTGGTGTTAATTGTCAAATGTGAGTGTGCTGACATGCTGAACTAAGATGGTTAACATGGTAAACATTATACTTGCTAAATGTTAGCATGTTAGCATTTAACTCAAAACACCACTGTGTACAGTCTCACAGTGCTGTTAGCATGACTGTAGACTTTCAGGATGTGTCTGAAATCCCTCCCTGGTTCACTCATTCACTACTTAATAGAGTGCATTTGTAGTAAATAGTGAGTGATTTCAGACAAAGCCTTAGTCTCGCTTCTATATTTGGTCTCTTGTGTCTTATATCCCACAATCCTCTGTTTTCCTCCAGGTTCTCAGTGTGAAAGCACAGCCAAGGCTGACATCGTGCTGTTAGTCGACGGATCTGGGAGCATCAGCTCTAAAGATTATGAAAACATTAAGTCCTTTCTAAATCAAACAGTCAACAACTTCAACATCGGCCCTGACAAAGTCCAGATCGGTAATATTTTTACTACAACAACTATTAACACTACTGATCCTGGTACTATTACTATTACTATTACTACTGCTACTGCTCATAGTAATTATGACTCAGCTTGTAAAACAATCTTTTATCCAGACACTGATTTCCATGGTGGAGATATACTGTACATTCCTTCTGTGTAGGTCCGTGTTGGATCAGTTAGCAGGACAGATGTTCTGACTGAACAGACTCTGTGAAGCACACCACATTTCTGAACAAAACATTCTAGCTAGGAGGGATGCACAACTTTGTCATGTTGGTTCATCCACAGCATCAACTTTCTACAGTCGTTCTGTAGAAAGAGGAATTGTCTTCTTGTTGGAGCTCAAGACATTTTCTTGTCCTTTCTTCTTTTCTAACTACTTTTTGTTTATTAACTAGTATGTAAACTAATAAAAGCCCTCACCTTCTCCTTCCTGCTCTGCTTTTATATGTTACCAGACTAGATGTCAGCGATAAAAATGGAGGAATTACAACGTTAAACTGTATTAAAAACTCACTTGACTTCTGTGTGACAACATTTAGCTCGCTTTAAACAGTGCAGGTGGTGACTGACTGACACGTTTTTACTGTAGGTTTATGCGCTCATTGCTGAACGTTCAGTACCATCAACCTTCATACTAGACTCGACTCAACCTGACTGGACTCAGCTGTTGCTGATACTGATATCAGCTCTCATACATAATCACTGCCCTCAACACTTCCTGTACATGCTGAACTGCTGCCCGTATGCCGCAGAATACCAAAGAGACACTCAGGGGCTTCAGGCCTCACCAGATTCGTTCATATACTAGAGTCAGACAGTAGACTCAGGGGTTATTAGCCTGTTAGCCTGTTAGTTCTACTGGACAGAACTGCTGGAATGGTCCTTTAAGCCCTTTGGTCCTTCTTTGCATATGCAGATTTGTTCAGGCATGAGTGCGCGTGAGACATGTGATGTGTGTCGGAGCTAATGATTCTGACAAGATAATAACAATAATAATTGTAATAAACCAATGCATCTGTTCAAGAACACACAATGCAAATTATTATTCTCATACTCATTATTATCATTGCTATTCTCATTATCATTTAAAAACAAAAGCTTGGTCAGTGTGTCAGTTTTACACATTTCTGTGTGTTTTCTGCAGGTCTGGTTCAGTACAGTAGCAACCCAAAGACGGAGTGGCAGCTGAACACCCACCAGACCAAACAATCCCTGCTGGAGGCCATGGCCAAGCTGCAACAGCCAAAAGGAGGTACCAACACAGGTGATTTAACAACACGCTGTCTGATTGTAATAATAATTATAATTGTAATATGATAATAATAATTGTAATATTATTATATTATTAATATTGAGATATTACATTATTATATAGTATCATGCTATAATATTATGAATCAAAGGTTGCTGCTGCTGTTATAGTGATAGTGATTATAATAATTATAATAATACAATCACAACATTCAAAATCATAATGATTTGAGTGTCTCACAATAGAATTTGAAGCTCTGTGATTGGATTTTTCCAACTGAAATGCATTTTGGGAGTCATAGTTAACTTTCTCTCTCAGTTTTTATGTCTACAGGCTTCTAGATTTGACTTTTTATCAGAGAAACAGATATTTTTAACAAGGTTGTGGAAGTGCTCCAACTGTCAGTCACTTAACAGTCATTGCAACAGTCAGCTTTTCAACTCTGCACCTTTTAAATCCTCTTTATTACTATCATACAGGAAAAGCTCTGTACCACATCCTCCATAACAACTTTAAACCCAATGTGGGAATGCGTGCAGACTCCCACAAAGTTGCTATCCTGATTACTGATGGAGAGTCCAGCGACAACGTATCCCTCGCCTCGCAGCACCTGAAAGACACTGGCATTGAGGTCTACGCTATTGGTATAGTGTCCGTTTTACTATGTTCCAAGTTTCAGGCCTCTTAATCTGTAAAGTATCTGAGTTTTGACTTGCGTTCCACTGAATTAAATCCACTTTTCTTGTGGAAACCAAATGTACTCACAAGTCCACAGGATGCAGGGAAAATACTGAATGAAAATTTATTTGACGTTACATTGAGCCTGGTCCATTACTGACTGATGTTGTATTCCAAACTTTAACACATTATTACCAACTATCACATTTACACATTATACATGTTATGTACGGTCAAAAACTGGAACATGCGCTTTAAAAACTACCGTACATTTAGCATTTTCCTTTGTCAAAGATAATAAAAATATATTTCCCTGCATTCCAGCACCCAAGAAGGTGGTTCAATCTGAACTTATTTGCTGATTCCTCTACAGCACCAGTCAAAGGTTTGGTCACACTTTCTCATTCAAGTGAGTGGGAAGGTGTGTCCAAACATTTGACTGGTATTTTATATCTTCGCACATTTTCGGGGGGAATATTTGGAACATGCACTTTAAAATCTGCCTTATATTTTGCATTTTCCACTGTCTTAAATAATAAAAATATGTGTTCATGCGTTCCAGCACCCAAGAACAGAATCATTTTTTAAGGCACGGTTTTAACAGTATTTTTTCTTTCAGGTGTAGGGAATGCAAAGGAGGCTCAGCTGAGGGTCATCGCCTCAGACCCTATTAAAAACCACGTGTACACGCTTAGTCACTTCTCATCTCTTCTGAACATCATCAACAACCTCACCATCAACCTCTGTAACAGTACCAACAGCAGCTTAGGTAAACAAAGAGTCCATCATAATCAAACTGTGATACATATTAATAACACACTGATCATCTACTCCCCTTGTGTCAGCTCAGCTCAAAGCTGTACTGGAAGTCCATGTTTCCACCAGCTTGTGTAGTATAGAGCCATAGGCTTTGGCGAGGTCCAGCCTTATAGCAGACAGGTCTCCGTGACCTTCCTACACCTCTCTGATCAGCTGAGTGACCACTCCTGTATGCTCAGTGCCCCCTGGGACCTTCAGGACTTCCCTTTCTGAACTGAGGTGTTAATGTAGGAGTTCTTCTGAGTTACACCATCAGGAAGATATCAGTATCATTATAAGTTCACTGCTGAGGTCTGAGATCATCTTGAGCTGTTCAGGGTTGCTTGTGTTTTCCACCTTTGGAACCCAAAGACACAGCACTCCCCACTGCTAGCCTACCTTAGACCTTCTCCAGATCACCTTGAGGATCCTCCACAGGCATTGCAGGAGCCTCAGGCACGTCTTGTAGAGCTTGTAGGGCACTCCTCTAGGGCCTGGGGCCAAGCTTGTTCTATCAGCCCCAGTGACATCCTGGATCTCCCTCAAGATTTGCTCCATAGTTTTAAACTAGATGCTGATTTCTAGTGGAGATATCGAAGCCCTGCCTTCTCCCAGGTGTTGTTCCCTCTCTCCTTCGCTGCACGTGTTTTTGAGGTACCAGTCAGTTCATCTCGTTGAAGCATGCCAGGTGACCGTTTTGCTCCTGTGCAAGTAGTTTCTTGGTGGAATTGAAGGGGTCTGCCGCAAACGCCCCTGCCAATGTTACAAAGAATGACCATGCTTAATTAAATGTATTCTACCGTCGCACAGACACACAGCATTAAAAGTATAGCTCGGATATTCACACTACAAGAGAAAGCAGGAGTAATTTTGAGTTTTGATATACTGTATGTATGAGGTTTTTAAGTGATTCACATTAACACAGTGTTAGCAGATGATCAGATGTACTGACCTCAGATCAGTGGTAACAACTATAGTTCACTGTTTGAGCTTTGGTCTGATAGCATTAGCTGCTACTCCTGAAACCAAACAAAAAATGGGCAGAAGGTCATGCATTGGGGTCTACCAGGGTGTCATTCCTCATGCTGCCACAAGATGGTGCCAGACTAAGAAATATTCTAATCCAACAAATAGCATCTTGCAATATTTTCTGTACATTTGTGTACTTGTGTCAGGGTATGAAGGTGCTCTCTCTCTCTCTCTATCAATAACTTTTTTGAAGTTGAAATAATCTTTATCAGCATGAATATTGAGGTTAATACTGATGAAGCTAATGATCTTTCTCTCTTCAGACTCTGTCAGGCTGGTGAATGGGACTACTATGTGTTCAGGCAGACTGGAGGTTAAGTTTAACCAGTTTAACCAGTCGTGGTCTTCAGTGTGTGAAGCTGACTTTGACCAGCAGGATGCAGAGGTGGTCTGTAAGGAGCTCGGCTGTGGGGCTCCTTCAGTCCTCCAGGGGGCGCTCTATGGAGAAGTGGAGGCTCCAATGTGGACCAAAGAGTTCCAGTGTGGAGGCAATGAGTCTGCTCTCCTGGACTGTGGAAGATCAGACTCAGCTAGAAGCACCTGCTCACCTGGCAAAGCTGTTGGACTCACCTGCTCAGGTAGAAGAGGAGCTGCAGCTTTGATTTGGCTTCATTTCTGTTCTAATGAAACTCACTTTATTCTTTTACTGATGACTCTCTTGTTTCTGTTCAGAGCCTGTCAGGTTGGTGGGAGGAGCCAGTCGCTGTGCAGGTACACTGGAGGTGAAACGAACAGAGTGGAGACCAGTGCAGGACTCTGACTGGACCCTGAAGGAAGCAGCTTCAGCCTGCAGGGATCTGGACTGTGGCTCTGCTGTTTCAACAGGAAGGAGAAATAATTCCTTAGATGGATCTGTATGGTGGATCAGTCCTGACTGTATTCAGTTTGGATCTGCACTGAGGGACTGTGCATCATCAGGTTCCTCTTCCTTCATCGTGGAGCTCATCTGCTCAGGTAAGTCCATCAGTGACATCATCTATGACAGTAATATTTTCCTTCCTCTGTCACAGTGATAGTCGGTGGTTTCCATTGGACTGAACTGTAAACTTATCCAGGATGACTGCATCCTAAAGGGTAGAGAAGTTAGCTTGTCATTGTCTCAAACTGAGACAATCTGCACCTTTAATCAACCTGCTGTGGTTCACTCACACACCCTGCAGTTCTCCTGAGCAGCTCAGTCACATCCACCTTATAAGAAACTACTACATTACAAATTAATACAGTTGTTGCTTTCTGCATAAACAAATAAGGAACTCTTTACTAACAAGTTCAATATATCAACTTAAAAGCTGATGATATGTCAGTGTTGTGTTCACTACTTGTTTCTGTTGTGCATGCAGTGTTGTATGAATGTCTTATTAACATGCAGCTGTTTTCTGTCTGATCTGAAGGCAGCTGAGGATGTTAATCTGTTTCCTCCTCTGCTCTCTGACTCCTCTGTATTACACATGAATGTAGGAGTTCTCTGTGTTGTGTGATCACCTCTCACTGATCAACGTTCATTTATTTGAATAAACAAATGAGGAGAAAACAACATTCAGCTTCTCACAGAGGAAGAAAGATTCATCATCTCTCTGTGTTTACAGACCTGCTGGTTCAGCCAATCATCTCTGTGTCTTCTACCATGGACGGGGTCTCCGAGGCCCAGCAGCAGGGGTTTCTGGTGCGTCGGGGCTCCAACTTCACCATCAGCTGCTCCGTCCAGCCTCAGTACCCAGGAGGCTCCTTCCAGCTCACCTTCACCTCCTCCAACACGGCACACAACTACACCCAGCCAGCTGTCAATCACTCTGCTGACTTCCTGTTTCCTGCTGCAGACCCCGCCCACCAAGGAAACTACAGCTGTGTTTATGGCATCTATGTTTTTTCTCATAACTTCTCCTCTGAGAGCCGTCTGCTGTCTCTCACTGTCACAGGTAAGCTGAAGCAGAGTGTGAAGCTCAGTGGAACTGAGACGTCACACTGACTTTGTTTCCATGTTTGTAAAACATGATAAAAAGTCATCAGGCAGCAGGACCGACCCAGCGACCTACAGAGAGCTGAGGCAGAATCTGATGAAGGAACTGTAAACTGTTTCCTTCCCGGCTTCTTTAATGTTATTGAACCATAACAACTGTGTTGTAGTGAAAAGTAAAAGACAGCAAATGAATTAGTGAATGACAACAATGGTAAAAAACAGAGTAGATACAGAAGAGTTAAGTCAAGGGATACTTCACTTGTTTTAGATTCTTCAAGACATCTTGCCTCTTCTTTGACTCTGACTCTGGTGGGGAGTAAACCCTGTAGTTCGTTTACACTTGAAGAGTCATTGAGGTCACATTTGGAATATTAAAGACGAACTAAACACTAAATTGTTTTTTTTGCCCTGTACACATAATTACTTAGCTTCTTGTTGGCATATGATGTTAATACATGTGATATTTCCAACAATACACGTATGACGTTTAAAAACAGCTTTTTCTTGCCCAAGACTAATTTATTTGTTTCTGCTTGGATTAGAAAATGCTGGTCCTCCCTAATTGTAATGTTAGAGGTAAGACTCAAAGAAGAACAAGAAAAAGTTGAAAAAAACAGATATAGGACCAGAATATAGTACAAAACACAAAACAATGGTCCAATTTACTTTTCTAGCACATGCCATGTTTCTGTTTGATGGGAGCTGTTGTACTCATGATGTCATTTGATCTAATGAGATGACTGTATGTGTCTCATCAGATCCAACAGTTCTGATCATCACACTGGTCGTCCTGCTGGTGACTCTGCTGTTGTTCATCATTGCCATCTATTTCATCCGGAAGGTACTGAAAACATGTTTGTTGTTTAGAGGACTGGTTGAAATGAAGCACTCAGCCTGTTTATATTGAACTGAAGAGAGGAGTGATGCAGTAACTTAGATCTGTGTTGTCATGTCTCTCCAGGCCAGCAGGGGGCAGAAGTCAGGCCCACAAGAGAACACTGAGCTGGATTCTTATAACCTCGGTGTTTCCAGAGCTGAAGGAGAGTCGGCTGAAGAGGAAGGAGCTCAGAGAGCAGAGTAGGACCTCCAAGGAGTCACACAAACATCCATCTGCTCAGTGGAGGATTTTATATTTTTTACACAGACGTTCCCTTTAAAGTAGCACTTAAATCACTGCAGAAAAGGTTTCATCTCTCCTTTCACTCCCATGTGATAAACCAACCAGCTTTTTGCAGCCCGTATCTCAAGGAGTGACGTCATATTGGACAATTCTGCACCTCATGATTTATGAGTTACCAGTGCTTCACTTGGTGTGGAATGATCAACAGCTTATATTCATGTTTGCAAGCTTTAGATATAGATATAGACATATAACATGTATAACAGACATTGCTAATTCATTTAATTGACTTTATGACTCTTCCCTACATGTGCTACTTTTACACTTGTTTTACAACTGTTAATCAGAAGTTAGTCTCACTTTAAAATACTGAACAAACAGTTTTGCAAATGTTTTACGAGGAAGGAAACACATTCAACTCATTTGTTAGAATTACAGGATAAACACAATGAGTTTAACGCAGATTGTAAACTTAACTTTTGTTTGTCTACAAAAAGCTCCGATCAGTCGACTCAGGAAAAACAAACCTCACACACATCTGCAAAACTGTCACAAAATACTCGATTATCTGCATATAGTTTTATTTTGTCATTATTAATCTCTCATGTCAACAGCTGTACCTTTCTTTTTACTTAAAGATTTCGATGAATCCAGTTTTATGGTCTGAGTCAAGAAATCATTTTTATAAAATACATCCAGTTTTTCTTCACTGCCTTTTATATACTTGAGTGTTTGAGCACAAAAATTGTTATTCAGCATTTTTATGTTCTTTGAGTTAACAAAATTCAATAAATCAAACATTTATTGAGTCAGATCAAATGTTTCATCTTTGAGCACCACTTTCTGATCAGTCACTGTTTATAAAGGATTTATAAGCATTAATTAATGGTTAATAAGTCACTTACTGATCATTTATATATAAGTTATAAGCAATTATTAAGAATAACTTCTGGGTTGCAACTTGTAGGCTGACGTGAAAATTCTTTCTGACTCTTAAGTCTCAACATGACGTGAACGCTCAAGCTTTCATCCAGAGTTCACGTCAATGTTTTTCAGACAAACTTGTCAACCAAAAACAGGACGAAAAAAAATCTAAAAATAATAAAATAAAACCAAAAAAAGAGAAAAAAAAACAAACTTCAAATTTCACATCTTTATTATAACATCTTGAAATCACATACTAAAAAAAGAAAAAACACAACAAAAATATATATAACGTAAAAAAATGAGGTCTCAACACATTTCACATATAATATACAAACTGATTCATCTTCATTGACCTGACAACAATCAATCAATCAATCAATCAATTTTTATTTATATAGCGTCATATCACAACAAAATTCATCTCAAGGCACTTTTCACATAGAACAGGGGAAGACCATACTCTTTAATTTACAGAGACCCAACAATTCCCCCATGAGCAGCACTTGGTGACAGCGGTAAGGAAAAACTCCCCTTTAACGGGTAGAAACCTCAAGCAGACCCCGGCTCTTGGTGGGCGGCCATCTGCTTTGACCGGTTGGGTTTAGAGAGAGAAAGAGAGAGGGAAAGGGGGAGGGGGGACAGAAGAGCAACAATCACAACAACAACAATAAGTATAAGTATCAACAGAAAGGGAAGGATGCCATCAGGACTGTGAAGGACCGCGAAGGCTCAGCCCAGAACCTGGGGTTCCTGTGAGATGAGAAAGCACAAAAAACTCCGGGGAAGACGTAAAGTTATTGACATGCATTGATGTTACATGAATGTATACAGATGGAGAGGAGGAGGAGGAGAGAGGAGCTCAGTGCATCATGGGAAGTCCCCCAGCAGTCTAGGCCTATAGCCATAACTAAGGGCTGATCCAAGGCGAGCCTGGTCGGCCCTAACTATAAGCTTTATCAAAAAGGAAAGTTTTAAGCCTACTCTTAAACATAGAGAGGGTGTCTGCACCCCGGACTGAATCTGGTAGATGGTTCCATAGAAGAGTAGCCTGATAGCTGAAGGCTCTGCCTCCCATTCTACTTTTAAAGACTGTAGGAACCACCAGTAAGCCTGCATACTGGGAGCGCAGTGTTCTAGTGGGATAATACGGTATTATGAGCTCTTCAAGATATGATGGTGCCTGACCATTAAGGGCTTTGTAAGTTAGGAGAAGGATTTTAAATTCTATTCTAGATTTTACAGGAAACCAATGTAGCGAAGCTAAAATGGGAGAAATGTGATCTCTTTTTCTAGTTTTAGTCAGAACACGTGCAGCTGCATTCTGGACCAGTTAGAGAGTCTTTAGAGACTTGTTAGGGCAGCCTGATAATAAGGAATTGCAATAATCCAGCCTAGAAGTAACAAATGCATGAACTAGTTTTTCTGCATCTTTTTGCGACAGGATATGCCTGATTTTTGTGATATTACGTAAGTGAAAAAAGGCAGTCCTTGAGATTTGATTTATGTGGGAGTTAAAGGACATATCCTGATCAAAGATAACTCCCAGATTCCTTACGGTGGTGCTGGAGGCCAGGGTAATGCCATCCAGAGTAGCTTTATCATTAGATAATGTGTTTCTAAGGTGTTTAGGGCCAAGCACAATAACTTCAGTTTTATGTGAATTTAGTAGTAGAAAATTGCAGGTCATCCAGGTCTTTATGTCGTTAAGGCATGCTTGGAGTTTGTTTAACTGATTGGGTTCATCTGGATTCATTGATAAATATAATTGGGTGTCATCTGCATAACAATGAAAAATTATGGAGTGTTTCCTAATAATATTACATAAAGGAAGCATATATAAGGTGAATAGTATTGGTCCAAGTACAGAACCTTGTGGAACTCCATGTCTAACTTTTGCCTTCACGGAGGATTCATCATTAACATGTACCAACTGAAATCGGTCTGATAAATAGGACTTAAACCAGCTTAATGCAGTTCCTTTAATGCCAATTAAATGTTCCAGTCTCTGCAAAAGGATTTGATGGTCGATTGTGTCGAATGCGGCACTAAGGTCTAACAGGACAAGTATAGAGACAAATCCTTTGTCCGATGCAGTTAGGAGGTCATTAGTGACTTTCACCAGTGCTGTCTCTGTGCTATGATGCGCTCTAAATCCTGACTGAAAATCCTCAAATAAACTATTGTTATGTAGAAAGTCACATAACTGATTAGAGACTGTTTTCTCAAGAATCTTAGAGAGAAATGGAAGGTTAGATGTAGGTCTATAATTGGCTAAAACACCTGAATCAAGAGTAGGCTTCTTAAGAAGAGGTTTAATTACAGCTACTTTAAAGGGCTGTGGTACATAGCCTGTTACTAAAGACAGATTGATCATATCTAGTAAAGAAGTGCTCAGTAAGGGTAAGGCTTCCTTAAGCAGCCTAGTTGGGATGGGATCTAAGAGACAGGTTGATGGTTTAGCTGAACGAATCATTGAAGTTAGTTCAGGAAAGTCTACTGGAGAAAAACAGTCCAAATATATGTCAGGATTTACTGCTGTTTCTAAGGTGCCTGTGTTTGGGGAGAGAACGGTGCCTGTTGAGGGCAGGAGGTGGTTAATTTTGTCTCTAATAGTTAGAATTTTATCATTAAAGAAGCTCATAAAGTCGTTACTACTGAGAGCTATAGGAATACATGGATCAATAGAGTTATGACTCTTTGTCAGCCTGGCCAAAGTGCTGAAAAGGAACCTAGGGCAGTTTTTATTCTCTTCTATTAATGCTGAGTAATTGGCGGCTCTGGCATTACAGAGGGCCTTCCTATATGTTTTAAGACTATCTTGCCAGACTAAGCGAGACTCTTCTACTTTGGTGGAACGCCAAATCCTTTCCAATTTTCGCGATGTTTGCTTTAATTTGCGGGTTTGGGAGTTATACAAGAATAAATAAAACTGGAAAAACATCAGTGCAAAGTATTTTCATTTCATTTGAGCAGTAATCTTTGACTTTATGTTTCAAACACTCTGCCTGATGTGTGTAATCAGAACAGTTCAAACATTTGTTGTCAAAGGTCCATTATCACCACAGAGCACTGAGGTTGTGATCAGAGGTGATTCTGAAAACCCTCCCTGTTGGTGTGTTTAAGGACACTCTGACATCTGCACTGCACTGATGGTCTCTGCTGTTACACAGAATCAAATCCACAAAAACATTAAAAAACGTGTTGCTGTGGACCAGATAATGTGACTTTCATCATTTCTTGCATTAAAAAAGCTCTAATATTAAATGTTACAGTGTTTCTGAGCACAACAGACAGATGTGAAAACATTCTGCTCAAAACTGTTTTACTACACTGCAATAATGCAACTAATAAAAGAAAAATGGGATAAAACATTCAAAAAGACCTTTAACACAGCAAATAGAAAACACTGATATAAAATATTAACTATACATTACAAAGCTTTCAGTGTGTCCTTTTTCCACAGGAAAATGACAACACTTAGACATCAAGAAGTCTATGGTTCCTCAGGCACTTTTTGTGCAGTAAATAATCAACTCTGCGGCGTCCCGTGCACTCTGAAGTGATACATGCAGGTGTACTCTTGGTGGCCCCAGTTGGACAACACCTGCACCTCAATGATCTGGAAGGTTCGGTCGTTCTCTTCCTGTCGAAGAAGAAAAAACAATAAGCTGAAATCACAGTAAAGGTGTGGTGTCATTGGCGAATCTGCACACTTAGTGTTAATTTAAAAATAGTGAATAGTGAATATAAAGGCTTTTGGATAGTCTAAAGGTTTTAGATTCCAGATTTTTTTATTGAGAAAAAAATAATTTTCCAAAATTATACTGAAATTAATATTGCACAATTATGAATAATTGCCAACAATACTTTGCCTCACACGGGGCACCATTTTGCTGGGCCTTGCTACAAGTTTCGCTACTCAGCAATAATTAATCATTATCAAAGAAAGCCTGGTAGCACCCTGTGGCTCTATCTAACAGGCTCTATTTCTTACTCAGGCTGGAATGCATAACAGTAACAGCCAGGTACAAACTATCTATGTGTCACAGGACCAGTGGCATGCTGTGTTTTAATTAAAAAGGGGAGCACTTAAATAAACAGCCAATTCTGACAGCTTGACTAGGTGTCATTGAATATGTGTTATTTGAATGCTGAACTGAAATCCTTATAATTCCTAAAGAGTAGGTATAACTTGAGTGGCTGGCAGCAACGGTAAATTCTTAATATACTACTATGGGAACACTGTAAACAAACAATCATTATCACAGATAATGATTAATTATTAAAATCAATAGCAGAGGAACAGACACGTCCTCATTTCAACACCATCATAAACAAGATGATCTTTTTATGAAATATAACATTAACTGCCAGTAAAAAGAGCAGAGATGTGACTTCACACAACAAAAGTCATTATATTTAGTGTGTCATCTATTAATTTTATTGATCATGAGGATCTGGTGGTTTTCCACCTTAGTTAAAGAATCCAGATTAATTTTTGACGTTATGGTCGATACCTCATATGTTTAATCAGGTCAGTATCTGAACAGAAACTGGTCTCAAAATCTTTACATTTACCTAAAAACATTTTGTATTTCTGCAGTTATATCCCTGATCGTGTGCAGAAGGCTGTGAAACAGCTTGTAAATCATTTAAATAATCAGACAGGTTCCTTTCTTTGACGTCAGCAGTTTGATCAGAGTCCTCTTTTAACAGGAAATGTGTTGATGTAAAGGTACATAAATCAGGGTGAAAATAATTGTATATTGATCACTTTTATATTTTAAGAATTATTTTGTGTGAAACCTAGTGTGTTTTATCCCTGACAGCAACATGGCTGCAGTGTGCATCTCTCAGTCAGTCCACCTGTAGTTTTGAGTGAAATATCTCAACAACTATTAAACAAATTGCCACCAAATGTGGTTCAAACATTCATGTTTTTCCTCAAGATAAATCATAATAAGTTTGTTTCATCTAGCACCATCATCTGGTCAAAACTCTAATTTGCCCAACACTTTTTTGAAATTTGTGAAAACTGGTATAAAACAAGAACAATGAGCTTGTTAACAATATGGATGGTAGAAAAACTGATTTTTTTGGGGAAAATAACCAGAAGCACATTTTTTAAAGCCTCTGATTGGTTGGTTTCAAATCTTAAGTACCTCATTATATCGTTAAATATTCATCCCCACAAGAACACACATGATCATTAAAAAAACAGGAATACAGAAATCTCATGTGAATGAACCAAAACTGTTCCATCTGTGTTCATGTAGGAAGCGTTACTCAGAGTAAGAAGCTGGAGGTTCTTGTTAAAGTAGCATATACTGTCATACTCTGCAGTGATGACTCACAGTGACTGAGAGTTTAAGTTTAAGTGTTTGCACTAAACTGATCTCTGGAAAACAACCCCAAAAAAGACACCCAGAAAACCCTCCTTCAGATAGAAAGTTGCTCCCCCCCCCCGACACACACACACACACACACACACACACACACACATGCATCTAGTATTAAGCCAACATTTTGTTTGTATTTATTAATTTTTCTTCTTGTTGTTTTGTTTGTACTGTCCCGTGTCATATGTGTTTTTGTGTTAATCACTTATGTTGCACTCAATAAAAAGAACAGTAAATAAAATTTAAAAAAACAGAAAACACACAAACAGCTCTGCAGCAGTCCCTGCTGTATGTCGCAATAACTGCTGTGATGTTGCCACGGTAACAGCAGTATAATCTCAGCTGCTCATCAGTGAGTTTATCCTCAGACTCGCTGATTGGTCCATCTCACTGTCAATCAATATATCAATAGCTCTGATCCTTACAAGCCAAATGAGCTGTCATGATCGGTTGTGTGTTGTCATGGTGATCCAAACCACATGTGAGCATCAAGTTTTAGTCAGTTGGTCCAAAATTTCTAAATGGATGCCCCCCCCATCCCCAGTGCAAATAACAGGCTGGAGTGTGTATGAATGAGAGGTGTGTTGGATAAACGCCCTTCATTTACTTTAGCTGTCAGTCACATGATGAAGCCGCTCAGAGCCGTTTCAGCCAGCAGCTTCCTGTCAGAAAGCACATGAAGCTGATGAAGAGATAAAGGATTCAGAGGAAACACCACATCTGATTAACATAAAAAGACACGATGAGTCCAACAGAAGAGCAGAGAGAGACGACACAGAGACAGAGACGGACGTCTACCTGGACATGGATCACCTGCTGATGCTGTTGCTGCTGCTGTGGAGCTCAGGTAAGACTCTGCTGTAATGTAAAAATACTGAGTTCAAGTCAAACAGCAGCTTTGAAAACTGCAGTAAAAGTCAACATGGTCAGTAAAATGTAGTGAAGTGTGTTCAGTAAAAGTTCTGATACTTGCTGTAATGAGTTTTATCTCTTTAACTTACAACAACAAACCAATAATTCATGTGTTCATCATCTAATAATGAAAATTCAAAGCATATAAATGTAAAATCCTGCTGACGTCTTCAGGCTGTGTTTGTGGGTCACGTGACCGTCACCTTGCAGGGACTGTGGGTATATTAAGAAGAACAGGGAGGGACTTTGAAGGCAGTTTGATTGACAGGCCAGCTCCTCATTTGTGAGGAGGTTCTTTTTTGGACTTTTCTCATTTAATAAGTGACTTTTTATTATTCTACCTCTGTGTTCATTATCAGATGGGTGACTGTGGATTGTTGGAGATGTTTATTTAGGATGTTTGGATTTTACATTATTTGATGTGTTTTAATCATTTGATGTGTTATTTTGTTGCTGTAATCTGACATAAAAGAGCTTCCATATAACAGTGTAGCCCAGTAAACATTTACATGAAAGCATCAGGAGCTACAGGAGAGTTATATCAATCAATCAATCAATCAATTTTTATTTATATAGCGCCATATCACAACAGAAGTCATCTCAAGGCACTTTTCACATAGAGCAGGTCAATTTACAGAGACCCAACAATTCCCCCATGAGCAGCACTTGGCGACAGCGGTAAGGAAAAACTCCCCTTTAACGGGTAGAAACCTCAAGCAGACCATCTGCTTTGACCGGTTGGGTTATATGTGTACTTATACATACATACTGATGCACATATACAAAATACACATCACACAGTTTCTCCTGGAAGACATTCACAGTGTTGCACTCTGATGGTGACATGAAACCTGACAGACGTAGTTGAGAAGTGAAGTTCAAGCCACTTTCACACCTGCACACACCTGACCAATCACTGCCATAAGTGGGTGAGACTGTCTGTTACAGACAACTCTTTATGAGCCACTCTGTTGTCATTTTTTCACCTTTATTTATTCAGGAGGGTTTCACTGAGAGCAATGCTGTCTGTTTCAGGAACACACTGATCTGATTCACACAGTTGCACTTACACACCTGGAAGCTGTCCAGTCCAGCAGAATTTATGTCCCCACAACATGAGGAACACAAGTACACACACACACACACACACACACACACACACACACATTGTCGCAGGTCACTTTTGGGGACATTACATAGACATTAATTTCCTGGAGACATACCCTAACCCTAACCTTTTTTAAGACTTTTTTTGTTCCTTTTAACCCTGTAAGGTCCACTGTTGCAATATTACAACAATCACTTTTAGCTGTCCTAAAACCCTTTAATTTCTGCATCAGAGGCCTACAACAACATCTGAGAGGTGAAAAAAAAAGTTTGCTCATTTATTTCTATATATTATGCTTTACAGGGTTAATAATAAAAACTATTAACATGACATTTAAAAACAAACAAATGTTTTAATGGGAACAAAATGAAGTTGAGAGGTTTTTCTGTGACAGGAAAGTGTTTAAGGACAAACTGATTAGCATCTGATGTGAGATTACAGAGTATACTTCTGTTCCCATGGCAGTGCAAGAGCATTTCTTGTCACATATAGGACTGACTGTTGCGAAACACTTTTTAAATTTTTTTCTTATCAAATATATTTGTTTGAGCCGCTTCCTGTAACTCTGTCAAGCTTTTTCTCACACTTAACCCCTAAAAGTTTCCACTTGTCATTGCTTAAAGATTGTTAAAACAATCCAAATGCTTTAAACAGAGTCTTCATTTTAAGATTTAATGATTTATGTTATGGGAACTTGAGTTTTTTTCCACAAAAGGGAAGTGAGTCCCCACAATGTGACTGTGAAGATTTATATCCTCACAATGTGAGGAATATAAGCACACACACACACACACACACACAAGCGTCTGTTGAGCTTGTGTTCATGTGTTCATCTCATCTGCTGCTCTTCAAAGAAGCAGAAAGTAGAAGCAGTGAGGTCAAGAAAAAAGGTCTTAAAGTTTCAGGCTGACCAGGCAAAGAGAGACGTTTGTTTTTCCATCTTTCTTTTTTTTTGTTGTCTTTTTACGAGGATTATTTCACCCAAAAATAATACCTCATACTGCAGTCTACCTTTACACAATCTGCAGGAATGTGAGGGAAACATGTAATATCTATAAAAATGTCATGTTTCATCCAGCTCTCTTTATTCATAGAAAATAAACTTTATTGTATTTATAATTCATATTGTATGATGAAAATATTGGTTTTACTGTGTCTTCCAGGTCAGGTATACTGTAAAATTAAATTAATACAGGTATAATAAATGTACATTTTAATACATTTACACATAGCGCAACAAAAATAAAATCACATGAGTTCCACTTGATTTAACAGCTCAGGTGGAAGTTACTGCTACTCTGCTAAACTAAGCTAAGCTAAGCTACCTTTAGCAGTAGTTTAACTGTTTTATTTGTCTCCATCATGTTTGGATTTAGCTGGAATAAGTTTACATATTATGTTACAGATAACAGCTCATGGGGAAAAAGTAACTTCATCTAGCTTTAGCTAAGACTAGCCATGGCTATATCAGCAGCTAGCTTAACTTGACAATGCTCTACAGTGTATATTGTGTAGTTCTGTGTAGTTCAGTCTAGTTGAAAGAGATTCTAGTTGGTTTTCCTCCTTAG
The DNA here is from genome assembly GCF_914725855.1 of Thunnus albacares. Lineage (NCBI taxonomy): Eukaryota > Metazoa > Chordata > Actinopteri > Scombriformes > Scombridae > Thunnus > Thunnus albacares. Next base: position 26,757,241 of record NC_058125.1, on the reverse strand, counting down.
TTAATTTCATTTGGGCAGATCTGAACACAGCAAACGTCCTCAGACCAAAATAACTTCACAGAGATCCTTTAGAGGAAGTGGTCTTGGTTCGTTTGTGATTGAAACGTGATGTGGCCTCCATCTGACCAATTACACGGCTTCAAGTTTGAGCTAAATGGCTCCCGTAACCAGGACCGCTTTGCATGCTGGGATGTTGATGAGTGAAATCAACAAGGTCCGACCTGAACTAACAAACAAGTACATTGTCTTCTTGGTATTTGGGCAGATCGGAGCTTCTTCAGGACCCTCTTCCTGTGTTTATGTTCTCGCTCCCGCCCCAGACACATCTGACCAATGAGAAGAGAGAACATTCTCACCTGGCTTTTAATGATGATTTTTGGTTCACTTAGATTTCTTTCTGTGTGTAAAGAAACAGAGCAAAGTTTACAAACTCATCCATTGATTCAGACCAGAACAAACACCTTTTCTTAAGATGTCTAGCTTGCTGTCTGTCTCTTCTAGAGCCTCCAGATGTCCAGAAACAGCTCTGTGTTTGTTCAGTTCACAGCTCTGCTCCAATCTAAATGTGAAATTTCTGATTTTCTCTCCAGGACTCCAGGCTGAAGATAAACACCAATCAACAGGTAAAAAGAGAGAATAGGCGCCTCCTTTGGAGGTGTTCAAGCATGTCCAACTGGTAGGAGACCACAGTGCAGAACACGCTGGAGAGATTATATGTATCTCATCTGGTCTGGGAACACCTCTGGATCCCCCAGGAGGACCAGCACCTAGATAAGCAGCTGAGAATGGATGAAGTTTGGTTCATGTCCAAATAGTCTCAAAACTAATGACACAGCTGTACTTTTTGTTTGGTGTTAATTGTCAAATGTCAGTGTGCTGACATACTGAACTAAGATGGTTAACATGGTAAACACTATACCTGCTAAATGTCAGCATGTTAGCATTTAGCTCAAAACACCACTGTGTACAGTCTCACAGTGCTGTTAGCATGACTGTAGACTTTCAGGATGTGTCCGAAATCCCTCCCTGGTTCACTCATTCACTACTCACTAATACACACTGTCTGCTGTGGAGTTGCACACCGCTAATTTTGGTGTCTATAAAATGCAATGCATGGTATTGTGGGATTGTTTGCAGGAAGTAGTGTTCACAACATGAACATTACTTTTTTGATCCATTGTGGAACATTTGATGCTCTACATATTGGATAAATTTGCACTTTGAAGTAAATAGTGAGTGATTTCAGACACAGCCTTAGTCTTGCTTCAACATTTGGTCTCTTGTGTCTTATATCCCACAATCCTCTGTTTTCCTCCAGGTTCTCAGTGTGAAAGCACAGCCAAGGCTGACATCGTGCTGTTGGTCGACGGATCCTATAGCATTGGCCTTACAAACTTTGCAATCATTAGGTCCTTTCTAAATCAAACAGTCAGCAACTTCGATATCGGCCCTGACAAAGTCCAGATCGGTAATATTTTTACTACTACAACTATTCACACTACTGATCCTGGTACTATTACTACTACTGCTTGTGTATAAAGTACTCAAAATACTAAAATCTTTACAGCACATTGTGAAACAAACACAGGTCCCGTACTATAAATTAGCAAAAGAGCAGAAAAATGGGACATGATAACCAGAGTAGTCAAGGCTATGGCTGATGTGAGGATAAAAGGACCATACCAGTGGTTTTACATGTTTAAGCTAAATAACTGCTGTCTGCATACAGCCTCCATTACTGCCAGTTATTTCCCAAAACATGCAGACATATTTTAGCTTTTGTATTAACTTGCAGAATTCTCAAAATGTTCAAAATGAAATGTTCAGGAGATACACCTACTTTAAAATTCAGTGCTTCATCTACTGAAACACACATTTATAACTCATAGTAATTATGATTCAGCTTGTAAAACAATCTTTTATCCAGACACTGATTTCCATGGTGAAGACATACTGTACATTCCTTCTGTGTAGATACGTGTTGGATCAGTTAGCAGGACAGATGTTCTGACTGAACAGACTCTGTGAAGCACACCACATTTCTGAACAAAACATTCTAGCTAGGAGGGATGCACAACTTTGTCATGTTGGTTCATCCACAGCATCAACTTTCTACAGTCGTTCTGTAGAAAGAGGAATTGTCTTCTTGTTGGAGCTCAAGACATTTTCTTGTCTCTTCTTCTCTAATTCTTTCTTGTTTATTAACTAGTATGTAAACTAATAAAAGCCCTCACCTTCTCCTTCCTACTCTGCTTTTATATGTCACCAGACTAGATGTCAGTGATAAAAATGGAGGAATTACAACGTTAAACTGTATTAAAAACTCACTTGACTTCTGTGTGACAACATTTAGCTCGCTTTAAACAGTGCAGGTGGTGACTGACTGACAGGTTTTTACTGTAGGTTTATGCGTTCGCTGCTGAACGTTCAGTACCATCAACCTTCATACTAGACTCGACTCAACCTGATTGGACTCAGCTGTTGCTGATACTGATATCAGCTCTCATACATACTCGCTGCCCTCAATACTTCCTGTACATGCTGAACTGCTGCCTGTATGCCGAAGAATACCGAAGAGATGCTCAGGGGCTTCAGGCTTCACCAGATTGGTTCATGAGTCATATCGTGGAAATTGTCTGAAACACAAAACACACATATGAAATAATACACAAAATACTGCTGGGTTGAAGATTAAAAAATATTGTACAATAAGAAGACAGAACACACAAAGACTTACATCAGTTCATCTCAGCGAGCAAAAAGCAAACCCCATTCTATTATAGTTGGAGAAGGAACAAAGAAATTATCTTTGATTGGTCAAATCGTACAAACTTTAGTTATGTATGTATGTTAACTAAGAGCCACATCACCTAAAGACACAAATCAGGGAAGATATGTGGCCTTTGACCCCTTAATATGTCCTGTTTACTCCAAGACACAGAGTTTTACCTTCTTGGACAGGATAGAGAAGGCCAGTGGTCCCCTCAGCAATAACAAAAGAACATGTTTGTCCAAAAGGTCGCAGAGAAAATGTATTGTTCTCACTTCACATTTGTATATTAAAATGATAAGCCAATCCTTTGGTCTTTCATTACTTTTACTGTCAGACAGTAGACTCAGGGGTTATTGGCCTGTTAGCCTGTTAGGAATGAGTGTGCATGAGACATGTGATGTGATAATAATAATAATAATACTAATAAACCAATGCATCTGATCAAGAACACTCAGTGCAAATTATCATTCTCATACTCATTATTATCATTGTTATTCTCATTATTATTTAAAAACAAAAGCTGAGTCAGTGTGTCAGTTTTACACATTTCTGTGTTTTCTGCAGGTCTGGTTCAGTACAGTGACGACCCAAAGACTGAGTGGCAGCTGAACACCCACCAGACCAAACAATCCCTGATGAGGGCCATAGCCAACCTGCCATACAAAGGAGGAAACACCTACACAGGTGATTTAACAGCACACTGTCTGATCCACACCAGCTTTACACTGTGAGGGACTGAGGCAGAGACTCTGATTAGATCCAAATATATTTACTTTCTGTATTTAGGTCTGTCAGCGGTGGAAAGTGAATATATAAGTATTTATAGTATAGAATATATTGTATGTATGGAGCAATTTGTGAATGAAATTCACTCTCTTGATCAAGAAAACTGTGTATCTGCTAACAAATAACATTTTCAGAACAGAGACGTCAGATAAAAGTTAATAAAAAGTATTGTGACTCATACTGATTCCGGAAACAGTAGAGTTACAGTAGAAATTAGATGAGCAATGATGGTAATTTGTATTATTGTTACTATCATAATATTAATAATTGTTATACTATTATGAGTGCTAATATTGTGATATTACATTTTTGTATGGTATCATGCTATAATATTATTAAGCAAAGATTGCTGAATTCATTATAGTGATAGTGATTATAATTATTATATTAACACAATCACAACATTCAAAATCATAATGATTTGAGTGTCTCACAATAGAATTTGAAGCTCTGTGATTGGATTTTTCCAACTGAAATGCATTTTGGGAGTCATAGTTAACTTTCTCTCTCAGTTTTTATGTCTACAGGCTTCTAGATTTGACTTTTTATCAGAGAAACAGATATTTTTAACAAGGTTGTGGAAGTGCTCCAACTGTCAGTCACTTAACAGTCATTGCAACAGTCAGCTTTTCAACTCTGCACCTTTTAAATCCTCTTTATTACTGTCATACAGGAAAAGCTCTGAACCACATCCTCCATAACAACTTTAAACCCAATGTGGGAATGCGTGCAGACTCCCACAAAATTGCTATCCTGATTACTGATGGAAAGTCTCAGGACGACGTATCCCTCGCCTCGCAGCACCTGAAAAACACCAGCATTGAGGTCTACGCTATTGGTATAGTGGCCATTTTACTGTGTTCCAAGTTTCAGGCCACTTAATCTGTAAAGTATCTGAGTTTTGACTTGCGTTCCACTGAATTAAATCCACTTTTCTTGTGGAAACCAAATGTACTCACAAGTCCACAGGATGCAGGGAAAATGCTGAATGAAATGACATTGCATTGAGCCTGGTCCATTACTGACTTGATGTTGTATCCCAAACTTTAACACACCTTATTACCTGCTATCACATGTATTCACGTTATACATGTTATGTACGGTCAAAATCTTGGTTTGATCTGAACTTATTTGCTGATTCCTCTACAGCACCAGTCAAAGGTTTGGTCACACTTTCTCATTCAAGTGAGTGGGAAGGTGTGTCCAAACATTTGACTGGTATTTTATATCTTAGCACATTTTCGGGGGGAACATGCATTTTAAAAACTGCCTTATAGTTTGCATTTTCCACTGTCTTAAATAATAAAAATATGTGTTCCTGCGTTCCAGCACCCAAGAACAGAATAATTTTTTAAGGTACAGTTTTGACAGTATTTCTTTCTTTCAGGTGTAAAGAATGCAAACGAGGATGAGCTGAGGGTCATCACCTCAGATCCTATTAAAAACCACGTGTACATGCTCAGTGACTTCTCATCCCTCCTGGACATCGTTGACAACCTCACCATCAACCTCTGTAACAGTACCAACAGCAGCCTAGGTAAACAAAGAGTCCATCAAGAGTCCAATTTCCAACAGCACCCTGTCCGTAAATTACATCACTTGCTGGCCTGTTTTGTTTGATTCAGTACTCCAAAAATTCAGATATTGCAGCAGCATGAGCAGTTCAACAAAGAGTCCTCTTTGGCTTTCAAAAAATCATTGTCTTCTTGCAGCTGGCGCATGTTGGATTCAAGCAGGGTTACTGTGCTGCTGTGAGATGACACTGTTTCCTCAGTGATATCAAAGTGAGGGGCAGAGGCTTCAACTTTTTTCTTTTACAGCATTCAAGACCAGGCCATAATGTTGCCCTCATTTCTTCAGCCAGCGCTATACAGGATTTTTCCTGCTCAACTCATAGGCAGGATGCTGTCAGCATTTCCCCTGTGGTCAACACAGGATGTCCCCCTCTTTGGATGGGTTTACCGGCTTGATCTTCGAATAGTTAATCTTGCCCTTGCAGTGTTCTAAAGATGAAAAACGTATGTTATTCATAGCTAAATGTGCACTTTGTGTACAGTAGTTAGGTTTTTTTTTTTCTGAGTTTTGCCATCAGGTGTCGAGCAACAATACTGAAAGTTATCAGTATCATTATAAGTGCACTGCTGAAGTCTGAGATCATCTTGAGCTGTTAAATGTTGTTTGTGTTCTCCACCTTTGGAACCCAAAGACTCTCCACTGTTAGACTACCTTCCCCCTTCTCCGGATCACCTTGAGGATCCTTCACAATCATTGCAGGAGACTGGGGCATGTCTTGTAGAGCTTGTAAGGCACTCCTCTAGGGCCTGGGGCGGAGCTTGTTTTTGCAGCCCCAGTGACATCCTGGATCTCCCTCAAGATTTGCTCCATAGTTTTAAACTAGATGCTGAGTTCTAGTGGAGATATCAAAGCCTTCTCCCAGGTGTTGTTCCCTCTCTCCTTCGCTGCAGGTGTTTTTGAGGTACCAGTCAGTTCATCTCTTTGAAGCATGCCAGGTGACCGTTTCGCTCCTGTGCAAGTAGTTTCTTGGTGGAATTGAAGGGGCCCCTGCCAATGTTAGAAAGACAGTTTTAGTCAGAGAAAAGGTATGAGTATCAGATGGGTCAATCAAGCTTGTTAGGAGATAAAGATGTCACATTTCATCAGGTATTGTTAAATACAGGTGTGCTGCTTCTTCCCGAAAGCAGTAATCTGACAGAGGAAAACAAAAAATGGGCACAAGGTCAGGCATTGGGGTCTACCAGGGTGTCATTCCTCATACTACCGCAAGATGTTGCCAGACTAAGAAATATTTGAATCCAACAAATAGCATCTTGCAATTTTTTCTGTACATTTGTGTACTTGTGTCAGGGTATGAAGGTGCTCTCTCTCTCTCTCTCTATCAATAACTTTTTTGAAGTTGAAATAATCTTTATCAGCATGAATATTGCAGTGAATACTGATGAATTTAATGATCTTTCTCTCTCCAGACTCTGTCAGGCTGGTGAATGGGACTACTATGTGTTCAGGCAGACTGGAGGTTAAGTTTAACCAGTTTAACCAGTCGTGGTCCTCAGTGTGTGAAGCTGACTTTGACCAGCAGGATGCAGAGGTGGTCTGTAGCGAGCTCAGCTGTGGGGCTCCTTCAGTCCTCCAGGGGGCGCTCTATGGAGAAGTGGAGGCTCCAATATGGACCAAAGAGTTCCAGTGTGGAGGCCATGAGTCTGCTCTCCTGGACTGTGGAAGATCAGACTCAAATAGAAGCACCTGCTCACCTGGCAAAGCTGTTGGACTCACCTGCTCAGGTAGAAGAGGAACTGCAGCTTTGATTTGGCTTCATTTCTATTCTAATGAAACTCACTTTATTCTTTTACTGATGACTCTCTTGTTTCTGTTCAGAGCCTGTCAAGTTGGTGGGAGGAGCCAGTTGCTGTGCAGGTACACTGGAGGTGAAACGAACGGAGTGGAGACCAGTGCAGTGGTCTGATTGGACCCTGAAGGAAGCAGCTGCAGTGTGTGGAGATATGGACTGTGGCTCTGCTGTTTCAATAGGAAGGACAAATAATTCCTTAGAGGAATCTGTATGGTGGATCAGATCTAACTGTGTTCAGTCTGGATATGCCCTGAGGGAATGTGCATCATCAAGTTCCTCTTCCTCCATCGTCGAGCTCATCTGCTCAGGTAAGTCCATCAGTGACATCATCGATGACAGTAATATTTTCCTTCCTCTGTCACAGTGATAGTCGATGGTTTCCATTGGACTGAACTGTAAACTTATCCAGGATGATGGCATCCTAAAGGGTAGAGAAGTTAGCTTGTTCCTGGAGGCTCATTGCTTCAAACCCCCATAAAATGCTGGTTCAGCCAATTTTCTCTCTGTGTTTACAGACCTGCTGGTTCAGCCAATCATCTCTATGTCTTCTACCATGGACGGGGTCTCCGAGGTCCAGCAGCAGGGGTTTCAGGTGCATCGGGGCTCCGACTTCACCATCAGCTGCTCCATCCAGCCTCAGTACCCAGGAGGCTCCTTCCAGCTCACCTTCACCTCCTCCAACACAACATACAGCTACACCCAGCCAGCTGTCAATCACTCTGCTGACTTCCTGTTTCCTGCTGCAGACCCCGCCCACCAAGGAAACTACAGCTGTGTTTATGACGTCTATATTTTTTCTCATAACTTCTCCTCTGAGAGCCGTCTGCTGTCTCTCACTGTCACAGGTAAGCTGAAGCAGAGTGTGAAGCTCAGTGGAACTGAGACATCACACTGACTTTGTTTCCATGTTTGTAAAACATGATAAAAAGTCATCAGGCAGCAGGACCGACCCAGCGACCTACAGAGAGCTGAGACAGAATCTGATGAAGGAACTGTAAACTGTTTCCTTCCCGGCTTCTTTAATGTTATTGAACCATAACAACTGTGTTGTAGTGAAAAGTAAAAGACAGCAAACGAGTCAGTGAAGCCACAATAATGGTACGAAACAGAGTAGATACAGAAGAGTTAAGTCAAAGGAAACTTCACTTGTTTGAGATTCTTCGAGACATCTCACCTCTCATCCTAAAAGTCTTCGTTGGGTCTGAGTGACTGGTGGGGAGTAATCCCTGTAGTTTGTTTACACTTGAAGAGTCATTAACATATGGGATGTTAAAGATAAAATATACTAACTCAACATAAAATAGTTTATTTTTCGCCCTGTACACATAATCACTTAGCTTCTTGTTGGCATATGATGTTAATACAGGTGATATTTCCAACAATACACGTATTAAGTTTAAAAACAGCTTTTTCTTGCCCAAGATTAATTTATTTGTTTCTGCTTGGATTAGAAAATGCTGGTCCTCCTTAATTGTAATGTTAGAGGTAAGACTCAAAGAAGAACAAGAAAAAGTTGAAAAAAACAGATATAGGACCAGAATATAGTACAAAACACAAAACAATGGTCCAGTTTGCTTTTCTAGCACATGCCATGTTTCTGTTGGATGGGAGTTGTTGTACTCATGATGTCATGTGATCTAATGTGATGACTGAATGTTTCTCATCAGATCCAACAGTTTTTATCATCAGACTGGTCGTCCTGCCGGTGACTCTGCTGTTGTTCATCATTGCCATCTATTTCATCCTGAAGGTACTGAACACATATTTGTTGTTTAGAGGACTGGTTGAAATGAAGCATTCAGCCTGTTTATATTGAACTGCAGAGAGGAGTAATGCAGTAACTTAGATCTGTGTTGTCATGTCTCTCCAGGCCAGCAGGGGGCAGAAGTCAGGCCCACAGGAGAACACTGAGCTGGATTCTTATAACCTCGGTGTTTCCAGAGCTGAAGGAGAGCCGGCTGAAGAGGAAGGAGCTCAGGGAGCAGAGTAGGACCTCCAAGGAGTCACACAAACATCCATCTGCTCAGTGGAGGATTTTATATTTTTTACACAAACGTTCCCTTTAAAGTAGCACTTAAATCACTGCAGAAAAGGTTTCATCTCTTTTTCCAGCCTCATGTGATAAACCAACCAGCTTTTTGCAGCCCATATCTCAAGGAGTGACGTCATATTGGACAATTCTGCACCTCATGATTTATGAGTTACCAGTGCTTCACTTGGTGTGGAATGATCAACAGCTTATATTCATGTTTGCAAGCTTTAGATATAGATATAGACATATAACATGTATAACAGACATTGCTGATTCATTTAGTTGACTTTATGACTCTTCTCTACATGTGCTACTTTTACACTTGTTTAACAACTGTTAATCAGAAGATAGTCTCACTTTAAAATACTGAACAAACAGTTTTGCAAATGTTTTACCAGGAAGGAAACGCATTCAACTCATTTGTTAGAATTACAGGATAAACACAATGAGTTCAACGCAGATTGTAAACTTAACTTTTGTTTGTCTACAAAAAACTCCAATCAGTCGACTCAGGAAAAACAAACCTCACACACATCTGCAAAACTGTCACAAAATACTCGATTTTCTGTATATACTTTTATTTTGTCATTATTAATCTCTCACGTCAACAATTATAACTTTTTTACTTTAATGTTTTATGGTCAAGAAATCATTTTCATAAAATACATCCAGTTTTTCTTCACTGCCTTTTATATACTTGAGTGTTTGAGGATAAAAATTGTGTTATTCAGCTGACGTGTAATTTTCTCTTTTTTATATTTGTTCTTTGAGTTAACGAAATTCAATAAATCAAACATTTATTGAGTCAGATCAAATGTTTCATCTTTTAGCACCACTTTCTGATCAGTCACTGTTTATAAAGGATTTATAAGCATTAATTAATGGTTAATAATTCACTTACTGATCATTTATATATAAGTTATAAGCCATTATTATGGATAACTTCTGGGTTGCAAGTAGGAAGCTGACATGAAAATTCTTTCTGACTCCTAATTAAGTCTCAACATGACATGAACGCTCAAGCTTTCATCCAGAGTCAATGTCAATGTTTATGAAAGTCAGTGTTTATGAAATAAAATCTAATAAAGATAAAATAAAACCAAAAAAAGAGAAAAAAAAACAAACTTCAAATTTCACATCTTCATTATAACATCTTAAAATCACATACAAAAAAACCCAACAAAAATATATATAACGTAAATGAGGTCTCAACACATTTCACATATATGATACAAACTGATTCATCTTCATTGACCTGACAACAAGAATGAATAAAACTGGAAAAACATCAGTGCAAAGTATTTTCATTTCATTTGAGCAGTAATCTTTGACTTTATGTTTCAAACACTCTGCCTGATGTGTGTAATCAGAACAGTTCAAACATTTGTTGTCAAAGGTTCATTATCACCACAGAGCACTGAGGTTGTGATCAGAGGCGACTCTGAAAACCCTCCCTGTTGGTGCGTTTAAGGACACTCTGACGTCTGCATTGCACTGATGGTCTCTGTTGTTACACAGAATCAAATCAAGAAAAACATTAAAAAAATGTGTTGCTGTGGACCAGATAATGTGACTTTGATCATTTCTTGCATTAAAAAAGCTCTAATATTAAATGTTACAGTGTTTCTGAGCACAACAGACAGATGTGAAAACATTCTGCTCAAAACTGTTTTACTACACTGCAATAATGCAACTAATAAAAGAAAAATGGGATAAAACAAGGTGTGGTGTCACTGGTGAATCTGCACACTTAGTGTTAATTAAAAAATAGTGAATAGTGAATATAAAGGCTTTTGGATAGTCTAAAGGTTTTAGATTCCAGATTTTTTTTATTGAGAAAAAAATAATTTTCCAAAATTATACTGAAATTAATATTGCACAATTATGAATAATTGCCAACAATACTTTGCCTCACACGGGGCACCATTTTGTTGGGCCTGTGACTTCACACACCAAAAGTCATTATATTTAGTTATATAGTTTCATCTATTAACCTTATTGATCATGAGGATCTGGTGGTTTTCCACCTTAGTTAAAGAATCCAGATGATTTTTTTACGTTATGGTCGATACTTCATATGTTTAATCAGGTCAGTATCTGAACACAAACTGGACTCAAAATCTTAACATTTACCTAAAAACATTTTGTATTTCTGCAGTTATATCCCTGATCGTGTGCAGAAGGCTGTCAAACAGCTCGTAAATTATTTAAATAATCAGACAGGTTGGACGTCAGCAGTTTGATCAGAGTCCTCTTTTAACAGGAAATGTGTTGATGTAAAGGTACATAAATCAGGGTGAAAATAATTGTATATTGATCACTTTTATATTTTAAGAATTATTTTGTGTGAAACCTAGTGTGTTTTATCCCTGACAGCAACATGGCTGCAGGGTGCATCTCTCAGTCAGTCCACCTGTAGTTTTGAGTGAAATATCTCAACAACTATTAAACAAATTGCCACCAAATGTGGTTCAAACATTCATGTTTTCCTCAAAATAAATCATAATAAGTTTGTTTCATCTAGCGCCATCATCTGGTCAAAACTCTAATTTGTCCAACACTTTTTTGTGAAAACTGGTATAAAACAAGAACAATGAGCTTGTTAACAATATGGATGGTAGAAAATCTGAATTTTGGGGGAAATAACCAGAAGCACATTTTTTAAAGCCTCGTATTGGTTGGTTTCAAATCTTAAGTATCTCATTATATCGTTAAATATTCATCCCCACAAGAACACACATGATCATTAAAAAACAGAAATACAGAAATCTCATGTGAATGAACCAAAAGTGTTCCATCTGTGTTCATGTAGGAAGCGTTACTCAGAGTAAGAAGCTGGAGGTTCTTGTTAAAGTAGCATATACTGTCATACTCTGCAGTGATGACTCACAGTGACAGAGTAGGTCTGTAGAGCTTCTCCATCCTCGTCGTAGGTTGTACGTGCTCAGCAGCTTCCCCCTCTCCTGACTCTCATCATCCAGACCCTAAATAACCCAAACGGAGAAAAAGTTCAGATTTTAACAGAAACTGAACATCCAAGCTGAAACTGACGCTTAAACATGGATATCTATATTCCAAATATATGCACATGTCCACTAAAAAGCAATTTGACTTGTGTTTCATGTACATGTTGCTGTTTTTGGACTCGGATCAGAACCATTTTTGGTCAGGGACACAACATCACTGTCCAACAAATGTTTGCTGGGTTAGATTTACTGAGTCAGTTACAGCAATACCTGACTGAGAGTTTAAGTTACATCTCTTTCTGAAACTGAAAACCCAGAGTTTCCCTCATCTCAGGGTGAAGAAATTCAGAGTTTGCACTAAACCTGCTTCCTGGAAAACACCCCAGAAAAGACACCCAGCTTGGTGTCTGAGGGCCTGATTGCTGTTTAACCCTCCTTCAGATAGAAAGTTGCTCCTCAAACCCAAATGAACAGACCCCTCCTGTAGGTTTGGGGCTGTTCTAGAGGGGATCTGACCTGCAACAGGCCAGAAACCTCCTACGGGCCTGGAGGCCTGAAGCAGGAGAGAAAAAGGATGGGGGAGGAGAGAAAGGGGAGTATGGACAGACAAACAAACAAACTATAAAATAAATCATAAATAAAAGATTTTTTAAATCTGTCTCGACCCATACTAGTTTCACCCTGTCGCATCTTCATCCCTCAGACCCCCCTCCCCACCTGACACACACACACACATGCATCTAGTATTAAGCCAATATTTTGTTTGTATTTATTATTTTTCCTTCTTGTTGTTTTGTTTGTACTGTCCCGTGTCATATGTGTTTTTGTGTTAATCACTTATGTTGCACTCAATAAAAAGAACAGTAAATAAAATTTAAAAAAACAGAAAACACACAAACAGCTCTGCAGCAGTCACTGCTGTATGTCGCAATAACTGCTGTGATGTTGCCACGGTAACAGCAGTATAATCTCAGCTGCTCATCAGTGAGTTTATCCTCAGACTCGCTGATTGGTCCATCTCACTGTCAATCAATATATCAATAGCTCTGATCCTTACAAGCCAAATGAGCTGTCATGATTGGTTGCCTGTTGTCATGGCGATCCAAACCACATGTGAGCATCAAGTTTTAGTTGGTTGGTCCAACCTTTCTAAATGGAAGCGCCCCCATCCCCAGTGCAAATAACAGGCTGGAGTGTGTATGAATGAGAGGTGCGTTGGATAAACGTCCTTCATTTACTTTAGCTGTCAGTCACATGATGAAGCCGCTCAGAGTAGTTTCTGCCAGCAGCGTCCTGTCAGAAAGCACATGAAGCTGATGAAGAGATAAAGGATTCAGAGGAAACACCACATCTGATTAATATAACAAGACACGATGAGTCCAACAGACGAGCAGAGAGAGACGACACAGAGACGGAGACGGACGTCTACCTGGACATGGATCACCTGCTGATGCTGTTGCTGCTGCTGTGGAGCTCAGGTAAGACTCTGCTGTAATGTAAAAATACTGAGTTCAAGTCAAACAGCAGCTTTGAAAACTGCAGTAAAAGTCAACATGGTCAGTAAAATGTAGTGAAGTGTGTTCAGTAAAAGTTCTGATACTTGCTGTAATGAGTTTTATCTCTTTAACTTACAACAACAAACCAATAATTCATGTGTTCATCATCTAATAATGAAAATTCAAAGCATATAAATGTAAAATCCTGCTGACGTCTTCAGGCTGTGTTTGTGGGTCACGTGACCGTCACCTTGCAGGGACTGTGGGTATATTAAGAAGAACAGGGAGGGACTTTGAAGGCAGTTTGATTGACAGGCCAGCTCCTCATTTGTGAGGAGGTTCTTTTTTGGACTTTTCTCATTTAATAAGTGACTTTTTATTATTCTACCTCTGTGTTCATTATCAGATGGGTGACTGTGGATTGTTGGAGCTGTTTATTTAGGATGTTTGGATTTTACATTATTTGATGTGTTTTAATCATTTGATGTGTTATTTTGTTGCTGTAATCTGACATAAAAGAGCTTCCATATAACAGTGTAGCCCAGTAAACATTTACATGAAAGCATCAGGAGCTACAGGAAAGTTATATGTGTACTTATACATACATACTGATGCACATATACAAAATACACATCACACAGTTTCTCCTGGAAGACATTCACAGTGTTGCACTCTGATGGTGACATGAAACCTGACAGACGTAGTTGACAAGTGAAGTTCACTTTCACACCTGCACACACCTGACCAATCACTGCTTTAAGTGGGTGAGACTGTCTGTTACAGACAACTCTTTATGAGCCACTCTGTTGTTTTTTTCCACCTTTATTTATTCAGGAGGGTTTCACTGAGAGCAATGCTGTCTGTTTCAGGAACACACTGATCACATTCACACAGTTGCACATTCACACCTGGAAGCTGTCCAGTCCAGCAGAATTTATGTCCCCACAACATGAGGAACACAAGTACACACACACACACACACACACACACACACACACACACACACATTGTCACTTTTAGGGACATTACATAGACATTAATTTCCTGGAGACATACCCTAACCCTAACCTTTTTTAAGACTTTTTTTGTTCCTTTTAACCCTGTAAGGTCCACTGTTGCAATATTACAACAATCACTTTTAGCTGTCCTAAAACCCTTTAATTTCTGCATCAGAGGCCTACAACAACATCTGAGAGGTGAAAAAAAAGTTTGCTCATTTTTTTCTATATTTAGGCTTTACAGGGTTAATAATAAAAACTATTGACATGACATTTAAAAACAAACAAAACATGTTTTAATCCTCTCAAATGTTCCTTTAAATCAGCTGCAAACTTCCTCAATGACAGAAAACAGTTTGTTTTAATGGGAACAAAATGAAGTTGAGAGGTTTTTCTGTGACAGGAAAGTGTTTAAGGACAAACTGATTAGCATCTGATGTGAGATTACAGAGTATACTTCTGTTACCATGGCAATGCAAGAGCATTTCTGGTCACATATAGGACTGACTGTTGCGAAACACTTTTTAAATTTTTTTCTTATCAAATATACGTGTTTGAGCCGCTTCCTGTAACTCTGTCAAACTTTTTCTCACACTTAACCCCTAAAAGTTTCCACTTGTCATTGCTTAAAGATTGTTAAAACAATCAAAATCCTTTAAACAGAGTCTTCATTTTAAGATTTAATGATTTATGTTATGGGAACTTGAGTTTTTTTCCACAAAAGGGAAGTGAGTCCCCACAATGTGACTGTGAAGATTTATATCCTCACAATGTGAGGAATATAAGCACGCATGCACACAGCAGCACATCATGATGCTGATATGCAATAGGGAGAGATGTGTGTTTGGATATCAGTAGGAAAAACCTTTGTTTTCATTTCCATAGCAATGTGGCTGAGGTCTTACATCTGGGACACACTGGATGCGTGAGCAGCGCGTGTGTGTCACGGAACCTCTTGTTTTTCATTTCGGCGCCCATATTAACAGATTAGAGCAGCCACACAGCCCGCGTGAGCAGAGCGTGTCACGCGCATGTCACGTGCTGCTGCTGCAGTGCGTCATCTTGAGATTCGGGGCGTGATGCGCGCGGTTCTCAGCAAAGTTAGACAGGGAAAATGATCAGTTGATAGTCATATTGACATCATAGCAGCAACATTACATCTTTCACTATGGTTTCAAATGTTTGTATCTGTGCAATGTGTCACAGACATGAAGTGTCACCACTGCGCGTCAGCCTGTGCGTACACACTGGGCCAGGGAGCCTCTCTGGTGGGGAACACCAGCCATTGAACCAATTGAAAAACGGAGATTCTTTTCTGGACTCCTGTTTGCTTTCTGTGATATTAGTTCAAACCGGGGCTCCTGCCTGTTGTTTCACCTGCTTCCAGACGGAGATTTGGTGTTGTTGTTTTCCTTATTTGTTGTCAGTTTCCCTCCTGACAGTTAGTTTGGAGGTTTGCTTGTTGGAGTGTGTTTGGCTGGTTTGGGGAACTTGTTGTTGTCTGGAGGAATTTTCTTCACTTGGAGTAGTGACAGTGGGGGTTTAACTGGCAGAATGATCAGTATAATCAATAAAAAACCCTTCCTGTGTGAGGAGTGTATGTAGCTGACACAGAAGTAGCACCAACCAGACCCCACCATGCCTGTCAGAGAAAAAGCTGCTTTCACCTCACATAATTCATTCATTTCTCCCTCATCCTTCTGCTGATCTAACAACAGGTGACACTTTCTGAAACTGCATATCAGGCTAAACTCAAAGCCCCGTCCACTGTTTAGCAGTCCAATCAAATGCAAAGGATTTGATTTAAACCCCTCTTGTAACTGTACACCACTCAAATATTCACTGGGATATACATCACATACAGAAGCTTAAGATGGTCTAACTTCATTTCATGGGGCCTTTAATATCTGAGATCTGTGAACATGGTGACATCACTAAAAAGACGTCTGATAGGTCAAAAACATGAGCAGTCAGATGATCAGACAGGAAACAAACCAACATGTTAGTTTTCCTTTAACTCTGTATGAAGCGTTTGTTGAGCTTGTGTTCATGTGTTCATCTCATCTGCTGCTCTTCAAAGAAGCAGAAAGTAGAAGCAGTGAGGTCAAGAAAAAAGGTCTTAAAGTTTCAGGCTGACCAGGCAAAGAGAGACGTTTGTTGTTCCATCATTTTTTTTTCTGTTGTTGTCTTTTTACGAGGATTATTTCACCCAAAAATAATACCTCAGTAGTATACCTGCAGTCTACCTTTACACAATCTGCAGGAATGTGAAGGAAACATGTAATATCTATAAAAATGTCATGTTTCATCCAGCTCTCTTTATTCATAGAAAATAAACTTTATTGTATTTATAATTCATATTGTATGATGAAAATATTGGTTTTACTGTGTCTTCCACTGTAAAATTAAATTGAAACAGGTATAATAAATGTACATTTTAATACATTTACACATAGCGCAACAAAAATAAAATCACATGAATTCCACTTGATTTAACAGCTCAGGTGAAAGTTACTGCTACTCTGCTAAACTAAGCTAAGCTAAGCTACCTTTAGCAGTAGTTTAACTGTCTTATTTGTCTCCATCATGTTTGGATTTAGCTGGAATAACAAACTCATTTACCAAGATCTTGGTCCAAAGTTTACATATTATTTTATAGATAACAGCTCATGGGGAAAAAGTAACTTCATTTAGCTTTAGCTAAGACTAGCCATGGCTATATCAGCAGCTAGCTTAACTTGACAATGCTCTATAGTGTATATTGTGTAGTTCTGTGTAGTTCAGTCTAGTTGAAAGAGATTCTGGTTGGTTTTCCTCCTTAGTTCATTTCATTTGGGCAGATCTGAACACAGCAAACGTCCTCAGACCAAAATAACTTCACAGAGATCCTTTAGAGGAAGTGGTCTTAGTTCATTTGTGGTGGAAACGTGATGTGGCCTCCATCTGACCAATTACACGGCTTCAAGTTTGAGCTAAATGGCTCCCGTAACCAGGACCGCTTTGCATGCTGGGATGTTGATGAGTGAAATCAACAAGGTCCAACCTGCACTAACAATCAAGTACATTGTCTTCTTGGTATTTGGGCAGATCGGAGCTTCTTCGGGACCTTCTTCCTGTGTTTATGTTCTCGCTCCCGCCCCAGACACATCTGACCAATGAGAAGAGAGAACATTCTCACCTGGCTTTTAATGATGATTTTTGGTTCACTTAGATTTCTTTCTGTGTGTAAAGAAACAGAAATAAGTTTATCATGACATCCATTGATTCAGACCATAACAAACACCTTTTCTTAAGATGTCTAGCTTGCTGTCTGTCTCTTTTAGAGCCTCCAGATGTCCAGAAACAGCTCTGTGTTTGTTCAGTTCACAGCTCTGCTCCAATCTAAATGTGAAATTTCTGATTTTCTCTCCAGGACTCCAGGCTGAAGATAAACACCAATCAACAGGTAAAAAGAGAGAAAGAGAAAATAGGCGCCTCCTTTGGAGGTGTTCAGGCTCATCCAAATGGTAGCCTTAGTCTTGCTTCAATATTTGGTCTCTTGTGTCCTATATCCCACAATCCTCTGTTTTCCTCCAGGTTCTCAGTGTGAAAGCACAGCCAAGGCTGACATCGTGCTGTTGGTTGACGAATCCTCAAGCATCAGCCCTGAAAACTTTGCAATCATTAAGTCCTTTCTAAATCAAACAGTCAGCAACTTCAACATCGGCCCTGACAAAGTCCAGATCGGTAATATTTTTACTACTCCTGGTACTATTACTACTACTGCTTGTGTATAAAGTACTCAAAATACTAAAATCTTTACAGCACGTTGTGAAACACACACAGGTCCCGTATTATAAATTAGCAAAAGAGCAGCAAAATGGGACATGATAACCAGAGTAGTCAAGGTTATGGCTGATGTGAGGATAAAAGGACCATACCAGTGGTTTTACATGTTTAAGCTAAATAACTGCTGTCTGCATACAGCCTCCATTACTGCCAGTTATTTCCCAAAACATGCAGACATATTTTAGCTTTTGTATTAACTTGCAGAATTCTCAAAATGTTCAAAATGAAATGTTCAGGTTATACACCTACCTTATAATTCAGTGCTTCATCTACTGAAACACACATTTATAACTCATAGTAATTATGATTCAGCTTGTAAAACAATCTTTTATCCAGACACTGATTTCCATGGTGGAGATATACTGTACATTCCTTCTGTGTAGGTCCGTGTTGGATCAGTTAGCAGGACAGATGTTCTGACTGAACAGACTCTGTGAAGCACACCGCATTTCTGAACAAAACATTCTAGCTAGGAGGGATGCACAACTTTGTCATGTTGGTTCATCCACAGCATCAACTTTCTACAGTCGTTCTGTAGAAAGAGGAATTGTCTTCTTGTTGGAGCTCAAGACATTTTCTTGTCCTTTCTTCCTTTCTAACTCATTTTAGTTTATTAACTAGAATGTAAACTAATAAAAGCCCTCACCTTCTCCTTCCTGCTCTGCTTTTATATGTCACCAGACTAGATGTCAGCGATAAAAATGGAGGAATTACAACGTTAAACTGTATTAAAAACTCACTTGACTTCTGTGTGACAACATTTAGCTCGCTTTAAACAGTGCAGGTGGTGACTGACTGACACGTTTTTACTGTAGGTTTATGCGTTCACTGCTGAACGTTCAGTACCATCAACCTTCATACTAGACTCGACTCAACCTGACTGGACTCAGCTGTTGCTGATACTGATATCAGCTCTCATACATACTTGCTGCCCTCAATACTTCCTGTACATGCTGAACTTCTGCCCGTATGCCAAAGAATACCAAAGAGACACTCGGGGGCTTCAGGCTTCACCAGATTGGTTCATGAGTCATATCGTGGAAATTGTCTGAAACACAAAACACACATATGAAATAATATACAAAATTCTGCTGGGTTGAAGATTAAAAAATATTGTACAATAAGAAGACAGAACACACAAAGATTTACATCAGTTCATCTCAGCGAGCAAAAAGCAAACACCATTCTATTATAGTTGGAGAAGGAACAAAGAAATTATCTTTGATTGGTCAAATCATACAAACTTCAGTTATGTATGTATGTTAACTAAGAGCCACATCACCTAAAGACACAAATCAGGGAAGATATGTGGCCTTTGACCCCTTAATATGTCCTGTTTACTCCAAGACACAGAGTTTTACCTTCTTGGGGATGAAACAGGATAGAGAAGGCCAGTGGTCCCCTCAGCAATAACAAAAGAACATGTTTGTCCAAAAGGTCACAGAGAAAATGTATTGATCTCACTTCACATTTGTATTTTAAAATGATAAGCCAATCCTTTGGTCTTTCATTACTTTTACTGTCAGACAGTAGACTCAGGGGTTATTAACCTGTTAGTCTGTTAGTCCTACTGGAATGGTCCTTTAAGTCCTTTGCTCCCTCTATACATATGCAAATTAGCACAGGAATGAGTGTGCATGAGACATGTGATGTGATAATAACAATAATAATACTAATAAACCAATGCATCTGATCAAGAACACTCAGTGCAAATTATCATTCTCATACTCATTATTATCATTGTTATTCTCATTATCATTTCAAAACAAAAGCTGGATCAGCGTGTCAGTTTTACACATTTCTGTGTTTTCTGCAGGTCTGGTTCAGTACAGTGACGACCCAAAGACGGAGTGGCAGCTGAACACCCACCAGACCAAACAATCCCTGCTGGAGGCCATAGCTACCATGCCATACAGAGGAGGAGGAACCAACACAGGTGATTTAACAGCACACTGTCTGATCCACACCAGCTTTACACTGTGAGGGACTGAGGCAGAGACTCTGATTAGATCCAAATATATTTACTTTCTGTATTTAGGTCTGTCAGCGGTGGAAAGTGAATATATAAGTATTTATATTATAGAATATATTGTATGTATGGAGCAATTTGTGAATGAAATTCACTCTCTTGATCAAGAAAACTGTATCTGCTAACAAATAACATTTTCAGAACAGAGACTTCAGATAAAGTTAATAAAAATACTGATTCTCATACTGATTCCAGAAACAGTAGAGTTAGAGTAGAAATTAGATGAGCAATGATGGTAATTTGTATTATTGTTACTATCATAATATTAATAATAATTGTAATACTATTATGATTATATATATATATATATATATATATATATATATATATATATATATATATATATATATATATATATATATATATATATATATATATTATAATTATTACATTACTACACAGTATCATGCTATGATATTATAAATAAAACATTGCTGAATGTGTTATCGTGATAGTGATTATAATAATTATAATAATACAATAACAACATTAAAAATCATAATGATTTGAGCGTCTCACAATAGAATTTGAAGCTCTGTGATTGGATGTTTCTGACTGAAATGTATTTTGGGAGTCATAGTAAACTTTCTCTCTCAGTTTTTATGTCTACACGCTTCTAGATTTGACTTTTTATCAAAGAAACAGATATTTTTAACAGAACAGAGACTTCAGATAAAGTTAATAAACAGCATTGTGACTCATACTGATTCCAGAAACGGTAGAGTTAGAGTAGAAATTAGATGAGCAATGATGGTAATTTGTATTATTGTTACTATCATAATATTAATAATTGTGATACTATTATGATTCTTAATATTGTGATATTACATTTTTGTATGGTATCATGCTATAATATTATAAAGCAAAGATTGCTGAATTCATTATAGTGATAGTGATTATAATAATTATATTGACACAATCACAACATTCAAAATCATAATGATTTGAGCGTCCCACAATAGAATTTGAAGCTCTGTGATTGGATGTTTCCAACTGAAATGCACCTTGGGAGTCATAGTAAACTTTCTCTCTCAGTTTTTATGTCTACACGCTTCTAGATTTGACTTTTTATCAAAGAAACAGATATTTTTAACAAGGTTGTGGAAGTGCTCCAACTGTCAGTCACCTAACAGTCATTGCAACAGTCAGCTTTTCAACTCTGCACCTTTTAAATCCTCTTTATTACTGTCATACAGGAAAAGCTCTGAAACACATCCTCCATAACAACTTTAAACCCAATGTGGGAATGCGTGCAGACTCCCACAAAATTGCTATCCTGATTACTGATGGAGAGTCTCAGGACGACGTATCCCTCGCCTCGCAGCACCTGAAAGATGCTGGCATTGAGATCTACGCTATTGGTATAGTGGCTGTTTTACTATGTTCCAAGTTTCAGGCCACTTAATCTGTAAAGTATCTGAGTTTTGACTTGTGTTTCACTGAATTAAATCCACTTTTCTTGTGGAAACCAAATGTACTCACAAGTCCACAGGATGCAGGGAAAATACTGAATGAAAATTTATTTGAACCTGCATTAAGCCTGATCTATTACTGACTGATGTTGTATTCCAAACTTTAACACACATTATTACCAGCTATCACATGTATACATGGTATACATGTTATGCACAGTCAAAAACTTGGTTCAATCTGGTCTTATTTGCTGATTCCTCTACAGCACCAGTCAAAGGTTTGGATACACTTTCTCATTCAAGTAAGTAGGAAGGTGTGTCCAAACGTTTGACTGGTGCTGTACATCTTATCGCATTTTTTTCTTTGGGGGGTGGGGGGGGGGGGGTGGAATGTGCTTTAAAAACGACCTTAAATTTTGCATTTTCCACTGTCTAAAATAATAAAAATATGTGTTCCTGCAGTCCAGCACCCAAGAACAGAATAATAGCAGTTTTATACATAAGCTTAGCAAAGTCCACCCATAATACTCTTCAAAATGTACTTAAACTGTATATAAGCTTTACATCAACAGTAGCATGAATGTAAATACTGTTGGCATGTAATTACAACAGAAATTATTTACAAAATACCAATATGTGCCTCAGTGGTTCTTACAACTGGTGATTGACTTTGTTGGTTTGAATAGCAAGGAAGCAGCACAGCCTCAGAAAAGTTTGTAAAGTGAAGATAAACTTTGAAATAATCTGCAACTATGAAACTACATTACTTTACCACAAAAGTAAAAGTGACATTAATATGAATTTAACATGATATTTCATGTTTGTCACAATGAAAATGTTAGCTAGAAAGACCTTTAAAATATATAATGACTACATTCGTTGTTAATATCAGTTAAGTTATTAAATCAAATTAAGCATGTTTCAAGACATTGAAAGTTACTTTTAATAGTGAGCTACAACAAACTAAAACCAGCGGCAACCCACAAAGTCAAGCTAAAAACACAAAGTATGCTTTGGCAGATGGTCAGCGATGTTGTAAAATATGATTTCTAGTTAATTGGATTTAAAATGCACAACCATCAGCATGCCCTGACAGTTCAGTTTAAAGAGCAGAAAGCAACATGAAACAACTTTTTTTTAAATTCTACCAACCAAATATTTTTCTTTGTTTTGGGTTTCATTTTTTAAGGCCCAGTTTTAACAGTATTTTTTTCTTCCAGGTATAAACAATGCAAAAGAGGATGAGCTGAGGGACATCGCCTCTTATCCTGTTGAAAACCACGTGTACATGCTCAATGACTTCTCATCCCTCCTGTACATCATTGACGACTTCACCAGCAACCTCTGTAACAGTATCAATGGCAGCTTAGGTAGGCAAAGAGTCCATCATAATCAAACAGCGATATGTGTTAGCACCACACTGATCTGCTGGTATCAGAATCAATCTTAAGACATCAAGTTTTAAAAGTTGTTAGGCATCACCTAAATATGGATTGTTACAGTTAGATATCAAGTTGTCTTATAGCAGGGAAATACTGTTTATTGGTCTATAGCATAAGTAAATATGCCTTAAACTGGGATCTCACTTCAGGTGTTGATGGAGGAAAGGTACAAGATGTTTTGATACTTCACAAAGTGTAGGAGACCCTGGTCTCTCATTGTCAGTCTGTTGGGACTGCAGCATTCAATGTGCCCTGTCCACCTCTGAGGTATACTGGGAGAATTTGTGTCCCAAAATTTACACCAGCACCCTGTCCACAAATTCCATCATTTGCTGGCCAGTTTTGTTTGATACTGGTACTTCAAAAATTTACATATTGCCGCGGCATGAGCAGTTCAACAAGGAGTCCACTTTGGCTTTCAAAAAATCATTATCTTCTTGCAACTGGCACACTTTGGATTCAAGCTGGTTTAGTGTGTTGCTGTAAGATGACACCATTTCCTCAGTGATGTCAAAGTGAGGGGCATCAGCTTCAACTTTTGTCTTTGACAGCATTCAAGCCCAGTTATATAGGCCATAGTGTTGTCCTCATTTCTTCAGCCAGCACTATGCAGGATTTTCCTGCTCAACTTGTAGGGAGGATACCATCAGCATTTCCCCTGTGGTCACCACAGCATGCCCCCCTCTTTGGATGGGTTTCCTTGTTGGATCTTTGAATTGTTAGTCTTACCCTTTCCTGACTTTTCTACAGAGGAACAAGCAATGCTTTAAAAATGAAAAATCGATGTTATTCATAGCTAAATGTGTACTTTGTGTATAGTAGCTAAGGAGCTACTCCCCTTGTGTCAGCTCAGCTCAAAGCCATACCGGAAATCTATGTTTCCACCAGCTTGTGTGGTATAGAGCCATAGGCTATGGCGAGGTCAAGCAAGTGTGACTTTGTGTACACTCACTCAGTAAGTTCTACTAGATCCTCCAGGATATCCTCTATACAAGATTGTACCATTTTGTCACATTGCATTTGGGCAGTCAGCTTTCTGTGTGAAAGCCACCACTCAGTGGAATGCCCTACCTGATGATATGAAGAACTGTAGTTCTATCAGTGCATTCAAGGCCAAATTAAAAAATCAACTAAAGATGAATCAGCTGTGTGACCACTGAGCCTAGTTTACATTATTAATTTTTAATTGACATTGTGGGTGCTGTTGTGTGTAGCTTTGTATTTTGTATAGTGTGTTCTGTTTTTTTTTGTTTGTTTGTTTGATTGTTTTTGTTTGTTTGTTTGCTTTGTACTGCTTGTTGTTGTGCTGTTGTATGTTTTGATTGTGGGGGACCACGGATGCAAATTAGCTTCAAGCTAACTCCGGTGCAGTGCATCATTTATGTTTAAAACTGCACACTGTCCCAATCAATAAATCAAATCAAATCAAATCAAATGAAGCAGATAGATCTCTGTGACCTTCCTACACCTCTCTGATCAGCTGAGTAACCACTCCTGTATGCTCAATGCACCCTGGGACCTTCAGGACTCCACTTTCTGAACTGAGGTGTTGAAGTAGGAGTTCTTCTGAGTTGTTGAGCAACAATACTTAAAGTTATCAGTATTGTTATAAGTTCACTGCTGAGGTCTGAGATCGCCTTGAGGATCTTCCACAGGCATTGCAGGAGCCTCGGGCACGTCTTGTAGAGCTTGTAGGGCACTCCTCTAGGGCCTGGGGCTGAGCTTGTTCTAGCAGCCCCAGTGACATCCTGGATCTCCCTCAAGATTTGCTCCATAGTTTTAAACTAGATGGTGGATGTCTAGCTTTACTTGACAATGCACTTTAACAGTGTTTTCAGACAGCTGTGTAATTCAATCTGGCTGAAAGAAATTCTGGTTGGTTTTCCTCCGTGGTTCAATCCGTTTGAGCAGACCTGAACACAGCAAACGTCCTCAGACCAAAATAACTGCACAGAGACCCTTTAGAGGAAGTGGTCTTAGTGTGTTTGTGGTGGAAACGTGATGTGGCCTCCATCTGACAACTACAAGGCTTCAAGTTTGAGCTAAATGGCTCCCGTAGCCAGGAGCGCTTTGCATGCTGGGATGTTGATGAGTGAAATCAACAAGGTCCGACCTGAACTAACAAACAAGTACATTGTCTTCTTGGTATTTGGGCAGATCGGAGCTTCTTCAGGACCTTCTTCCTGTGTTCACGTTCTCACACCTGCCTCAGACACATCTGACCAATGAGAAGAGAGAACATTCTCACCTGGCTTTTAGAGATGATTTTTGGTTCACTTAGATTTCTTTCTGTGTGTAAAGAAACAGAACAAAGTTTACAAACTCATCCATTGATTCAGACCAGAACAAACACCTTTTCTTAAGATGTCTAGCTTGCTGTCTGTCTCTTCTAGAGCCTCCAGATGTCCAGAAACAGCTCTGTGTTTGTTCAGTTCACAGCTCTGCTCCAATCTAAATGTGAAATTTCTGATTTTCTCTCCAGGACTCCTGGCTGAAGGTAAACACCAATCAACAGGTAAAAAGAGAGAATAGGCGCCTCCTTTGGAGGTGTTCAGGCTCATCCAACTGGTAGGAAACTTCAGTGCAGAACACGCTGGAGGGATTATATGTATCTCATCTGGTCTGGGAACACCTCTGGATCCCCCAGGAGGACCAGCACCTAGATAAGCAGCTGAGAATGGATGAAGTTTGGTTCATGTCCAAATAGTCTCAAAACTAATCACACAGCTGTACTTTTTGTATATTAATATTATACCTGCTAAACGTCAGCATGTTAGCATTTAGCTCAAAACACCACTATATACAGTCTCACAGTGCTGTTAGCATGACTGTAGACTTTCAGGATGTGTCCGAAATCCCTCCCTCTTTCACTCATTCACTACTCACTAATACACACAGTTTATTCAATAGTGAGCAGAAATTACAGATTTTTTCGTCATTTTTTTCATCACATTTTTACATCATCACTGTCTGCTGTGGAGTCGCACACCGCTAATTTTGGTGTCTATAAAATGCAATGCATGACATTGTGGGATTGTTTGCAGGAAGTAGTGATCACAACATGAACGTTACTTTTTTGATCCATTGTGGAACATTTGAGGCTCTACATATTGGACAAATTTGCACTTTGAAGTAAATAGGGAGTGATTTCAGACACAGCCTTAGTCTTGCTTCAATATTTGGTCTCTTGTGTCTTATATCCCACAATCCTCTGTTTTCCTCCAGGTTCTCAGTGTGAAAGCACAGCCAAGGCTGACATCGTGCTGTTAGTCGATGATTCTGGGAGCATCAGCTCTAAAGATTATGAAAACATTAAGTCCTTTCTAACTCAAATAATCAGCAACTTCGATATCGGCCCTGACAAAGTCCAGATTGGTAATATTTTTACTACTACAACTATTAACACTACTGATCCTGGTACTATTACTACTACTGCTTGTGTATAAAGTACTCAAAATACTAAAATCTTTACAGCACGTTGTGAAACACACACAGGTCCCGTATTATAAATCGGACATGATAACCAGAGTAGTCAAGGTTATGGCTGATGTGAGGATAAAAGGACCATACCAGTGGTTTTACATGTTTAAGCTAAATAACTGCTGTCTGCATACAGCCTCCATTACTGCCAGTTATTTCCCAAAACATGCAGACATATTTTAGCTTTTGTATTAACTTGCAGAATTCTCAAAATGTTCAAAATGAAATGTTCAGGTTATACACCTACCTTATAATTCAGTGCTTCATCTACTGAAACACACATTTATAACTCATAGTAATTATGATTCAGCTTGTAAAACAATCTTTTATCCAGACACTGATTTCCATGGTGAAGACATACTGTACATTCCTTCTGTGTAGATACGTGTTGGATCAGTTAGCAGGACAGATGTTCTGACTGAACAGACTCTGTGAAGCACACCACATTTCTGAACAAAACATTCTAGCTAGGAGGGATGCACAACTTTGTCATGTTGGTTCATCCACAGCATCAACTTTCTACAGTCGTTCTGTAGAAAGAGGAATTGTCTTCTTGTTGGAGCTCAAGACATTTTCTTGTCCTTTCTTCCTTTCTAACTCATTTTTGTTCATTAACTAGTATGTAAACTAATAAAAGCCCTCACCTTCTCCTTCCTACTCTGCTTTTATATGTCACCAGACTAGATGTCAGCGTTAAAAATGGAGGAATCACAACGTTAAACTGTATTAAAAACTCACTTGACTTCTGTGTGACAATATTTAGCTCGCTTTAAACAGTGCAGGTGGTGACTGACTGACACGTTTTTACTGTAGATATATGCGCTCACTGCTGAACGTTCAGTACCATCAACCTTCATACTAGACTCGACTCAATCTGACTGGACTCAGCTGTTGCTGATACTGATATCAGCTCTCATATATAATCACTGCCCTCAACACTTCCTGTACATGCTGAACTTCTGCCCGTATGCCGAAGAATACCGAAGAGACACTCGGGGGCTTCAGGCTTCACCAGATTGGTTCATGAGTCATATCGTGGAAATTGTCTGAAACACAAAACACACATATGAAATAATATACAAAATTCTGCTGGGTTGAAGATTAAAAAATATTGTACAATAAGAAGACAGAACACACAAAGACTTACATCAGTTCATCTCAGCGAGAAAAAAGCAAACCCCATTCTATTATAGTTGGAGAAGGAACAAAGAAATTATCTTTGATTGGTCAAATCGTACAAACTTCAGTTATGTATGTATGTTAACTAAGAGCCACATCACCTAAAGACACAAATCAGGGAAGATATGTGGCCTTTGACCCCTTAATATGTCCTGTTTACTCCAAGACACAGAGTTTTACCTTCTTGGGGATGAAACAGGATAGAGAAGGTCTACTGTCTAACCCTTGAGTCAGACAGTAGACTCAGGGGTTATTAACCTGTTAGCCTGTTAGTCCTACTGGAATGGTCCTTTAAGTCCTTTGCTCCCTCTATGCATATGCAAATTAGCACAGGAATGAGTGTGCATGAGACATGTGATGTGATAATAACAATAATAATACTAATAAACCAATGCATCTGATCAAGAACACTCAGTGCAAATTATCATTCTCATACTCATTATTATCATTGCTATTCTCATTATCATTTCAAAACAAAAGCTGGATCAGTGTGTCAGTTTTACACATTTCTGTGTTTTCTGCAGGTCTGGTTCAGTACAGTGACGACCCAAATACGGAGTGGCAGCTGAACACCCACCAGACCAAAAAATCCCTGCTGAAGGCCATAGCCACGCTGGAACACAGAGGAGGAGGAACCTACACAGGTGATTTAACAGCACACTGTCTGATCCACACCAGCTTTACACTGTGAGGGACTGAGGCAGAGACTCTGATTAGATCCAAATATATTTACTTTCTGTATTTAGGTCTGTCAGCGGTGGAAAGTGAATATATAAGTATTTATAGTATAGAATATATTGTATGTATGGAGCAATTTGTGAATGAAATTCACTCTCTTGATCAAGAAAACTGTATCTGCTAACAAATAACATTTTCAGAACAGAGACTTCAGATAAAGTTAATAAAAAGCATTGTGACTCATACTGATTCCAGAAACGGTAGAGTTAGAGTAGAAATTAGATGAGCAATGATGGTAATTTGTATTATTGTTACTATCATAATATTAATAATTGTGATACTATTATGATTCTTAATATTGTGATATTACATTTTTGTATGGTATCATGCTATAATATTATAAAGCAAAGATTGCTGAATTCATTATAGTGATAGTGATTATAATAATTATATTGACACAATCACAACATTCAAAATCATAATGATTTGAGTGTCTCACAATAGAATTTGAAGCTCTGTGATTGGATGTTTCCAACTGAAATGCACCTTGGGAGTCATAGTAAACTTTCTCTCTCAGTTTTTATGTCTACACGCTTCTAGATTTGACTTTTTATCAAAGAAACAGATATTTTTAACAAGGTTGTGGAAGTGCTCCAACTGTCAGTCACCTAACAGTCATTGCAACAGTCAGCTTTTCAACTCTGCACCTTTTAAATCCTCTTTATTACTGTCATACAGGAGAAGCTCTGAAACACATCCTCCATAACAACTTTAAACCCAATGTGGGAATGCGTGCAGACTCCCACAAAATTGCTATCCTGATTACTGATGGAGCGTCTCACGACGATGTATCCCTCGCCTCGCAGCACCTGAAAGACACCGGCATTGACGTCTACGCTATTGGTATAGTGGCCGTTTTACTATGTTCCAAGTTTCAGGCCACTTAATCTGTAAAGTATCTGAGTCTTGACTTGCATTCCACTGAATTAAATCCACTTTTCTTGTGGAAACCAAATGTACTCACAAGTCCACAGGATGCAGGGAAAATACTGAATGAAAATTTATTTGAACCTGCATTAAGCCTGATCCATTACTGACTGATGTTGTATTCCAAACTTTAACACACATTATTACCAGCTATCACATGTATACATGGTATACATATTATGCACGGTCAAAAACTTGGTTCAATCTGAATTTATTTGCTGATTCCTCTACAGCACCAGTCAAAGGTTTGGATACACTTTCTCATTCAAGTAAGTAGGAAGGTGTGTCCAAACGTTTGACTGGTGCTGTACATCTTATCGCATTTTTTTCTTTGGGGGGAGGGGGTGGAATGTGCTTTAAAAACGACCTTAAATTTTGCATTTTCCACTGTCTAAAATAATAAAAATATGTGTTCCTGCAGTCCAGCACCCAAGAACAGAATAATAGCAGTTTTATACATAAGCTTAGCAAAGTCCACCCATAATACTCTTCAAAATGTACTTAAACTGTACATAAGCTTTACATCAACAGTAGCATGAATTTAAATACTGTTGGCATGTAATTACAACAGAAATTATTTACAAAATACCAATATGTGCCTCAGTGGTTCTTACAACTGGTGATTGACTTTGTTAGTTTGAATAGCAAGGAAGCAGCACAGCCTCAGAAAAGTTTGTAAAGTGAAGATAAACTTTGAAATAATCTGCAACTATGAAACTACATTACTTTACCACAAAAGTAAAAGTGACATTAATATGAATTTAACATGATATTTCATGTTTGTCACAATGAAAATGTTAGCTAGAAAGACCTTAAAAATATATAATGACTACATTCGTTGTTAATATCAGTTAAGTTATTAAATCAAATTAAGCATGTTTCAAGACATTGAAAGTTACTTTTAATAGTGAGCTACAACAAACTAAAACCAGTGGCAACCCACAAAGTCAAGCTAAAAACACAAAGTATGCTTTGGCAGATGGTCAGCGATGTTGTAAAATATGATTTCTAGTTAATTGGATTTAAAATGCACAACCATCAGCATGCCCTGACAGTACATTTTAAAGAGCAGAGAGCAACATGAAACTACTTTTTTTAAAATTCTACCAACCAAATATTTTTCTTTGTTTTGGGTTTCATTTTTAAGGCCCAGTTTTAACAGTATTTTTTTCTTCCAGGTATAAACAATGCAGACAAGGCTGAGCTGAGGGACATCGCCTCTTATCCTGTTGAAAACCAGGTGTACATGCTCAGTGACTTCTCATCCCTCCTGTACATCATTGACGACTTCACCAGCAACCTCTGTAACAGTATCAATGGCAGCTTAGGTAGGCAAAGAGTCCATCATAATCAAACAGCGATATGTGTTAGCACCACACTGATCTGCTGGTATCAGAATCAATCTTAAGACATCAAGTTTTAAAAGTTGTTAGGCATCACCTAAATATGGATTGTTGTTGTGTGACCACTGAGCCTAGTTTACATTATTAATTTTTAATTGACATTGTGGGTGCTGTTGTGTGTAGCTTTGTATTTTGTATGGTGTGTTCTGTTTTTTTTGTTTGTTTGTTTGATTGTTTTTGTTTGTTTGTTTGCTTTGTACTGTTTGTTGTTGTGCTGTTGTATGTTTTGATTGTGGGGGACCACGGATGCAAATTAGCTTCAAGCTAACTCCGGTGCAGTGCATCATTTATGTTTAAAACTGCACACTGTCCCAATCAATAAATCAAATCAAATCAAATCAAATGAAGCAGATAGATCTCTGTGACCTTCCTACACCTCTCTGATCAGCTGAGTAACCACTCCTGTATGCTCAATGCACCCTGGGACCTTCAGGACTCCACTTTCTGAACTGAGGTGTTGAAGTAGGAGTTCTTCTGAGTTGTTGAGCAACAATACTTAAAGTTATCAGTATTGTTATAAGTTCACTGCTGAGGTCTGAGATCGCCTTGAGCTGTTAAATGTCGCTTGTGTTCTCCACCTTTGGAACACAAACACACAACACTCTCCACTGCTAGATTACCTTCCCCCTTCTCCAGATCACCTTGAGGATCTTCCACAGGCATTGCAGGAACCTCGGGCACGTCTTGTAGAGCTTGTAAGGCACTCCTCTAGGGCCTGGGGCTGAGCTTGTTCTAGCAGCCCCAGTGACATCCTTGATCTCCCTCAAGATTTGCTCCATAGTTTTAAACTAGATGGTGGATGTCTAGCTTTACTTGACAATGCACTTTAACAGTGTTTTCAGACAGCTGTGTAATTCAATCTGGCTGAAAGAAATTCTGGTTGGTTTTCCTCCGTGGTTCAATCTGTTTGAGCAGACCTGAACACAGCAAACGTCCTCAGACCAAAATAACTGCACAGAGACCCTTTAGAGGAAGTGGTCTTAGTGTGTTTGTGGTGGAAACGTGATGTGGCCTCCATCTGACAACTACAAGGCTTCAAGTTTGAGCTAAATGGCTCCTGTAGCCAGGAGCGCTTTGCATGCTGGGATGTTGATGAGTGAAATCAACAAGGTCCGACCTGAACTAACAAACAAGTACATTGTCTTCTTGGTATTTGGGCAGATCGGAGCTTCTTCAGGACCTTCTTCCTGTGTTTACGTTCTAACTCTCGCCCCAGACACATCTGACCAATGAGAAGAGAGAACATTCTCACCTGGCTTTTAACGATGATTTTTGGTTCGCTTAGATTTCTTTCTGTGTGTAAAGAAACAGAACAAATTTTACAAACTCATCCATTGATTCAGACCAGAACAAAAACCTTTTCTTAAGATGTCTAGCTTGCTGTCTGTCTCTTCTAGAGCCTCCAGATGTCCAGAAACAGCTCTGTGTTTGTTCAGTTCACAGCTCTGCTCCGATCTAAATGTGAAATTTCTGATTTTCTCTTCAGGACTCCTGGCTGAAGGTAAACACCAATCAACAGGTAAAAAGAGAGAAAGAGAGAATAGGCGCCTCCTTTGGAGGTGTTCAGGCTCATCCAACTGGTAGGAAACTTCAGTGCAGAACACGCTGGAGGGATTATATGTATCTCATCTGGTCTGGGAACACCTCTGGATCCCCCAGGAGGACCAGCACCTAGATAAGCAGCTGAGAATGGATGAAGTTTGGTTCATGTCCAAATAGTCTCAAAACTAATGACACAGCTGTACTTTTTGTTTGGTGTTAATTGTTAAATGTCAGTGTGCTGACATGCTGAACTAAGATGGTTAACATGGTAAACACTATACATGCTAAATGTCAGCATGTTAGCATTTAGCTCAAAACACCACTGTGTACAGTCTCACAGTGCTGTTAGCATGACTGTAGACTTTCAGGATGTGTCCGAAATCCCTCCCTGGTTCACTCATTCACTACTCACTAATACACACAGTTTATTCAATAGTGAGCAGAAATTACAGATTTTAGACACTCACTAATCATCATTTTTACATCATCACTGTCTGCTGTGGAGTCGCACACTGTTAATTTTTGTGTTTATAAAATGCAATGCATGGCATTGGAGGATTGGCAAGATGGCACCAGTGTGTCAGGCGGGCCGTCAGCTGCTCCAACTGTTGTGTGTGTTTCTGCTGCTTTTAACACTTGTTGCACATTTCGTCAACACTCTACTGGTGTATGATCGGCAAACGCTGCTTGATCTGAGAATCACCGCCAACGAGTGCCTGACGAGTGCTGCTATTTTAATTCTCCTCGGACGTCTGGCCGAGGAGGAGGAATTGTGACTGTTTTTTAAGAGTGACTTTAAATGCAAACAGATATCGCTGTCATCCTCCTTCACCAGCTTTGAACTGAGTCTGTTTGAGCTGGGGCATTCTCACACGGTGTTGTGTGCTGTGGTTTATCGGCCTCCGAAATACAACAGAGACTTTTTTTTATCAGATTTTTCTGTGTTCTTGGCTGATAAGTATGACTAGGTCCTTATCGTTGGAGATTGTAATATTCATGTGTGTTGCCCTGAAAATCCTTTGGTGCAGGACTTTTTAAACATCATTGACTCTTTTAATCTTGTGCAGTCTGTACTTGGGCCTACACCTGAACGTGGTCACACACTTAATCTTGTTTTATCTCATGGTTTGCCTGTTTTTAACCTGGAGATATGTGACGCTTTTTTCTCTGATCAAATGCCTGTACTGTTTGAAGCTGCTGTTTGCTGTCAAACAGTTAAACCTCGCGCTGCTGCTCGCACAAGTCGAGTTATCAACCCTTCCACTGCTGCTCACTTCTCAGATGCCTTCAGTCAGAACTGCGTCATGCCTGAATCTGTGTATGAGGATACAGAGGCTCTTAACTCATGGTTTCTCGACACCTGTCAAACTGCCATAGACATTGCGGCTCCATTGAAGACCAAACAGCATAAAACTAAATCGGAGGCGGAGCCCTGGCTGAAGGAAACAACCCGTGCTGCCAGGCAGGATTGTCAAAGAGCTGAGCAAAAGTGGAAAAAGAACAAATTGCAAGTGTCTTTTCAAATGTTGAGGGATTACTGGCGTCGTTACCAATCCACTGTGAAAGAGGCTAAAAGAGGCTTTTCTGATATTGTCCTGTTAAACTGCCACAAACCTCGTGTGTTGTTTAAAGTGATCAACTCTGCTCTGAATGCACCACAGACTGTTGGAATTGAGGCCTCCCTGGCTGTGTGTGAAAAATTTCTTCACTTCTTCACTGATAAAGTCACTTCTACCAGAGCACTTATTTCACCTCCTGCCATTGACCCTTCAGTGTCTGTCCCCTGCTCTGCTGGGTTGGACACATTTGAGCCTGTAACCCTGCCCTTTGTTCAGGAGATTGTTGGTCATTTGAAGCCCTCAGGTTCTCCAGATGAAACTGTCCCTCCCCGACTTTTTAAGGAGGCTTTCCAGACTGTTGGACCATCTTTTCTCACAGTTATTAATGGCAGTCTGTCCTCTGGAGTGGTTCCTGTTCATTTTAAACATGCTGTTGTGCAACCTTTGTTAAAAAAAACCTGGGCTGGATCCTACTGTTTTGGGAAATTTCAGGTCTATCTCTAAATTGCCTTTCCTCTCTAAAATCTTAGAAAAGGTTGTCTATTCTCAGCTCATGGACTTTTTAAATGAACAAAATATTCTTGAGATTTTCCAATCTGGTTTTAAAACATTGCACAGCACCGAATCAGCGCTTTTAAGAGTTTTTAATGACTACTGACTCTGGTCACTGTGTTGTCCTTGTACTTTTAGATTTGACTGCAGCTTTTGATACAGTGAACCATTAAATCCTGATTGCTCGGTTGGAGCAGTGGGTGGGCATCAGTGGCACAGCACTTGAATGGTTCAGGTCCTACCTGTCACATCGAACCTTCTGTGTCAGCCTTGATGACTCTGTGTCCTCCACTGCTCCCCCCTCATGTGGGGTACCACAGGGCTCTGTGCTTAGCCCTCTTTTATTTTCCTTCTATCTACTCCCACTTGGTTCAATTCTCAGGAAACATGGCATTTCTGCTATGCTATTGCTATGCAGATGACAGTCATATCTGTTTCCCCCGAAGTCAGACTCCTACAGTGGTAAGCCATTGCATGAGTGTTTACATGACATTAAAGCCTGGATGTCTCTAAACTTCCTAAATTTTAATGAAAAAAAGACAGAATTCATGGTCTTTGGTGGCACTTCTGTGACCCCCCTGGTTGATCTGGGTTCTTTGGCACAGTATCACAAGCCAACTGTGCACAAACTGGGGGTAAAAGTGGACACAGACCTTACATTTGACAGCCAGATTAAAGCTGTGGTGAAGTCAAGCTTTTTCCAGTTGAGGCAGCTGGCAAAAATTAAACCAGTCCTTCAGAGACAGCACTTTGAGACAGTAATCCACACCTTTGTGACCACTCGGCTGGATTTCTGCAATGCAGTTTATATGGGGGTTAGTGCGTCCTCCATTGCTCGTCTTCAACTGGTGCAAAATGCTGCTGCACGTCTTTTAACTGGCACAAGCAAGTATGAGCACATTTCACCTATTTTAGCTTCACTCCACTGGCTGCCCGTCCATTTTAGGATTCATTTTAAAATTATTTTATTTGCTTATAAAGCCTTGAATGGCCTAGCCCCACCTTACCTCTCTGAGCTGCTGCACCCCTACACTCCCAGCCGCTCTCTCAGGTCAGCTGACCAGCTGCTCCTGACAGTGCCTAAAGTGAGGCTTAAGCTCAGAGGTGAATGAGCATTTGCTGTTGCAGCTCCAAAACTGTGGAATGATTTGCCGCTGCACATTAGACATTAGGCCTCCTCACTGTCTCATTTTAAATCTCTTCTTAAAACCTACCTCTTCTCTCTGGCTTTTGACACCATGTAGCGTGTTGCACCTTGCCTGAGCAGTGCACTTTATTTATTTCATTTTATTTATTTTATTTGCTTTTATCCTATTTTATTTGATTTTATCTTATTTTATTACTTTTATCCTATTGTGTCCTTCATCGTTTTATTGTGTTCTGTTGTGATATTTATTGTGTATTTTATCTTGCTGTGCAGCACTTTGGAAACCTTGTGTTTGTTAAAATCGTGCTATATAAATAAAATGGATTGGATTGGACATTGTGGGATTGTTTGCAGGAAGTAGTGTTCACAACATGAACATTACTTTTTTGTTCCATTGTGGATCATTTGAGGCTCTACATATTGGACAAATTTACACACAACATTCAGACACTAAAATGGAGGAGGTTTAATAGAGTGCATTTGTAGTAAATAGGGAGTGATTTCAGACACAGCCTTAGTCTTGCTTCAATATTTGGTCTCTTGTGTATTGTATCCCACAGTCCTCTGTTTTCCTCCAGGTTCTCAGTGTGAAAGCACAGCCAAGGCTGACATCGTGCTGTTGGTTGACAGATCTGGGAGCATCAGCTCTGAAGACTATGGAAAGATTAGGTCCTTTCTATTTCAAATAATCAGCAACTTCAACATCGGCCCTGACAAAGTCCAGATCGGTAATATTTTTACTGCTACAACTATTAACACTACTGTTCCTGGTACTATTACTACTACTGCTTGTGTATAAAGTACTTAAAATACTAAAATCTTTACACCACAATGTGAAAATATTCAAATACAGGTGCAGGTCCCATATTCAAAATTAGCAAAAAAAAAAACGGTAAAATGGGACATGATAACCAGAGTAGTCAAGGTTATGGCTGATGTGAGGATAAAAGGACCATACCAGTGGTTTTACATGTTTAAGCTAAAAAACTGCTGTCTGCATACAGCCTCCATTACTGCCAGTTATTTCCCAAAACATGCAGACATATTTTAGCTTTTGTATTAATTTGCAGAATTCTCAAATTGTTCAAAATGAAATGTTCAGGTGATACACCTACTTTAAAATTCAGTGCTTCATCCACTGAAACACACATTTATAACTCATAGTAATTATGATTCAGCTTGTAAAACAATCTTTTATCCAGACACTGATTTCCATGGTGGAGATATACTGTACATTCCTTCTGTGTAGGTCCGTGTCGGATCAGTTAGCAGGACAGATGTTCTGACTGAACAGACTCTGTGAAGCACACCGCATTTCTGAACAAAACATTCTAGCTAGGAGGGATGCACAACTTTGTCATGTTGGTTCATCCACAGCATCAACTTTCTACAGTCGTTCTGTAGAAAGAGGAATTGTCTTCTTGTTGGAGCTCAAGACATTTTCTTGTCCTTTCTTCTTTTCTAACTACTTTTTGTTTATTAACTAGAATGTAAACTAATAAAAGCCCTCACCTTCTCCTTCCTGCTCTGCTTTTATATGTTACCAGACTAGATGTCAGCGTTAAAAATGGAGGAATTACAACGTTAAACTGTATTAAAAACTCACTTGACTTCTGTGTGACAACATTTAGCTCGCTTTAAACAGTGCAGGTGGTGACTGACTGACACGTTTTTACTGTAGGTTTATGCGTTCGCTGCTGAACGTTCAGTACCATCAACCTTCATACTAGACTCGACTCAACCTGACTGGACTCAGCTGTTGCTGATATTGATATCAGCTCTCATACATAATCGCTGCCCTCAATACTTCCTGTACATGCTGAACTGCTGCCCATATGCCGAAGAATACCAAAGAGACACTCGGGGGCTTCAGGCCTCACCAGATTCGTTCATATACCAGAGTCAGACAGTAGACTCAGGGGTTATTAGCCTGTTAGCCTGTTAGTTGTACTGGACTGGACTGCTGGAATGGTCCTTTAAGCCCTTTGGTCCTTCTTTGCATATGCAGATTTGTTCAGGCATGAGTGTGTGTGAGACATGTGATGTGTGGATGCGTGTTGGAGCTAAAGATGCTAACAAGATAATAACAATAATAATCGTAGTAAACCAATGCATCTGTTCAAGAACACACAATGTAAATTATTATTCTCATACTCATTATTATCATTGCTATTCTCATTATCATTTAAAAACAAAAGCTTGGTCAGTGTGTCAGTTTTACACATTTCTGTGGGTTTTCTGCAGGTCTGGTTCAGTACAGTGACGACCCAATGACCGAGTGGCATCTGAACACCCACCAGACCAAACAATCCCTGATGAGGGCCATAGCCTACCTGCGACAGCCAGGAGGAGGCACCAACACAGGTGATTTAACAACACGCTGTCTGATTGTAAAAATAATTATAATTGTAATATGATAATAATAATTGTAATATTATTATGATTATTAATATTGAGATATTATATTATTATATAATATCATGCTATAATATTATGAATCAAAGATTGCTGCTGCTGTTATAGTGATAGTGATTATAATAATTATATTAACACAATCACAACATTAAAAATCATAATGATTTGAGCGTCTCACAATAGAATTTGAAGCTCTGTGATTGGATGTTTCCAACTGAAATGCACCTCTTTCAGTTTTTATGTCTACAGGCTTCTAGCTTTGACTTTTTATCAAAGAAACAGATATTTTTAACAAGGTTGTGGAAGTGCTCCAACTATCAGTCACCTAACAGTCATTGCAACAGTCAGCTTTTAAATCCTCTTTATTACTGTCATACAGGAAAAGCTCTGAACCACATCCTCCATAATGACTTTAAACCCAAAATGGGAATGCGTGCAGACTCCCACAAAATTGCTATCCTGATTACTGATGGAGCGTCTCAGGACGATGTATCCCTCGCCTCGCAGCACCTGAGAGACACCGGCATTGAGGTCTACGCCATTGGTATAGTGGCCGTTTTACTGTGTTCCAAGTTTCAGGCCACTTAATCTGTAAAGTATCTAAGTTTTGACTTGCATTCCACTGAATTAAATCCACTTTTCTTGTGGAAACCAAATGTACTCACAAGTCCACAGGATGCAGGGAAAATACTGAATGAAATGACATTGCATTGAGCCTGGTTCATTAATGACTTGATGTTGTATCCCAAACTTTAACACACGTTATTAGCAGCTATCACATGTACACATGGTATACATGTTATGGACAGTCAAAAACTGGAACATGTGCTTTTAAAAACTACCTTACATTTAGCATTTTCCTCTGTCAAAAATAATAAAAATATATTTTCCTGCATTCAAGCACCCAAGAACAGAATAATAGCAATTATATACTTAAGCTTAGCAAAGTCCACCCATAATACTCTTCAAAATATACTTAAACTGTACATAAGCTATACATAAACAGTTTAATGAACTTAAATAATGTTAGCATGTAATTACAACAGAAACTATTTATTAAACTCCATTATATGCCTTAGTGATTCTTACAATTGGTGATTTGTTAGTTTGAACAGCAAAGAAGCAGCACAGCTTCAGAAAAGTTTGTAAATTAAAGATAAACTCTGAAATATTCTGCAACAATATCATGAAACTACATTATTTTACCACAAAAGAATGAAGTGAAATTAATATGAATTGAACATATTTCATGTTTGTGAAAATAAAAATGTTAGCTTGAAAAACCCTTCAAATATATAATGACTACATTTGTTGTTAATGTCTTACGTAATTAAATGAAATTAAGCATGTTTCAAGACATTGAAAGTTACTTTTAATAGTGAGCTACAATAAACTAAAATCAATGGCAACCCACGAGGAAGAAAGTCAAGCTAAAAACACATGGTATGCTTTGGTAGATGGTCAGTAATGTTGTAAAATATGATTTCTATTTAATGAGATTTAAAATGCACAACCATCAGCATGTCCTATCAGTTCAGTTTCAGGAGCAGAAAGCAACAGGAAATACTTTTTTATTTTATCAACCTAACAGTTTCTTTGTTGTGGGTCTCATTTTTTAAGGCCCAGTCTTAACAGTATTTCTTTCTTCCAGGTGTAACGGATGCAGAGAAGGATGAGCTAAAGGCCATCGCCTCTTATCCTGTTGAAAACCACATGTACATGCTCAGTAACTTCTCATCCCTCCTGAACATCATTGACGACTTCACCAGCAACCTCTGTAACAGTATCAATGGCAACTTAGGTAGGCAAAGAGTCCATCATAATCAAACAGCGATATGTGTTAGCACCACACTGATCTGCTGGTATCAGAATCAATCTTAAGACATCAAGTTTTAAAAGTTTTTAGGCATCACCTAAATATGAATTGTTACAGTTAGATATCAAGTTGTCTTATAGCAGGGAAATACGATTTATTGGTCTATAGCATAAGTAAATATGCCTTAAACTGGGATCTCACATCAGGTGTTGATGGAGGAAAGGTACAAGATGTCTTGATACTTCACAAAGTGTAGTTTGTGAGTGTTGTTGTCAGTCTGTTGGGACTGCAGCATTCAATGTGCCCTGTTCACCTCTGAGGTATACTGGAAGGATTTGTGTCCCAAAATTTCCAACAGCACCCTGTCCACAAATTCCCTCAGTCGCTGGCCTGTTTTGTTTGTTTTTCCTGTATGCTCAGTGCCAAGCTTGGTCTAGCAGCCTCAGTGACATCCTGGATCACTCTCAAGATTTGCTCCATAGTGTTACACTAGATGGTGAGTTCTAGTGGCGATATTATTTGTTCTCTCTCTCTTCATCAGGTTACATGAATGATCATACCTTATTAAATGTACTCTACCATTGCACAGACACAGCATTAAAAGTATAGCTCGGATATTCACACGACAAGAGAAAGCAGGAGCAATTTTGAGTTTAAATTTACTGTACGTATGAGGTTTTTAAGTGATTCACTTGAGCTCTCCTGGACTGACCTCAGACCAGCAGTAACAACTACAGTTCACTGTTTGAGCTTTGGTCTGATAGCATTAGCTGCTACTGCTGAAAGCAATAATCTGACAGAGGTAAACAAAAAATGGGCAGAAGGTCAAGCATTGGGGTCTACCAGAGTGTCATTCCTCATGCTACCACAGATGGTGCCAGACTAAAAAAAAATCTAATCCAACAAATAGCATCTTGCAATATTTTCTGTACATTTGTGTACTTGTGTAAGGGTATGAAGGTGCTCTCTCTCTCTCTCTCTCTCTCTCTCTCTCTCTCTCTCTCTCTCTCTCTCTATCAATAACTTTTTTGAAGTTGAAATAATCTTTATCAGCATGAATATTGCAGTTAATACTGATGAATTTAATGATCTTTCTCTCTCCAGACTCTGTCAGGCTGGTGAATGGGACTACTATGTGTTCAGGCAGACTGGAGGTTAAGTTTAACCAGTTTAACCAGTCATGGTCCTCAGTGTGTGAAGCTGACCTTGACCAGCAGGATGCAGAGGTGGTCTGTAGGGAGCTCGGCTGTGGGGCTCCTTCAGTCCTCCAGGGGGCGCTCTATGGAGAAGTGGAGGCTCCAATGTGGACCAAAGAGTTCCAGTGTGGAGGCCATGAGTCTGCTCTCCTGGACTGTGGAAGATCAGACTCAGCTAGAAGCACCTGCTCATCTGGCAAAACTGTTGGACTCACCTGCTCAGGTAGAAGAGGAGCTGCAGCTTTGATTTGGCTTCATTTCTGTTCTAATGAAACTCACTTTATTCTTTTACTGATGACTCTCTTGTTTCTCTTCAGAGCCTGTCAGGTTGGTGGGAGGAGCCAGTCGCTGTGCAGGTACACTGGAGGTGAGACGAACAAAGTGGAGACCAGTGCAGGACTCTGATTGGACCCTGAAGGAAGCAGCTGCAGCCTGTGGAGATTTGGACTGTGGCTCTGCTGTTTCAATAGGAAGGAGAAATAATTCCTTAGAGGAATCTGTATGGTGGATCAGATCTGACTGTGTTCAGTCTGGATATGCCCTGAGGGAATGTGCATCATCAAGTTCCTCTTCCTCCATCGTGGAGCTCCTCTGCTCAGGTAAGTCCATCAGTGACATCATCTATGACAGTAATATTTTCCTTCCTCTGGCACAGTGATAGTCAGTGGTTTCCATTGGACTGAACTGTTAACTTATCCAGGACGACGGCATCCTAAAGGGTAGAGAAGTTATCTTGTTCCTGGAGGCTCATTGCTTCAAACCCCCATAAAATGCTGGTTCAGCCAATCATCTCTCTGTGTTTACAGACCTGCTGGTTCAGCCAATCATCTCTGTGTCTTCTACAATGAACGGGATCTCCGAGGCCCAGCAGCAGGGGTTTCAAGTGCATCGGGGCTCCGACTTCACAATCAGCTGCTCCGTCCAGCCTCAGTACCCAGGAGGCTCCTTCCACCTCACCTTCACCTCCTCCAACACAACATACAACTACACCCAGCCAGCTGTCAATCACTCTGCTGACTTCCTGTTTCCTGCTGCAGACCCCGCCCACCAAGGAAGCTACAGCTGTGTTTATGAAGTCTTTGTTTTTTCTCATAACTTCTCCTCTGAGAGCCGTCTGCTGTCTCTCACTGTCACAGGTAAGCTGAAGCAGAGTGTGAAGCTCAGTGGAACTGAGACGTCACACTGACTTTGTTTCCATGTTTGTAAAACATGATAAAAAGTCATCAGGCAGCAGGACCGACCCAGCGACCTACAGAGAGCTGAGGCAGAATCTGATGAAGGAACTGTAAACTGTTTCCTTCCCGGCTTCTTTAATGTTATTGAACCATAACAACTGTGTTGTAGTGAAAAGTAAAAGACAGCAAACGAGTCAGTGAAGCCACAATAATGGTAAGAAACTGGGTAGATACAGAAGAGTTAAGTCAAAGGAAACTTCACTTGTTTGAGATTCTTCAAGACATCTCACCTCTCATCCAAAAGTCTTCTTTGGGTCTGACTGACTGGTGGGGAGTAATCCCTGTAGTTTGTTTACACTTGAAGAGTCATTAAGGTCACATATGGGATGTTAAAGATAAAATATACTAACTCAACATAAAATAGTTTATTTTATTAAAGACGAACTGAACACTAAATTGTTTTTTTTGCCCTGTACACATAATCACTTAGCTTCTTGTTGGCATATGATGTTAATACAGGTGATATTTCCAACAATACACGTATTAAGTTTAAAAACAGCTTTTTCTTGCCCAAGATTAATTTATTTGTTTCTGCTTGGATTAGAAAATGCTGGTCCTCCCTAATTGTAATGTTAGAGGTAAGACTCAAAGAAGAACAAGAGAAAGTTGAAAAAAACAGATATACGACCAGAATATAGTACAAAACACAAAACAATGGTCCAGTTTGCTTTTCTAGCACATGCCATGTGTCTGTTGGATGGTAGCTGTTGTACTCATGATGTCATGTGATCTAATGTGATGACTGAATGTTTCTCATCAGATCCAACAGTTTTTATCATCAGACTGGTCGTCCTGCCGGTGACTCTGCTGTTGTTCATCATTGCCATCTATTTCATCCTGAAGGTACTGAACACATGTTTGTTGTTTAGAGGACTGGTTGAAATGAAGCACTCAGCCTGTTTATATTGAACTGAAGAGAGGACTGATGCAGTAACTTAGATCTGTGTTGTCATGTCTCTCCAGGCCAGCAGGGGGCAGAAGTCAGGCCAGCAGGAGAACATTGAGCTGGATTCTTATAACCTCGGTGTTTCCAGAGCTGAAGGAGAGCCGGCTGAAGAGGAAGAAGCTCAGAGAGCAGAGTAGAACCTCCAAGGAGTCACACAAACATCCATCAGCTCAGTGGAGGATTTTATATTTTTTACACAGATGTTCCCTTTAAAGTAGCACTTAAATCACTGCAGAAAAGGTTTCATCTCTCCTTTCACTCCCATGTGATAAACCAACCAGCTTTTTGCAGCCCGTATCTCAAGGAGTGACGTCATATTGGACAATTCTGCACCTCATGATTTACGAGTTACCAGTGCTTCACTTGGTGTGGAATGACCAACAGCTTATATTCATGTTTGCAAGCTTTAGATATAGATATAGACATATAACATGTATAACAGACATTGCTGATTCATTTAGTTGACTTTATGGCTCTTCTCTACATGTGCTACTTTTACTCTTGTTTTA
Organism: Thunnus albacares; assembly: GCF_914725855.1. Classification (NCBI taxonomy): domain Eukaryota; kingdom Metazoa; phylum Chordata; class Actinopteri; order Scombriformes; family Scombridae; genus Thunnus; species Thunnus albacares. The sequence continues at coordinate 26,713,468 of NC_058125.1, read as the reverse complement.
CAACTGTTAATCAGAAGTTAGTCTCACTTTAAAATACTGAACAAACAGTTTTGCAAATGTTTTACGAGGAAGGAAACACATTCAACTCATTTGTTCGAATTACAGGATAAACACAATGAGTTTAATGCAGATTGTAAACTTAACTTTTGTTTGTCTACAAAAAACTCCGATCAGTCGACTCAGGAAAAACAAACCTCACACACATCAGCAAAACTGTCACAAAATACTCGATTATCTGTATATACTTTTATTTTGTCATTATTAATCTCTCACGTCAACAATTATAACTTTTTTACTTTAATGTTTTATGGTCAAGAAATCATTTTTATAAAATACATCCTGTTTTTCTTCACTGCCTTTTATATACTTGAGTGTTTGAGCACAAAAATTGTTATTCAGCTGACATGTAATTTTCTCATTTTTATATTTGTTCTTTGAGTTAACAAAATTCAATAAATCAAACATTTATTGAGTCAGATCAAATGTTTCATCTTTGAGCACCACTTTCTGATCAGTCACTGTTTATAAAGGATTTATAAGCATTAATTAATGGTTAATAAGTCACTTACTGATCATTTAGAGATAAGTTATAAGCCATTATTATGGATAACTTCTGGGTTGCAAGTAGAAAGCTGACATGAAAATTCTTTCCGACTCCTAATTAAGTCTCAACATGACGTGAACGCTCAAGCTTTCATCCAAAGTTTAAGTCAATGTTTTTCAGACAAACTTGTGAACCAAAAACAGGACGAAATAAAATCTAACAATAATAAAATAAAACCAAAAAAAGAGAAAAAAACCAAACTTCAAATTTCACATCTTTATTATGACATCTCAAAATCACATACAAAAAAAAGAAAAAACACAACAAAAATATATATTACGTAAAAAATGAGGTCTCGACACATTTCACATATATGATACAAACTGATTCATCTTCATTGACCTGACAACAAGAATAAATAAAACTGGAAAAACATCAGTGCAAAGTATTTTCATTTCATTTGAGCAGTAATCTTTGACTTTATGTTTCAAACACTCTGCCTGATGTGTGTAATCAGAACAGTTCAAACATTTGTTGTCAAAGGTTCATTATCACCACAGAGCACTGAGGTTGTGATCAGAGGCGATTCTGAAAACCCTCCCTGTTGGTGCGTTTAAGGACACTCTGACATCTGCATTGCACTGATGGTCTCTGCTGTTACACAGAATCAAATCCACAAAAACATTAAAAAACGTGTTGCTGTGGACCAGATAATGTGACTTTGATCATTTCTTGCATTAAAGAAGCTCTAATATTAAATGTTACAGTGTTTCTGAGCACAACAGACAGATGTGAAAACATTCAACTCAAAACTGTTTTACTACACTGCAATAATGCAACTGATAAAAGAAAAATGGGATAAAACATTCAAAAAGACCTTTAACACAGCAAATAGAAAACACTGATATAAAATATTAACTATACATCACAAAGCTTTCAGCGTGTCCTTTTTCCACAGGAAAATGACAACACTTGGACATCAAGAAGTCTGTGGTTCCTCAGGCATAGTTAGCAGCAGTTAGCAGGGAGTGACTGCGTGTCTCTCCTGCCTCCACACTGTTTGTGCAGTAAATAATCAACTTTGCGGCGTCCCGTGCACTCTGAAGCGATACATGCAGGTGTACTCCTGGTGGCCCCAGTTGGACAACACCTGCACCTCAATGATCTGAAAGGTTCGGTCGTTTTCCTCCTGTCGAAGAAGAAAAAACAATAAGCTGAAATCACAGTAAAGGTGTGGTGTCATTGGCGAATCTGCACACTTAGCGTTAATTTAAAAATAGTGAATAGTGAATATAAAGGCTTTTGGATAGTCTAAAGGTTTTAGATTCCAGATTTTTTTATTGGGAAAAAAATAATTTTTGCACAACATTCTCGCACAATTATGAATAATTGCCAACAATACTTTGCCTCACACGGGGCACCATTTTGTTGGGCCTTGCTACAAGTTTGGCTACTCAGCAATAATTAATCATTATCAAAGAAAGCCTGGTAGCACCCTGTGGCTCTATCTAACAGGCTCTATTTCTTACTCAGGCTGGAATGCATAACAGTAACAGCCAGGTACAAACTATCTATGTGTCACAGGACCAGTTGCATGCTGTGTTTTAATTAAAAAGGGGAGCACTTGAGTAAACAGCCAATTCTGACAGCTTGACTAGGTGTCATTGAATATGTGTTATTTGAATGCTGAACCGAAATCCTTTTAATTCCTAAAGAGTAGGTATAACTTGAGTGGCTGGCAGCAATGGTAAATTCTTAATATAATACTATGGGAACACTGTAAACAAACAATCATTATCATTACCTCTCCATCTGTATGCATTCATGTAACATCAATGCATGTCACTAACTTTGCTTCTTCCCCGGAGTTTTTTGTGCTTTCTCATCTCACAGAAAAACCTGACTCCCGGGCCGAACCTTCGCGGTCCTTCACAGTCCTGGTGGCATCCTTCCCTGTCTATTGATGCTTGTGCTTGTTGTTGTTTGTTGTTGTCATTGTTTTTCTTCTGTCCCCCCTCCCCCTTTCCCTCTCTCTTTCTCTCTCTCAACCCAACCGGTCAAAGCAGATGGCCGCCCACCAAGAGCCGGGGTCTGCTTGAGGTTTCTACCCGTTAAAGGGGAGTTTTTCCTTACCGCTGTCGCCAAGTGCTGCTCATGGGGGAATTGTTGGGTCTCTGTAAATTAAAGAGTACGGTCTTGACCTGCTCTATGTGAAAAGTGCCTTGAGATGACTTCTGTTGTGATATGGCGCTATATAAATAAAGATTGATTGATTGATTGATTGATTGATATCACAGATAATGATTAATTATTAAAATCAATAGCAGAGGAACAGACACGTCCTCATTTCAACACCATCATAAACAAGATGATCTTTTTATGAAATATAACATTAACTTCCAGGTAAAAAGAGCAGAGATGTGACTTCACACAACAAAGGCATTATATTTAGTGTGTCATCTATTAATTTTATTGATCATGAGGATCTGGTGGTTTTCCACCTTAGTTAAAGAATCCAGATTAATTTTTGACGTCATGGTCGATACCTCATATGTTTAATCAGGTCAGTACCTGAACAGAAACTGGTCTCAAAATCTTTACATTTACCTAAAAACATTTTGTATTTCTGCAGTTATATCCCTGATCGTGTGCAGAAGGCTGTCAAACAGCTCGTAAATCATTTTAATAATCAGACAGGTTCCTTTCTTTGACGTCAGCAGTTTGATCAGAGTCTTCTTTTAACAGGAAATGTGTTGATGTAAAGGTACATAAATCGGTGACAATAATTGTATATTGATCACTTTTATATTTTAAAAACTTTTTTGTGTGAAACCTAGTGTGTTTTATCCCTGACAGCAACATGGCTGCAGGGTGCATCTCTCAGTCAGTCCACCTGTAGTTTTGAGTGAAATATCTCAACAACTATTAAACAAATTGCCACCAAATGTGGTTCAAACATTCATGTCTTTCCTCAAGATAAATCTTTGATTTGTTTCATCTAGCACCATCATCTGGTCAAAACTCTAATTTTGAAATTTGTGAAAACTGGTATAAAACAAGAACAATGAGCTTGTTAACAATATGGATGGTAGAAAAACTTTTTGGGAAAATAACCAGAAGCACATTTTTTAAAGCCTCTGATTGGTTGGTTTCAAATCTTAAGTACCTCATTATATCGTTAAATATTCATCCCCACAAGAACACACATGATCATTAAAAAAACAGGAATACAGAAATCTCATGTGAATGAACCAAAACTGTTCCATCTGTGTTCATGTAGGAAGCGTTACTCAGAGTAAGAAGCTGGAGGTTCTTGTTAAAGTAGCATATACTGTCATACTCTGCAGTGATGACTCACAGTGACTGAGAGTTTAAGTTTAAGTGTTTGCACTAAACTGATCTCTGGAAAACAACCCCAGAAAAGACACCCAGAAAACCCTCCTTCAGATAGAAAGTTGCTCCCCCCCCCGACACACACACACACACACACACACACACATGCATCTAGTATTAAGCCAACATTTTGTTTGTATTTATTAATTTTTCTTCTTGTTGTTTTGTTTGTACTGTCCCGTGTCATATGTGTTCTTGTGTTAATCACTTATGTTCCACTCAATACAAAGAACAGTAAATAAAATTTAAAAAAACAGAAAACACACAAACAACTCTGCAGCAGTCACTGCTGTATGTCGCAATAACTGCTGTGATGTTGCCACGGTAACAGCAGTATAATCTCAGCTGCTCATCAGTGAGTTTATCCTCAGACCCGCTGATTGGTCCATCTCACTGTCAATCAATATATCAATAGCTCTGATCCTTACAAGCCAAATGAGCTGTCACGATTGGTTGCGTGTTGTCATGGTGATCCAAACCACATGTGAGCATCAAGTTTTAGTTGGTTGGTCCAACCTTACTAAATGGAAGCCCCCCCATCCCCAGTGCAAATAACAGGCTGGAGTGTGTATGAATGAGAGGTGCGTTGGATAAACGTCCTTCATTTACTTTAGCTGTCAGTCACATGATGAAGCCGCTCAGAGCCGTTTCAGCCAGCAGCTTCCTGTCAGAAAGCACATGAAGCTGATGAGGAGATAAAGGATTCAGAGGAAACACCACATCTGATTAACATAAAAAGACACGATGAGTCCAACAGACGAGCAGAGAGAGACGACACAGAGACAGAGACAGACGTCTACCTGGACATGGATCACCTGCTGATGCTGTTGCTGCTGCTGTGGAGCTCAGGTAAGACTCTGCTGTAATGTAAAAATACTGAGTTCAAGTCAAACAGCAGCTTTGAAAACTGCAGTAAAAGTCAACATGGTCAGTAAAATGTAGTGAAGTGTGTTCAGTAAAAGTTCTGATACTTGCTGTAATGAGTTTTATCTCTTTAACTTCAAAAAACAAACCAATAATTCATGTGTTCATTATCTAATAATGAAAATTCAAAGCATATAAATGTAAAATCCTGCTGACGTCTTCAAGCTGTTCGTGAAGTGACTTAAGTGACTTTTTATTATTCTACCTCTGTGTTCATTATCAGATGGGTGACTGTGGATTGTTGGACCTGTTTATTTAGGATGTTTGGATTTTACATTATTTGATGTGTTTTAATCATTTGATGTGTTATTTTGTTGCTGTAATCTGACATAAAAGAGCTTCCATATAACAGTGTAGCCCAGTAAACATTTACACGAAAGCATCAGGAGCTACAGGAAAGTTATATGTGTACTTATACATACATACTGATGCACATATACAAAATACACATCACACAGTTTCTCCTGGAAGACATTCACAGTGTTGCACTCTGATGGTGACATGAAACCTGACAGACGTAGTTGACAAGTGAAGTTCAAGCCACTTTCACACCTGCACACACCTGACCAAACACTGCCATAAGTGGGTGAGACTGTCTGTTACAGACAACTCTTTATGAGCCACTCTGTTGTCATTTTTTCACCTTTATTTATTCACGAGGGTTTCACTGAGAACAATGCTGTCTGTTTCAGGAACACACTGATCACATTCATACAGTTGCACATTCACACCTGGAAGCTGTCCAGTCCAGCAGAATTTATGTCCCCACAACATGAGGAACACAAGTATACACACACACACACACACACACACACACACACACACATTGTCGCAGGTCACTTTTAGGGACATTACATAGACATTAATTTCCTGGAGACATACCCTAACCCTAACCTTCTTTAAGACTTTTTTTGTTCCTTTTAACCCTGTAAGGTCCACTGTTGCAATATTACAACAATCACTTTTAGCTGTCCTAAAACCCTTTAATTTCTGCATCAGAGGCCTACAACAACATCTGAGAGGTGAAAAAAAAAGTTTGCTCATTTTTTCCTATATTTAGGCTTTACAGGGTTAATAATGAAAACTATTAACATGACATTTAAAAACATGTTTTAATCCTCTCAAATGTTCCTTCAAATCAGCTGCAAACTTCCTCAATGACAGAAAACAGTTTGTTTTAATGGGAACAAAATGAAGTTGAGAGGTTTTTCTGTGACAGGAAAGTGTTTGAGGACAAACTGATTAGCATCTGATGTGAGATTACAGAGTATACTTCTGTTACCATGGCAATGCAAGAGCAATTCTTATCACATATAGGACTGACTGTTGCGAAACACTTTTTAAATTTTTTTCTTATCAAATATACGTGTTTGAGCCGCTTCCTGTAACTCTGTCAAACTTTTTCTCACACTTAACCCCTAAAAGTTTCCACTTGTCATTGCTTAAAGATTGTTAAAACAATCAAAATCCTTTAAACAGAGTCTTCATTTTAAGATTTAATGATTTATGTTATGGGAACTTGAGTTTTTTTCCACAAAAGGGAAGTGAGTCCCCACAATGTGACTGTGAAGATTTATATCCTCACAATGTGAGGAATATAAGCACGCATGCACACAGCAGCACATCATGATGCTGATATGTAATAGGGAGAGATGTGTGTTTGGATATCAGTAGGAAAAACCTTTGTTTTCATTTCCATAGCAATGTGGCTGAGGTCTTACATCTGGGACACACTGGATGCGTGAGCAGCGCGTGTCACGTGCTGCTGCTGCAGCGCGTCATCTTGAGATTCGGGGCGTGATGCGCGCGGTTCTCAGCAAAATTAGACAGGGAACATGATCAGTTGATAGTCATATTGACATCATAGCAGCAATATTACATCTTTCACTATGGTTTCAAATGTTTGTATCTGTGCAATGTGTCACAGACATGAAGTGTCACCACTGCGCGTCAGCCTGTGCGTACACACTGGGGCAGGGAGCCTCTCTGGTGGGGAACTCCAGCCATTGAACCAATTGAAAAACGGAGATTCTTTTCTGGACTCCTGTTTGCTTTCTGTGATATTAGTTCAAACCGGGGCTCCTGCCTGTTGTTTCACCTGCTTCCAGACGGAGATTTGGTGTTGTTGTTTTCCTTATTTGTTGTCAGTTTCCCTCCTGACAGTTAGTTTGGAGGTTTGCTTGTTGGAGTGTGTTTGGCTCGTTTGGGGAACTTGTTGTTGTCTGGAGGAATTTTCTTCACTTGGAGTAGTGACAGTGGGGGTTTAACTGGCAGAATGATCAGTATAATCAATAAAAAACCCTTCCTGTGTGAGGAGTGTATGTAGCTGACACAGAAGTAGCACCAACCAGACCCCACCATGCCTGTCAGAGAAAAAGCTGCTTTCACCTCACATAATTCATTCATTTCTCCCTCATCCTTCTGCTGATCTAACAACAGGTGACACTTTCTGAAACTGCATATCAGGCTAAACTCAAAGCCCCGCCCACTGTTTAGCAGTCCAATCAAATGTGAAGGATTTGATGTAAACCCCTCTTGTAACTGTGTACCAGTCAAATTTATATAATAACTTTCATGGGGCCTTTAATATCTGAGATCTGTGAACATGGTGACATCGCTAAAAAGACGTCTGATAGGTCAAAAATATGAGCAGTCAGATGATCAGACAGGAAACAAACCAACATGTTAGACAAACACAAGTTTTAATGAACTGTAGTTTTCCTTTAACTCTGTATGAAGCGTCTGTTGAGCTTGTGTTCATGTGTTCATCTCATCTGCTGCTCTTCAAAGAAGCAGAAAGTAGAAGCAGTGAGGTCAAGAAAAAAGGTCTTAAAGTTTCAGGCTGACCAGGCAAAGAGAGACGTTTGTTGTTCCATCATTTTTTTTTTCTGTTGTTGTCTTTTTACGAGGATTATTTCACCCAAAAATAATACCTCATACTGCAGTCTACCTTTACACAATCTGCAGGAATGTGAAGGAAACATGTAATATCTATAAAAATGTCATGTTTCATCCAGCTCTCTTTATTCATAGAAAATAAACTTTATTGTATGTATAATTCATATTCATATTATATCATAATAATAAATAAATTAATACAGGTATAATAAATGTACATTTTAATACATTTACACATAGCGCAACAAAAATAAAATCACATGAATTCCACTTGATTTAATAGCTCAGGTGGAAGTTACTGCTACTCTGCTAAACTAAGCTAAGCTAAGCTACCTTTAGCAGTAGTTTAACTGTTTTATTTGTCTCCATCATGTTTGGATTTAGCTGGAATAAGTTTACATATTATGTTACAGATAACAGCTCATGGGGAAAAAGTAACTTAGCTTTAGCTAAGACTAGCCATGGCTATATCAGCAGCTAGCTTAACTTGACAATGCTCTACAGTGTATATTGTGTAGTTCTGTGTAGTTCAGTCTAGTTGAAAGAGATTCTGGTTGGTTTTCCTCCTTAGTTCATTTCATTTGGGCAGATCTGAACACAGCAAACGTCCTCAGACCAAAATAACTTCACAGAGATCCTTTAGAGGAAGTGGTCTTGGTTCGTTTGTGGTTGAAACGTGATGTGGCCTCCATCTGACCAATTACACGGCTTCAAGTTTGAGCTAAATGGCTCCCGTAGCCAGGACCGCTTTGCATGCTGGGATGTTGATGAGTGAAATCAACAAGGTCCGACCTGTACTAACAAACAAGTACATTGTCTTCTTGGTATTTGGGCAGATCGGAGCTTCTTCAGGACCTTCTTCCTGTGTTTATGTTCTCGCTCCCGCCCCAGACACATCTGACCAATGAGAAGAGAGAACATTCTCACCTGGCTTTTAATGATGATTTTTGGTTCACTTAGATTTCTTTCTGTGTGTAAAGAAACAGAAATAAGTTTATCATGACATCCATTGATTCAGACCAGAACAAACACCTTTTCTTAAGATGTCTAGCTTGCTGTCTGTCTCTTCTAGAGCCTCCAGATGTCCAGAAACAGCTCTGTGTTTGTTCAGTTCACAGCTCTGCTCCAATCTAAATGTGAAATTTCTGATTTTCTCTCCAGGACTCCAGGCTGAAGATAAACACCAATCAACAGGTAAAAAGAGAGAAAGAGAGAATAGGCGCCTCCTTTGGAGGTGTTCAGGCTCATCCAACTGGTAGGAGACCACAGTGCAGAACACGCTGGAGAGATTATATGTATCTCATCTGGTCTGGGAACACCTCTGGATCCCCCAGGAGGACCAGCACCTAGATAAGCAGCTGAGAATGGATGAAGTTTGGTTCATGTCCAAATAGTCTCAAAACTAATGACACAGCTGTACTTTTTGTTTGGTGTTAATTGTCAAATGTCAGTGTGCTGACATGCTGAACTAAGATGGTTAACATGGTAAACACTATACCTGCTAAATGTCAGCATGTTAGCATTTAGCTCAAAACACCACTGTGTACAGTCTCACAGTGCTGTTAGCATGACTGTAGACTTTCAGGATGTGTCCGAAATCCCTCCCTGGTTCACTCATTCACTACTCACTAATACACACTGTCTGCTGTGGAGTCGCACACCGCTAATTTTGGTGTCTGTAAAATGCAATGCATGGCATTGTGGGATTGTTTGCAGGAAGTAGTGTTCACAACATGAACATTACTTTTTTGATCCATTGTGGAACATTTTAGGCTCTACATATTGGATAAATTTGCACTTTGTAGTAAATAGTGAGTGATTTCAGACACAGCCTTAGTCTTACTTCAACATTTGGTCTCTTGTGTCGTATATCCCACAATCCTCTGTTTTCCTCCAGGTTCTCAGTGTGAAAGCACAGCCAAGGCTGACATCGTGCTGTTGGTTGACGAATCTGGGAGCATCAGCCCTGAAAACTTTGCAATCATTAGGTCCTTTCTAACTCAAATAATCAACAACTTCGACATCGGCCCTGACAAAGTCCAGATCGGTAATATTTTTACTACTACAACTATTCACACTACTGATCCTGGTACTATTACTACTACTGCTTGTGTATAAAGTACTCAAAACACTAAAATCTTTACAGCACATCGTGAAACACACACAGGTCCCGTATTATAAATTAGCAAAAGAGCAGCAAAATGGGACATGATAACCAGAGTAGTCAAGGTTATGGCTGATGTGAGGATAAAAGGACCATACCAGTGGTTTTACATGTTTAAGCTAAATAACTGCTGTCTGCATACAGCCTCCATTACTGCCAGTTATTTCCCAAAACATGCAGACATATTTTAGCTTTTGTATTAACTTGCAGAATTCTCAAAATGTTCAAAATGAAATGTTCAGGAGATACACCTACCTTATAATTCAGTGCTTCATCTACAGAAACACACATTTATATCATGTTAATTATGATTCAGCTTGTAAAACAATGTTTTATCCAGACACTGATTTCCATGGTGGAGATATACTGTACATTCCTTCTGTGTAGGTCCGTGTTGGATCAGTTAGCAGGACAGATGTTCTGACTGAACAGACTCTGTGAAGCACACCGCATTTCTGAACAAAACATTCTAGCTAGGAGGGATGCACAACTTTGTCATGTTGGTTCATCCACAGCATCAACTTTCTACAGTCGTTCTGTAGAAAGAGGAATTGTCTTCTTGTTGGAGCTCAAGACATTTTCTTGTCCTTTCTTCCTTTCTAACTCATTTTAGTTTATTAACTAGTATGTAAACTAATAAAAGCCCTCACCTTCTCCTTCCTACTCTGCTTTTATATGTCACCAGACTAGATGTCAGCGATAAAAATGGAGGAATTACAACGTTAAACTGTATTAAAAACTCACTTGACTTCTGTGTGACAACATTTAGCTCGCTTTAAACAGTGCAGGTGGTGACTGACTGACATGTTTTTACTGTAGGTTTATGCGTTCGCTGCTGAACGTTCAGTACCATCAACCTTCATACTAGACTCGACTCAATCTGACTGGACTCAGCTGTTGCTGATACTGATATCAGCTCTCATACATACTCGCTGCCCTCAACACTTCCTGTACATGCTGAACTGCTGCCCGTATGCCGAAGAATACCGAAGAGACACTCGGGGGCTTCAGGCTTCACCAGATTGGTTCATGAGTCATATCGTGGAAATTGTCTGAAAAACAAAACACACATATGAAATAATATACAAAATACTGCTGGGTTGAAGATTAAAAAATATTGTACAATAAGAAGACAGAACACACAAAGATTTACATCAGTTCATCTCAGCGAGCAAAAAGCAAACACCATTCTATTATAGTTGGAGAAGGAACAAAGAAATTATCTTTGATTGGTCAAATCGTACAAACTTCAGTTATGTATGTATGTTAACTAAGAGCCACATCACCTAAAGACACAAATCAGGAAAGATATGTGGCCTTTGACCCCTTAATATGTCCTGTTTACTCCAAGACACAGAGTTTTACCTTCTTGGGGATGAAACAGGATAGAGAAGGTCTACTGTCTAACCCTTGAGTCAGACAGTAGACTCAGGGGTTATTAACCTGTTAGCCTGTTAGTCCTACTGGAATGGTCCTTTAAGTCCTTTGCTCCCTCTATGCATATGCAAATTAGCACAGGAATGAGTGTGCATGAGACATGTGATGTGATAATAACAATAATAATACTAATAAACCAATGCATCTGATCAAGAACACTCAGTGCAAATTATTATTCTCATACTCATTATTATCATTGTTATTCTCATTATCATTTCAAAACAAAAGCTGAGTCAGTGTGTCAGTTTTACACATTTCTGTGTTTTTTGCAGGTCTGGTTCAGTACAGTGACGACCCAAAGACGAAGTGGCAGCTGAACACCCACCAGACCAAACAATCCCTGCTGAAGGCCATAGCCACGCTGCGCCAGAGAGGAGGAGGAACCAACACAGGTGATTTAACAGCACACTGTCTGATCCACACCAGCTTTACAATGTGAGCGACTCAGGCAGAGGCTCTGATTACATCTATTAGATATATTTACTTTCTGTATTTAGGTCTGTCAGCAGTGGAAAGAGAAGCTGTTAGTGATCCATATTTTGTACAAAATTTTAACTTTAAGTATTTATAGTATAGAATATATTGTATGTATGGAGCAATTTGTGAATGAAATTCACTCTCTTGATCAAGAAAACTGTATCTGCTAACAAATAACATTTTCAGAACAGAGACTTCAGATAAAGTTAATAAAAAGTATTTTGACTCATACTGATTCCAGAAACAGTAGAGTTACAATTTGAAATTAGATGATTTGATGCGATGATGGTAATTTGTATTATTGTTACTATGATAATATTAATAATAATTCTAAAACTATTATGATCATCATATATATCTATATATATATATTTTTTAAATTATTACATTACTATACAGTATCATGCTATGATATAATAAATAAAACATTGCTGAATGTGTTATAGTGATAGTGATTATAATAATTATATTAACACAATCACAACATTAAAAATCATAATGATTTGAGCATCTCACAGTAGAATTTGAAGCTCTGTGATTGGATGTTTCCAACTGAAATGCATTTTGGGAGTCATAGTTAACTTTCTCTCTCAGTTTTTATGTCTACACGCTTCTAGATTTGACTTTTTTTTATCAAAGAAACAGATATTTTTAACAAGGTTGTGGAAGTGCTCCAACTGTCAGTCACCTAACAGTCTCTGCAACAGTCAGCTTTTCAACTCTGCACCTTTTAAATCCTCTTTATTACTGTCATACAGGAAAAGCTCTGAACTACATCCTCCATAACAACTTTAAACACAATGTGGGAATGTGTGCAGACTCCCACAAAAGTGCTATCCTGATTACTGATGGAGAGTCTCAGGACAACGTATCCCTCGCCTCGCAGCACCTGAGAGACACCGGCATTGAGGTCTACGCTGTTGGTATAGTGGCCGTTTTACTATGTTTCAAGTTTCAGGCCACTTAATCTGTAAAGTATCTGAGTTTTGACTTGCGTTCCACTGAATTAAATCCACTTTTCTTGTGGAAACCAAATGTACTCACAAGTCCACAGGATGCAGGGAAAATGCTGAATGAAATGACATTGCATTGAGCCTGGTTCATTAATGACTTGATGTTGTATCCCAAACTTTAACACGTTATTACCTGCTATCACATGTACACACGTTATATATGTTAAACACGATCAAAATCTTGGTTTGATCTGAACTTACTTGCAGATTCCTCTACAGCACCAGTCAAAGGTTTGGTCACACTTTCTCATTCAAGTGAGTGGGAAGGTGTGTCCAAACATTTGACTGGTATTTTATATCTTAGCACATTATTGGGGGGATATTTGGAACATACACTTTAAAAACTGCCTTATATTTTGCATTTTCCACTGTCTTAAATAATAAAAATATGTGTTCATGCGTTCCAGCACCCAAGAACAGAATCATTTTTTAAGGTACAGTTTTAACAGTATTTCATTCTTTCAGGTGTAGGGAATGCAAACGAGGATGAGCTGAGGGTCATCACCTCAGATCCTATTAAAAACCACGTGTACACGCTCAGTCACTTCTCATCCCTCCTGGACATCGTCAACAACCTCACCATCAACATCTGTAACAGTACCAACAGCAGCTTAGGTAAACAAAGAGTCCATCAAGAGTCCAATTTCCAACAGCACCCTGTCCACAAATTACATCACTTGCTGGCCTGTTTTGTTTGATTCAGTACTCCAAAAATTCAGATATTGCAGCAGCTTGAGCAGTTCAACAAAGAGTCCTCTTTGGCTTTCAAAAAATCATTGTCTTCTTGCAGCTGGTGCACTTTGGATTCAAGCAGGGTTACTGTGCTGCTGTGAGATGACACTGTTTCCTCAGTGATGTCAAAGTGAGGGGCAGAGGCTTCAACTTTTTTCTTTGACAGCATTCAAGACCAGGCCGTAGTGTTTCCCTCATTTCTTCAGCCAGCGCTATACAGGACTTTTCCTGCTCAACTCATAGGCAGGATACTGTCAGCATTTCCCCTGTGGTCACCACAGGATGTCCCCCTCTTTGGATGGGTTTACGGCTTGATCTTCAAATTGTTAATCTTGCCCTTGCAGTGTTCTAAAGATGAAAAACTTATGTTATTCATAGCTAAATGTGCACTTTGTGTATAGTAGTTAAGGAGCTACTCCCCTTGTGTCAGCTCAGCTCAAAGCCATAGCGGAAATCCATGTTTCCACCAGTTTGTGTGGTATAAAGCCATAGGCTTTGATGAGATCCAGCCATATAGCAGACAGGTCTCTTTGACCTTCGTACACCTCTGTGATCAGCTGAGTAACCACTCCTGCTCAATGCACCCTGGGACCTTCAGGACTTCCCTTTCTGAACTGAGGTGTTGAAGTAGGAGTTCTTCTGAGTTTTCCAATAAGTTGTCGAGCAACAATACTGAAAGTTATCAGTATCATTATAAGTGCACTGCTGAGGTCTGAGATCATCTTGAGCTGTTAAATGTTGTTTGTGTTTTCCACCTTTGGAACTCAAAGACTCTCCGCTGTTAGACTACCTTCCCCCTTCTCCGGATCACCTTGAAGACCCCTTCACAATCATTGCAGGAGACTGGGGCATGTCTAGTAGAGCTTGTAAGGCACTCCTCTAGGGCCTGGGGCCGAGCTTGTTTTTGCAGCCCCAGTGACATCCTGGATCTCCCTCAAGATTTGCTCCATAGTTTTAAACTAGATGCTGAGTTCTAGTGGAGATATCAAAGCCCTGCCTTCTCCCAGGTGTTGTTCCCTCTCTCCTTCGCTGCAGGTGTTTTTGAGGTACCAATCAGTTCATCTCTTTGAAGCATGCCAGGTGACCGTTTCACTCCTGTGCAAGTAGTTTCTTGGTGGAATTGAAGGGGTCTGCCACAAACGCCCCTGTCAACATTAAAAAGAATGTTTTAGTCAGAGAAAAGGTATGAGTATCAGATGGGTCAATCAAGCTTGTTAGGAGATAAAGATGTCACATTTCATCAGGTATTGTTAAACACAGGTGTGCTGCTTCTTCCTGAAAGCAATAATCTGACAAAGGAAAACAAAAAATGGGCACGAGGTCAAGCATTGGGGTCTACCAGGGTGTCATTCCTCATACTACCGCAAGATGTTGCCAGACTAAAATATATTCTAATCCCACAAATAGCATCTTGCAATTTTTTCTGTACATTTGTGTACTTGTGTCAGGGTATGAAGGTGCTCTCTCTCTCTATCAATAACTTTTTTGAAGTTGAAATAATCTTTATCAGCATGAATATTGCAGTGAATACTGATGAATTTAATGATCTTTCTCTCTCCAGACTCTGTCAGGCTGGTGAATGGGACTACTATGTGTTCAGGCAGACTGGAGGTTAAGTTTAACCACTTTAACCAGTCGTGGTCTTCAGTGTGTGAAGCTGACTTTGACCAGCAGGATGCAGAGGTGGTCTGTAGGGAGCTCGGCTGTGGGGCTCCTTCAGTCCTCCAGGGGGCGCTCTATGGAGAAGTGGAGGCTCCGATGTGGACCAAAGAGTTCCAGTGTGGAGGCAATGAGTCTGCTCTCCTGGACTGTGGAAGATCAGACTCAAATAGAAGCACCTGCTCACCTGGCAAAGCTGTTGGACTCACTTGCTCAGGTAGAAGAGGAGCTGCAGCTTTGATTTGGCTTCATTTCTGTTCTAATGAAACTCACTTTATTCTTTTACTGATGACTCTCTTGTTTCTCTTCAGAGCCTGTCAGGTTGGTGGGAGGAGCCAGTCGCTGTGCAGGTACACTGGAGGTGAAACGAACAAAGTGGAGACCAGTGCAGGACTCTGATTGGACCCTGAAGGAAGCAGCTGCAGCCTGTGGAGATATGGACTGTGGCTCTGCTATTTCTACAGGAAGGAGAAAGAATTCCTTAGCTGGATTTGTATGGTGGATCAGATCTGACTGTGTTCAGTCTGGATATGCCCTGAGGGAATGTGCATCATCAAGTTCCTCTTCCTCCATCATGGAGCTCATCTGCTCAGGTAAGTCCATCAGTGACATCATCTATGACAGTAATATTTTCCGTCCTCTGTCACAGTGATAGTCGGTGGTTTCCATTGGACTGAACTGTAAACTTATCCAGGATGACGGTATCCTGAAGGGTAGAGAAGTTATCTTGTTCCTGGAGGCTCATTGCTTCAAACCCCCATAAAATGCTGGTTCAGCCAATCATCTCTCTGTGTTTACAGACCTGCTGGTTCAGCCAATCATCTCTATGTCTTCTACCATGGACGGGGTCTCTGAGGTCCAGGTCCAGCAGCAGGGGTTTCAGGTGCATCGGGGCTCCGACTTCACCATCAGCTGCTCCGTCCAACCTCAGTACCCAGGAGGCTCCTTCCACCTCACCTTCACCTCCTCCAACACAACATACAACTACACCCTGCCAGCTGTCAATCACTCTGCTGACTTCCTGTTTCCTGCTGCAGACCCCGCCCACCAAGGGAACTACAGCTGTGTTTATGAAGTCTTTGTTTTTTCACATAACTTCTCCTCTGAGAGCCGTCTGCTGTCTCTCACTGTCACAGGTAAGCTGAAGCAGAGTGTGAAGCTCAGTGGAACTGAGACGTCACACTGACTTTGTTTCCATGTTTGTAAAACATGATAAAAAGTCATCAGGCAGCAGGACCGACCCAGCGACCTACAGAGAGCTGAGGCAGAATCTGATGAAGGAACTGTAAACTGTTTCCTTCCCGGCTTCTTTAATGTTATTGAACCATAACAACTGTGTTGTAGTGAAAAGTAAAAGACAGAAAACGAGTCAGTGAACGACAACAATAGTAAAAAACAGAGTAGATACAGAAGAGTTAAGTCAAAGGAAACTTCACTTGTTTGAGATTCTTCGAGACATCTCGCCTTTCATCCAAAAGTCTTCTTTGGGTCTGACTGACTGGTGGGGAGTAAACCCTGTAGTTCGTTTACACTTGAAGAGTCATTAAGGTCACATATGGGATGTTAAAGATGAACTAAACATAAAATTGTTTATTTTTCACCCTGTACACATAATCACTTAGCTTCTCGTTGGCATATGATATTAATACAGGTGATATTTCCAACAATACACGTATTAAGTTTAAAGACAGCTTTTTCTTGCCCAAGACTAATTTATTTGTTTCTGCTTGGATTAGAAGATGCTGGTCCTCCTTAATTGTAATGTTAGAGGTAAGACTCAAAGAAGAACAAGAAAAAGTTGAAAAAATAAGAATAGGACCAATGAACCAGAATATAGTGCAAAACACAAAACAATGGTCCAGTTTGCTTTTCTAGCACATGCCATGTTTCTGTTGGATGGGAGTTGTTGTACTCATGATGTCATGTGATCTAATGTGATGACTGAATGTTTCTCGTCAGATCCAACAGTTTTTATCATCAGATGGGTCGTCCTGCCGGTGACTCTGCTGTTGTTCATCATTGCCATCTATTTCATCCTGAAGGTACTGAACACATGTTTGTTGTTTAGAGGACTGGTTGAAATGAAGCACTCAGCCTGTTATATTGAACTGAAGAGAGGACTGATGCAGTAACTTAGATCTGTGTTGTCATGTCTCTCCAGGCCAGCAGGGGGCAGAAGTCAGGCCAGCAGGAGAACATTGAGCTGGATTCTTATAATCTCGGTGTTTCCAGAGCTGAAGAGGAAGGAGCTCAGAGAGCAGAGTAGGACCTCCAAGGAGTAAAACAAACATCCATCTGCTCAGTGGAGGATATTATATTTTTTACACAGACGTTCCCTTTAAAGTAGCACTTAAATCACTGCAGAAAAGGTTTCATCTCTCCTTTCAGTCTCATGTGATAAACCAACCAGCTTTTTGCAGTCCGTATCTCAAGGAGTGACGTCATATTGGACAATTTTGCACCTCATGATTTATGAGTTACCAGTGCTTCAGTTGGTCTGGAATGATCAACAGCTTATATTCATGTTTGCAAGTTTTAGATATAGATATAGACATATAACATGTATAACAGACATTGCTGATTCATTTAGTTGACTTTATGACTCTTCTCTACATGTGCTACTTTTACTCTTGTTTTACAACTGTTAATCAGAAGTTAGTCTCACTTTAAAATACTGAACAGTTTTGTTGTTTTACGAGGAAGGAAACACATTCAACTCATTTGTTAGAATTACAGGATAAACACAATGAGTTTAATGCAGATTGTAAACTTAACTTTTGTTTATCTACAAAAAACTCCGATCAGTCGACTCAAGAAAAACAAACCTCACACACATCTGCAAAACTGTCACAAAATACTCGAATATCTGTATATAGTTTTATTTTGTCATTATTAACCTCTCATGTAAACAGCTGTAACTGTTTTTTTACTTAAAGATTTCCATGAATCCAGTTTTATGGTCTGAGTCAAGAAATCATTTTTATAAAATACATCCTGTTTTTCTTCACTGCCTTTTATATACTTGAGTTTTTGAGGATAAAAATTGTGTTATTCAGCTGACCGGTAATTTTCTCATTTTTATATTTGTTCTTTGAGTTAACAAAATTCAATAAATCAAACATTTATTGAGTCAAATCAAATGTTTCATCTTTGAGCACCACTTTCTGATAAGTCACTGTTTACAAAGGATTTATAAGCATTAATTAATGTTAATAAGTCACTTACTGATCATTTAGAGATAAGTTATAAGCCATTATTATGGATAACTTCTGGGTTGCAAGTAGGAAGCTGACGTGAAAATTCTTTCTGACTCCTAATTAAGTCTCAACATGACATGAACGCTCAAGCTTTCATCCAGAGTCAATGTCAATGTTTTTCAGACAAACTTGTGAACCAAAAACAGGACGAAATAAAATCTAACAATAATAAAATAAAACCAAAAAAAGAGAAAAAAACCAAACTTCAAATTTCACATCTTTATTATGACATCTCAAAATCACATACAAAAAAAAAGAAAAAACACAACAAAAATATATATTACGTAAAAAATGAGGTCTCGACACATTTCACATATATGATACAAACTGATTCATCTTCATTGACCTGACAACAAGAATAAATAAAACTGGAAAAACATCAGTGCAAAGTATTTTCATTTCATTTGAGCAGTAATCTTTGACTTTATGTTTCAAACACTCTGCCTGATGTGTGTAATCAGAACAGTTCAAACATTTGTTGTCAAAGGTTCATTATCACCACAGAGCACTGAGGTTGTGATCAGAGGTGATTCTGAAAACCCTCTCTGTTGGTGCGTTTAAGGACACTCTGACATCTGCATTGCACTGATGGTCTCTGCTGTTACACAGAATCAAATCCACAAAAACATTAAAAAACGTGTTGCTGTGGACCAGATAATGTGACTTTGATCATTTCTTGCATTAAAAAAGCTGTAATATTAAATGTTACAATGTTTCTGAGCACAGCAGACAGATGTGAAAACATTCTGCTCAAAACTGTTTTACTACACTGCAATAATGCAACTGATAAAAGAAAAATGGGATAAAACATTCAAAAAGACCTTTAACACAGCAAATAGAAAACACTGATATAAAATATTAACTATTGACAAAAAAAATGATACATCACAAAGCTTTCAGCGTGTCCTTTTTCCACAGGAAAATGACAACACTTAGACATCAAGAAGTCTGTGGTTCCTCAGGCACAGTTAGCAGCAGTTAGCAGGGAGTGACTGCGTGTCTCTGCTGTCTCCACACTGTTTGTGCAGTAAATAATCAACTCTGCGGCGTCCCGTGCACTCTGAAGCGATACATGCAGGTGTATTCTTGGTGGCCCCAGTTGGACAACACCTGCACCTCAATGATCTGAAAGGTTTGGTCATTCTCCTCCTGTCGAAGAAGAAAAAACAAAAAGCTGAAATCACAGTAAAGGTGTGGTGTCATTGGCGAATCTGCACACTTAGTGTTAATTTAAAAATAGTGAATAGTGAATATAAAGGCTTTTGGATAGTCTAAAGGTTTTAGATTTTTTTATTGGGAAAAAAATAATTTTTGCACAACATTCTTGCACAATTATGAATAACTGCCAACAATACTTTGCCTCACACGGGGCACCATTTTGCTGGGCCTTCCGACAAGTTTGGCTATCAGTAATAATTAATCATTATCAAAGAAAGCCTGGTAGCACCCTGTGGCTCTATCTAACAGGCTCTATTTCTTACTCGGGCTGGAATGCACAGCAGTAACAGCCAGGTACAAACTATCTATGTGTCACAGGACCAGTGGCATGCTGTGTTTTAATTAAAAAGGGGAGCACTTAAATAAACAGCCAATTCTGACAGCTTGACTAGGTGTCATTGAATATGTGTTATTTGAATGCTGAACCGAAATTCTCATAATTCCTAAAGAGTAGGTATAACTTGAGTGGCTGGTAGCAATGGTAAACTCTTAATATAACACTATGGGAACACTGTAAACAAACAATCATTATCAAAGATAATGATTAATTAATAAAATCAATAGCAGAGGAACAGACACGTCCTCATCTCAACACCATCATAAACATGATGATCTTTTTATGAAATATAACATTAACTGCCAGGTAAAATGAGCAGAGATGTGACTTCACACAACAAAAGTCATTATATTTAGTGTGTCATCTATTAACTTTATTGATCATGAGATGAGATGAATCAGGATCTGGTGGTTTTCCACCTTAGTTAAAGAATCCAGATGAATTTTTTACGTTATGGTCAATACTTCATATGTTTTATCAGGTCAGTATCTCTGCATCCTGAACATAAACTGGACTCAAAATCTTTACATTTACCTATTGGGTCTTTAACATTATTTTTCCCGCTGGAGGTTCTTTAAAAGTAGCATATACTGTCATACTCTGCAATGATGACTCACAGTGACAGAGTAGGTCTGTAGAGCTTCTCCATCCTCGTCGTAGGTGTACGTGCCCAGCAGCTTCCCCCTCTCCTGACTCTCATCATCCAGACCCTAAAAAACCCAAACAGAAAACAGGTCAAGTTTTAACAGAAACTTAACATCCAAACTGCATCTCCTGGCAGCATCTCTCTTACGTAGACGTTGAAGTCTCGGGGGGCGCTGTGCAGCGTCCCGCTGGGTGCCAGGCTTTTGGGGATGTGTTCCAGGGAGAAGGCGGTGGGGAGGATCGTCATGGAGAGGCGGATCACCAGGAAGCCTGTGGAGCCTCTGAAAGCCCAGCAGTTTCCTGGATGGACGTCTGGCTGCAGGGAGAGACAAGTGGAGAGTCTGCTGGGCTTCTCTCCTTCTTACATCACTCTTAGATGGTTTAATAACTTTAATGCCTTAAGTTTTCTATAAAGATAAATATTCTGAAACACTATACTGATATTTGTCCAAACTGAGGACGAAATCTACGATTTATTATGAAAACTATGACAAAAAATATTAATTTACTTTACACACAACAAAAATGAGAGAGAAAATAAAAATAAATGACAACTGACAAAATGCCTTACAATTTGTCAATAAATTAAAACTTAATGTTAATGTGAAAGAAAGCTGGATGATGAATTAATTACTGTTTTAATAAAGTTTAATTAAACACCCTGCAAAGTTTAATTTAGTGAAAACTACAAAAATAACATTAAATTGAATAGAAAACATTAAAAAAAAAATTAAAAAAAAAAACACTGACAGAACTCATCTCCAACCAGAGCTCCACTCACTGTCCCTCAGTTTGATGGAAGAAATCGTGTGTGATGGTGAGTTTGATGTCTGACAGCAGGTGTGTTACCTGGATTACAGCTCGAGGAGACTGAGAGAAATACCAGAGAGGAACACCGAACAGACTGAGCAGAGCGGCCTTCGTCTCGTACGTCTCCGAGCAGCGAGTGCTCAGGACGCTGCCCCCTGCAGGTCGACAACAGACAAACACCTGTCAGGTATGAGTCATGGATGCAGGGGGGGGGTATAATTTCTACTCATTCAGACGTTTTTTTATTTATTCAGAAATAATTCCACTGATTCAAGCTGAGACACAGACAGAGTAGGGAAGTCAAAGTATTGAGGAGGAGGAAAAAAAAGAGCCATCATCTGATTCAAAAACACACAAAGCGCAATGGGAGCGCTTGTTTCTGACCTCCAGACTCCAGAGCGTAGTCCGCCATGCCAGTTCGGTCCTGAGAAAACAGTCGCAGAGCATTCTTCACAATCATATGGACTTCCTGAAGAGACAAGTTTAAGTATTATTCACATCCTGAAGTATCCCAGCTGTAAAATAAATATCAGATTACCAGACCAGTTTCCTCACCTCTTGTGTGACGGCGGCCCCAGCAGCCCCAGCGGCATGCAGGACGGCCTCACTGACCATCTCCTCGCTGCGATGCTGCTGCTGCAGCTGCAGGCTGATGTTCTGCAGGATGCTGAGCTCCAGGGAGGCCAGCGCCGCCTGCAGGTCTGCCCCGCTGACGTACTGCTGCGACAGCCACTGGAGGAGCGACTCCGGGAGGGCGGCGGTGTCACCAGAGGCCCCGCCCCCCACCGTCAGCTGGTTCCCGTAGATCAGAGCCCGAACTTCCTCGCGGACCCGAGAGGAAACCTGCGCTGAAATCTGACACAAAGGAGGAAGGGAGAGGTTGAGATGAAGCTTAAAATTACTGGACAATCTGAATCATCTCGGCAGCAAACAAGTTTCCATCGAAATGTTGCACAAATTCTAATATTTCCAGAAAAATCATCAGAAGAAAATGTGAATGAGTCTTTGTTTCCACCAACTGCTGTGATGTTAATGTTAATGTTCATTCATCAAGATAAACAGCTGATGGCGCCAATTATCATCATCATCATCATCATCTTATTATTATTTATTATCATCATTATCACATTTTATTTATACAGTTCTTTTATAAAAGACACATTACATAAACAACAACAGAGCAGCAGGAAATTTAAAAGTAGAAAACAAATGCAGTATAAGAATAAAAAAATATAATTTAAAAAGTATTGGATTAAAATTGATATAAAAGCTGCTTCAAAAATGTCTTTTTAAATCACCGACTTTTACACCTCAGCTGAGACAAAAAAAAACAAAACGTAACAGCTCAAAGATTAGAGAAAAAGTCCAAAAACTGAAAACAGATTTGTGTATCAGAACTTTGTTTTTTCTTCTTTCCTCTCCCATTAATCATCTCACCACCCCTCAGATTTATCTGCTGACCCTTTGGAGGGGCCGACCCCTAGGTTGGAATATCTGGTGATATTGCGTTGTGTTGCGTTTCTGCTCAGGTGTCTTTATGTGCAAACTGGAAACACACTTCCTGAGATAAAAGCAAACATCCCTGATTCGACACCTTCAGAAGTAATTTGTACACATTTTCATTTCTTCCTCTAACAGGAGTACTCATCTTAATGAGGGATGCAACTAACAATTTTCATTATCGATTAAATCGGATGACTTTTTTCTTGATGAATTGATTTGTTGTTTGGTCCATAAAATGTCAGAAAATGGTGAAAAAATGTTGATCATTGTAACTCAAAGCCCAAGATGACCCCTTAAATATCTTATTTTAGTCAAAGATATTCAGTTTACTGTCACAGAGGACTGAAGAAACCAGAAAATATGAACCCTGTTAAAAAGGGGGTTTTCAGGGAGTTTTTCATTAATCGAATTGAGGGTCTGAGGACAGAGATGTTGATGAAAATATACACATCTGAGAATCTAGAACCTGAGAATTTTTACTTTTTTTTCTCCTTTAAAAAGAATGACTAAATTATAAAAGCAGTCGTCAATTAATCAATTAATCGTGGCAGCTCTACTAAGAAGATGTCACAAATCCTGAACTCCCTGTTTTCTGTTTGGAGAAAGTGAGCTGACTTCACAGATTTTACTCTGAATAGATACCCTAAAGAAAGAAGTAGACGTAAAGAAGTTATAAAAAAAAAACAAAAAAAAAAAAACTAAATTACATTAAAAATCTTCAGTGGCAAACCAGCTGTGTGAAATGCAATGAGCTTGTCACCAAATCACTTTGTTTATAGTATTAATTTTTGATTGTATATTAAACAGGATTTGAAGATATTCTGCACTATTTGAGCAGCTGCACTCAGCTCTGCTCAACATGTTTTCCTAAAGCTGTGAAGTTCAGGGATCAATAAACAGGATTTTAATCATAAGCCTGTCATAAGAGTGTCTCCTCTCACCGTCTGCTGGATTCTATCGAGTCCTCGGCAGCCGTCCCGACACCCAGACAGACCCTCAACGTCCCGCCTCACGTCCTCCAGAGCCGCCTCCAACCGGGCAACCTCTGCCAGCAAGGCATCATGGGACTGACGGTCCACACCAACACTGGAGGAAGTTACAAGACAACCACTGACCTCATTTGTTCCATTTCCTGTTTTCTCTCTTAACTTGCTGTAGTAAATACAAGTAAAACTTATTGCTAGAAATGTAGTTATTCTCAAAATGTTTGTGAATACGGCCGTTCAGCAGCATGACCATACAGAATATCCCCATGATGCAATGAGGACAGTAGGTAGATAATAATATAATAACAGTATAATGTGTTTTCTGCTTTAAAAAAGGGAAACAAACTGTTCTGGTACAAGAATCCAAAGTGAAATTTTGTTTTTGAGCAAGATGTTTGACATGAGATTTGTAGGATAATCTGCTGTCTAACCTAAGCTTCATTGTGTCAATTAGTTCTTCATTTAGAGCACCAGGTGTGAAACATCTTGTGAAATGCACACATTTAGTCTTTTTTTGAGTTAAGAACAAGTTTTAAATCAAAACAGAGGTCTGGAGGAGGCCTGGTTGGTCTACAGTAGGCCTGATGGCATAAAGGATAATATCATCTGCATAAAAACAGACATTACAGTGCTCAGTTGTAAATTAAATGTTATTTACGTACAGAGTAAATAACAGGGGAGCATTGAGGAGGTCATGTGACCTGACTGCAGCACATCCAGCAAAGATCAGGTTAAAAAGACTTTGGAGGAAAGTTTCTGACGATGCAGTTTATTAACTTATTTACATTCTTCACTAAATCTGCAGATTTTTACTTGTTAGCCTTGAAGCTGATTTATCAACATTCATTTAAACTTTTCACCAAAATATACAATATCTAATATATATTTGATCAGTCATATGAATTAGAATAACCAGTTTGTCCCACAATAATAAATCCAATTCATGTGAAACTCGTCTGTGCAGTGCAACAGTTAAACTAACGAGTCTCTACTTCGCACATACTGAACAGGTTTTCGGTGTGTTGTTAGATGTTAGATTCCCACCTAAAATTTGAGAATCGTGTTTAAATGGTGAGCAAATTAGAGGCTGTTTATCAGTTTATGCTGCAAATAGTTTCATGAACTCGATCTTTTCACATTTATGTTACTGTGTTACGTCTTGGTCAAAACAATCAAGCTTCTTCTGATGATTTAAAGTTCTAGACAGGAAGCTGATCAATGAAATGAATCTTAATCTCTTCTATAAAAGCCTGAATAAGCAGCTCCTCAGGTTCCTCTCTGGGTTTCTGGCTCAGTAACACAAGGTGCATCTACTGGAAAATGTAAGGAGCCCTTTAGTAAATTCTCACTGTAGACAGGCGGCTTTTTCCGTTCGGAAGATCAACATGTGGAACAATTTACCAATGGATCCTGACTGGGATCATTTTAAACTCATAATGAAACAGTGTGTAAAGAGGGATCATGTCATGCTTGTCGTTTTATCTTTGTTTTGTGCTTAGCTTTAATGTATGTATATGTGTTATTGAGTCTTGTGCAGTTTCATATGTATTTCATGGTTAAATGATGTATTTTAAACGCCCATATAGGGTCAGGCATTGCAAATTAGTTTAGGCTATAAATGCTGTTGTATGTGGCATTAGCTCATGCTATACATGTACCTTTACAAACAAATAAATAAATTAATAAGCACATGATATGACAGCTTCTGTTCTGATATCACATTGGTAAAAACACAATCTCAAACACATTGTGAGCAGTCACATGACCATTATAACATGAGCAGCTGAACCAGCTGCTGTGTGAGAGAAACGATCTAAAAAAACAACAGCACATGATGCCGTAAACAGGTTGAAGTCTCCATCACATCTGTAGTTCAGTTCACTTAGCATGAACCAAAGAGGAGCAAAAGAAGATTGCAATGTTGCCTTTTAGTTATTGTCGGGTTCATGATGATTAACCAGGAAACTGACTGTAGAGTGAAGAGAGAGGAGGATGAGGAGGAGATGCTGAAGGTTACCTGACAGCGGCTGGAAGTGTTGAAGGTGAAGGTGAGACTGTTGTAGCAGCTTCTTGTCTCCGGTGCACCTGCTGTACAACAACGACAACTGTGCTGAAATCTACAGAACAAACACTGGAGCTTCTGAAACCGTAGAGACAAAACTATCCAGTGGGAAGTCTAACAGCTGTAGCGGCCAGATTCAGACTACACGATATTTACGTCTGATAGATGGAGTCACATTCTTGCTGTGACTTGGCTGAGAGACGTAACAGACTACATGTTGGCGCCCGACCAATCATAGCTCGCCATCTTTCACAACCTGCGTGATGTCATCAGAACCGACTTCCGTCTACTATGATAAAAGCATCACTTGTCGAGCCCAGTGCCATTTTCGGTTCTGACGCGCTACGTCTGTCGGGTCAGGCTGATATCTTGGAGTCTGAACTTGGCGTTACAGAGCTTTTTTCTGATTGTGTGGATGTGTTTACCTCTGTCTTGGCAGCAAGTGTCTGCAGCTGCAGCTCCAGCTGATCCAGACGAGACGTTTGGCTCTGCTGCTGCACCAAATCCTGCTGTCGGATCTACAGACAAACAGAGACTTTACTGACCATCAGTGAACTGCAAACTGATTGTTGTGTTCTGCTCCAGCTCTCCCCCCTCATGTGTATCCACATGCTGCCCAGTTTCTGACCTGTTCCCTCTGTCGTCTCTCCTCGTCCAGGCGTCTCCTCAGCTGGGACAGCTGCTGGTCCAGGAGGCCGCTCAGCCACGGCTCCGTGCCCTCGCCGACGCCGCTCTGAACAGAGACGAGCTGCTGCTGCTGCTGGAGGTCTGTGTACATCCGCAGCACCTCCCTGTGTCTCTGCTCCGCCCGCTGCCCTCCAGCCTCCACACGCTCCCACAGCGCCGTCAGACTCTGCTCCAGAAGGACGAGCCGCACAGAGTCATCATCCACCGCCGCCGACTCTTCCTGTGAAGCAACAAAACTTAATTTACAAAAAAACCCACTGGAGCTGAGTCGATCATGTTTTCAGACCCTGAATATCGAGCTGACCTCTTGACCCCTGAGATCCTCTGGAAGGTCATTCCTCTGTCTAAACTAAAGACTCAAGGTGACGTCTTCTTTTCAGTCAACTTTAAAAACTCAGTATTTTAGACTTGCTTTTTATTTACTTTACTGGTTTTATTATCTTTTGTTGTATTTGATCAAATACAATATTAGGTTCTTTGTTTTGTGCATTTAAATGTCAAGTTTGAGTGTTTTTTTTTTTTGTTTTTATTGCAATGAATGTATTTGTGTTGTGCTTTGGAACTGAATTAATGGAAGACATACAGTATATTAGTATATTATAAGTATATAAGTTGTATGATTTGAATCCCCATAAATGTTATGCTATGAAATGTTGGTACCTCCTCTCCTGTGGGTGTTTCAGCCGGTGGAGTTCGACTGTAGAGCGGCCCCACGTGGGTCTGCACCTCCCTCGACTCCTCCACAGCGCCCCCTGCTGATTGGCTCTGTGAGGACATGATGCTGTAGATGGAGGACAGCGCGGGGACGTCAGACACCGCCGTCCTCCAGTCTGTGATGTTGACGGCTGGTAGGACAGACTGTAGACCAGCTGGACCAAACCAACACAGGCCTACAGGAAGGGGGGACATCAGTGTTTTAAATCTGAAACCACAAATTGTCGGCCGATACTGACTTTCCAACTGATATCACATTTAGTCATATTAAAAAAGGAAAAACAAAAAGGTCTTTTTTTGGGAAGGGGGGGACTAGGGATGTCAGTTTTGGTTCAATTTGCCTTCCATAGACCGACACCCATTCAACGGTAATTTAGATAGTTAGTGGTTCATTTTTAAAGGAAAGTTGTGATGTAGCTTTCGTTTGTTTCTTGTCATTGTTTTGGCTGTAGGTCCATGTGTATTTTCAAAGCAGTAACCTCCGGGGCTGTAAAATGAAGCCAAAAACTGCAGTTCCTTGAACGACCACTTGAGGGTCAAAAAGTGAGTCAATCCCCATAGACCTCCATGTTAAAATGTCCAACTTTACAGCAGAAATAAACATGTTTACAGTCTGGTACAAACAACGGTTTTGGTCTCTGTAGCTAATTTCCTCTTTCATGACAACTGTACGGGGGGTGAATTTTTTTATAACTCACCTGTTTACATTTTATTAAGTCGTAAAGTTCTGCATAATGAAGGACATGGCTGCCTTGAGTGACAGGTCCGCCAGCCGCTAGGTGGCTTGTTTCAGCCGTTCAGCCCGCCTCTTTGCCCGTTTTTGATTGGCTGGGAGTTAGGCAGAGTCACGCACTGCCAAGATGGCGACGGCTGGAGCGTCTCACTTTGAGCTTCAAAACCGCTCTTCAGAAACCAACGGGTGACGTCATGGTAACCACGTCCATATTTTTATACAGTCTATGATATCTTCCTGAAGACTGTTGTGTGTAAGTACATTGAAAGCCACTAGAAACCAGAGTCAAATCCCTCGTATGACTAAACATACTTGACCAATAAAGCTGATTCTGATTCTATTCTCAGCACAACATCTAAGACCAAATTTCCACCAAAATACAACCGTCTTTGCGCTGCCTCATTTAAATGACACTTGCCCCAGTGTGCACCTCTCCTCCCACTGTTACCAATCAGCGTCCTGTGAAGATTCTCATGTGATCTCATGAATCCAGCTGCCTCACGAGGTAAAACAGTGATTGACAGATGGTTCATCCAATCACCTGCCAAGTATTTTTTGAATCTGTCGGCCCTTTTCCAAACCAAGGACAAGTTTTCACATGGTTCTGTGTAACAAACCATCTGGCCTGTCAGGTTACTCCCACTGTACACCTTGTGCTAAATTGTCAGGCGGACAAAGAGAATTGAACATTTCATCTGTCTGGTGAACAGTCTGCTGATGGAGACGTTTAAGTTAGAAATAAAGTCATGAAATGTAAACTTAAATAAAGGAATTAAACATTCTGGCCTAACGGGTGATTTCAATCAAAACTCCCATGAAACAGACCTTATAGACTTTTTGCAGTTAACATTAAAGTAAGTTTAGATACGAAACAACGTGTGCAGGAACTCACTGAACAGGAGCAGCAGAGGAAGGAGAACCAGGAAGAGTCTGAGAGGAAACCTGCAGGAAAAAAAAGCAACAACATGTCCGACTTTAACAGCAACTACTTCATCCAGAGTTTGGAATAACTGAGTGGAAACATGGCTGCAACTTTTTTCTTCTCCAAATTTAAACATTTTCAGGTTTGTTTGTGTGTCTTGGATTCCCTCGATTAAGCAGGAACAAATAAAACAAAACAAACTTGCCGAGTCAGGAGGAAGCTGGTGGTCATGTGACGCCATCGTCTGCTGAGCCGCCTGAACACTTCCCCCGCCGTCTTACCTACACACACACACACACACACACACACACACACACACACAAACACACAAGCAAAGGATCAGCAGCCTGTTAAAGGATCCGATGGTTCATTGAAGCCTTTCAGCAGCAGAGCAGGAGGCTGCAGGACAACAAGCGAAGAGAAGGAAAGATTATTCGTTAGTTCAAGAGAAACGTTACAGAGTTGGACTACAGCTACGCGGAGCAGCACGGACGAATCCGACAGACAGAGAATAAAACCACAAAATGCACAATGTCACAATAATTATCATGATATTAACGACCACAAAGAAGGTGTTGGCGTCTCTGCAGTGAGAATAATGCTCCTGTGTTTGTATCGGGACGTTTTAATCACATGATGTAGGAACGTCAAGACATCTCTGCGTTTTCGGTAAAGTCTCCCACCTAACATGCTGCTAAATGATGATCACGTTTACAACATTATCTCGGTCTGTCTCAACATTATCTTCGCAGGAGGAACCCCTCATGTTTTTGTCTTTAAGACATCAGTTTACTTATTCAGAACAAAGCGAAGCCAGGAAACACACAGCGAGAGCAGAAAACGTTTAAATCTGGAAAAAGTGAGAGCTTTATTTTGTTAAGTATATGAAATGTCTCAATGTGTATGTAGTTTCTTTATTTTTCATAGTTTTAGTCTGTGCTCGTTCTGAATATGTTCTGGGCTCTTTTGAAATGGGGTCCGTTTGATCGGAGGACTGAATCATTTCAAACACGAGACCTGAGAATCAGATCAATCAGAGTCCTTTATGTTTACAGCAGTAGAAGATTTGCGACGTTGATTTGAATATGAAAGTGGAGAACGTGACTCCTGATCCTCTAGAGAGAAGACGTCTCACTCTGTTGGGAGTTCTCTGAACTACAAAAGACTGACTCTGATTGTACGGTGGCGTTACAGAGCGGAGCTTCTTCCCTCAACAAATGATCTTTGGTCGAGTTGCAGACGGACGAGTTCCTCACAGGATGAAGGTTGATTAGTGAAAGCTGATGGGGAGCTGCTGTCCAACATGTTTGTCCTTTTAAACAAAGCTGAAAGTGACGCATGAGAAGCTGCTGGATGAATGTTTTCTACTCTGATGCTGCTCTGGGGAGCACAGCAGAGGGAGGAAAAGACCCACGTTTTATAGGATTTATTGTAGCCGATAGATAAACATGATCCTCAGGATCGGCTCTGGAAATCTTTTGACACACTTTATCATTCAAGCGAATGCCCAAACTTTTGATCGGTGCTGTATATGAAATGCTGTGATATAAAGAGACTGTAATCAATAATACTGAATCACTGCCCGGCTCTTGTGCATCTTGTGCTCATTTACATGTTTCAGTGCCGAACGCGAAGAGACAAAGACAAAGACAAGAAGAACAGCAGGTGCCGACATCAAACACCCCAAATCCAACATGGAGCTCCGACAGACAAACATGCTGCATCTCAGAAGAAGAAGAAGAAGAAAAGCAGAAGAATCAATCAATCAATCAATAAACAAACACGGTGACACGACGTTAACCTGCAGAGCGTCCGGCGCTCCGAGAAGCAGGAAGTATTTTCCTGGTCAGAGGCCAGACGGCCGAAGATGCACTGTGAGTCAGCTGGAGGAGACACGACACTGAGGAAGCAAAGACACGTCAGACTGATCTTAAAAGATTCAATTAATACGACTGAAAATAGTTGTTAAATATGAAATTCAATGATAACTGAAGTGTGTTGCTAGTGTGGTAGCTGCGTCTGGTCTGTGGAGGCGGTAACGGGCTTTCTGACATGTTTTACGACCAACTTATCAAACTGGTCAAAGAAGGATGGGAAACCAGTAGGACAGTAAAAGGTCGCTCGACACTTTTGATAAGTGTTGTTCAACAGAAAAAGTGTCGCTGGACTCTTTCCTTTCAGGTCACCTGGAAGAATTTTGTTAAGTGATTGGAAACAGTGATTGTGTGAGTGGGTAGGCGTTACTAACGTCGCCATGGAGATCGCAGTTTTCAACCCGTGCCGACTCCGACCGGCCAATCAGCGTCTCTGAGGAGCCGAGAGGACAAACCGCCTTCACTGACCGACAGCAGACGTTTACTGAACATAAAGAGTTTTGCACGTCGGCTCGGCGGGAGGAAACTCACAGTGTTTGTTGGTGATTCGTTGATTTTAATTTCCCGCCCGCCGTAGCGAGTGAGAGGAAGAGAGACAGACGGTTAATAAGATCTAAACACATACAGGAGCAGGATATGTGTGTGATTCAAACCGCTGTCTGTGCAGATTACTCTCTAGATTAGTCTCTGGTTACCATGGAGACGACTGAATATCTCTCACTGAAGCATAGATTGAAAACAGTGCATGACTCTTTAATTTCTGTCGAGCAACACTTGTCAAAAAGTGTCTTAAGGCAAAACATTTATGAATGATTAAAAATCACATTTTTGTCTCCTGATGAAATAATTAATCTAATTAAAGTGACCTGGATAAACTGCTGGACTAAAGTGAGTCTTAAATCAACAGTCAGGTGTCCGTATGAACAGTGAGAGAAGTCATATTAGCTTCAGATAAACTTTGAAATGACTGTGTGGACAAACCGTCTCCCATCACTTCCATTGTAAGGTCATTATGAACATGGTCAGTATGAACAGGAGGAATGATTACAGCAAGAAAAACAGCTTTAATGTTCATTTGGGCTCCTGACTGTTGGTTTAAAACACACTTGAAAATTGTGAACTCGTCCTTTAATTAATGAGAAATGACTTATTTAAGTCTCTTTCCTCCATCCAGAGACGATAAAACTGCTTCCGAGTCAAACTTCGTATATTTAAATTGCTGCTAAATCTGCAAAATGTTTTTTTTTTTTGAGGGTCAAAGTGAACTTTGTTGTTTAACCTGTAAAAACAGTGGCGCTCCACGTCAGCCCCAACAAACAGGAAGCCACTGATGATGACCACGAAGACGAAGATGAGGAGACGTTATCCGTCTCTGAGCCTCGTCGTTTCTCTTTACAGTCGTCACCTGTTGGTTTCAGCAGTGCAGGAGTTTGTTTAACTGACGGACACATTAAAAATGAATCCATGAAGACATGAGGAAACACTCTGCAGCGAGTCAACAATATGTTTATTTATTTATTTATCATGTGATTGTTTTCATGCCGTTTCCTTCATCTTGAGTTTTCTGAGCGTAACTTTGATGTTTCTCACCTCGGAGTCTTAAAAGTCGTGAGTTTATAAAACATCAGGGTGAACGTGGAGTCAGTTTATACGCAGCAAACATCTGGAACAAACATCTGTCTGCTGCCTTTTATTAAATAACATTTTTAGATGATTACACATGTTCCTGTTTTTCATCTCTTTAATGTGAAGCAGTTTGAGCTGCATTTTGTATGAAAGGTACAAATTATTATTATTATTTATTATATCTCAAACAACAGCTATAATATTTATTCTCCTGTTTAAGCTGTTTTAACATATTCTTCATAGGTCTGATGTGTCTTTTATATCTTGTCTCGGTGCCTTTTTGCTCTTTGAGATGCAAAATCTTCACTTTTTCTCTGTGAGTTCCAGCTGTGCAGACTTCAGAAGGATTCTGCTGTTATTCTGTCTCTTAGCTCACTGATTGGTTCCTACTTAAGACGACATACAGCTGCTGATTGTAGTTTTTAAACTGGGGATCAGTTCATCGTTGTTTTATTTTAAAAACTGCATCATCAAGCAAGTTAATAACTCACACAGAGATCCGTCGGGATGACGCTCCCTCTGCTTCCACTCCTTCAGGTTCATGTCTCCGCAGTGACCGAAACCAGCTGCAACAGAGAGGAGACACAGTGAGGAGGACAAACGCTTCACCACGTCCACGTCCGCGTCCTCTGAGCCGAGGACCAACACAGGGAGAGAGCGAGCGAGGGAGAGAGGGAGAGAGAGAGAGAGAGAGAGAGAGAGAGAGAGAGAGAGAGAGAGAGAGAGGGAGAGAGGGAGAGAGGGAGAGAGAGAGAGAGAGAGAGACGGAGGGAGATTTGCATTTTGCCAAGGAAACAGCCAAATCACATTTGTTTAGGAAGGAAAGGCAGCAGGTGAGGAATCATAAATAAATCAACAAAAACAAGATCAAACTTTGTGAAAAGTGACTTAAACTCATGGTGGAGTTCTTAATTATGAGCCGATCACATCACATGCGTCACCATCAGATCTACATCTGGAGAGTTTAGTAATTAGATTACTGCAGTTCAGGAGATCCTGACGTTTGGAGAAAGACAACTGGAAGAACAAATAAATGATAAATGAGGAAGCTACAGTGATGTGATCATCTGGCTTCAGTGGTAACAGACACGTTTTCTTCAGCAGGACTAATAGTGATGAGCTTTGACACCAGTGTCTGTTAGGAGGAAAAGTGAACAGGTTCATTCCTCCACCTGCTATAAAAACACACACAGACTCTTCTACCTGCGTGTCTGTTTTCAGTCTGTGTGTTGACCTCTGTGACCTTCGAGGCGAACCCCCGACACACCTGCCGGGTGTGTGTCAGCACGGAGCCACAGCGGGCCGCGGCTCTCCTGACGCACAGCAGAGAGGAGTCCAACCACAGCTGCAGCACATCTGGAAGAACCGAACCACATCAGTCAAACTGTGAATCAGCATCAAACCCCAGAGACACCTCAGAGTGAGACTTCAGGTCCAGTTTGACTCGCTGAAGAAGAGGAAGGTGATTTAAATACTTGTGAGCAGAGCCACAGAGAGCTTAAAGAGGACTCATATTCTGCACATTTCCAGCTTTATATTTATATTCTGGGGCTCTACTGGAATAAAAACTCCTTATTTATCTTCTACTGGTCCTTTATGCAGCCCCTCAGTTCAGCCTCTGTCTGAAACAGGCCGTTTTAGCTCCTGTCTCTTTAAGGCCCCGCCTCCTGATGAGCCCACTCTGTTCTGATTGGTCAGCTTTCAGGAAGCTTCCTCCGGCTCCGGAGGCTACGTAAACAAACTATAGTAGCAGGATTTCACTTCTTTTTCTCCTTCTTTACTCCAAATGTCAACAAATCCTCAAAATATGAGACTGAACAACACATGGAAACACCTTAGCAACCACCTTAGCAACCTCCTTAGCAACCAGGGATGAAGAACAGACGGCTGTTTATGAGGATGTGTGACGAGTTGACGTCAGCTCAGAGCAGGTTGAAGCCCTGACTTTTGACTTGCAGGCAGCATTTCTACACACGTTCACCTGAATTTTTTTTGACCTTTGACCGTGTTTAACATCTGACGTCAGAACAGAAAACCAGAAACGGCAGAATACGTCCCCTTTAAAAAAGGTGAAGAACCAGAACCTGCATGTGAGACGAGACACAGCTGGGCAGGAAATTCACTTCACGCTGTCTGATATTAAATTTAAGCTCCAGTCGTTACTTTGAGACCTGTTTCAATCCAAACGTCATAAAAAAGATGTTTTAATGGAAACATCTTTCCTCTAGACGTTCAGAGCAGAGTTACGCTAGAAATATTATTATACATTTTCTAAACAGCCACAGTTGAAGGCAGTGAAATGACCTTCATCATGGGGGGGGGGGGGGGGGGGGATAACGGTGCATATTTCATCCTGGAAAACATTCATTGCACTCAATATTGTTTGTTAAAGTTTAACTTTCTAATTAGTCTGAAGTCTCCCCGTCGTCCAGGTCGCAGTAGAGCCGGATTTACTTCTAAATTTTGCAGTTGTAGGTTCGTTTATTACTTTAATTAAACTAACACGCTTCTTTTTACACGTCCTTTCATTTTATTCTAATTTCCTGGAAATGTTCTGAATAATTTGCAGGTATACAAGTTAATTTTTAGCAATTTGGTACAAATTATATGACAAAAAAAGAATAAAGAGTTAAGTTGGTTTAGTTGGTAAGTTTCCAGTGTTTATATCAGCATATATATGGAACATATTTCCTGAATGCTACCACATTACATAACAGTTACACAGCAGCTACTGCAAGGAAATGATTGAAAAAAAACAACTAATTCACTAATATATGGTTCCTATAGTTCACACTGAAAACTAAGTAGTTTTTAATCAAATGTATTAAGAACTGTTTAAAACTGCGTATGAGCCCAAATATAATGAACGGACACAAACTAAACCAACTTCTGTTTTTTCTCATCAGTAGCAACAAACAAACGTCCTAAAAATTAACCATTAAAAATCTCCAAACCAGGTTAAAACACTCCAGGACGTCAGTATAGAATAAAGGGACGTGTACAGTAAACCTCTGACGCCTGAGCTGAAGTTTTATTATCGACTTCCTGCCGAGCGGCGGTCGGTCGGGGCTGACGGAGGTGAGAGAGAGCAGCTCTGCTACCTGTCACATCCTGAGGTTTCTGCAGCAGCAGCTGATGATAAAGCAGAGTTAACAGCCAAACTAAACAAGCCGCCGACCGCCTGCTGACATTCACACCTGCATCCCGCACGGACACCAGAACACCTGCTGGGAAAAAAAACAACAACAACAACAGGTACGTTACAGACAAACACTCGTCTCCTCCGCTGTTTTGATCCTGACTTTACAATAATCAGCTTCTGTCTGCAGTCCGACAGTGAAGTTCTCCTTTATCTGTCAGATAACAGACTGTAGCACATGTTTAAATGGGGTTTTATGATCATTCTGTCTGCTGAGGCGTCACAGAAGACTGAGAGAAAGTCAACATATGAACAACTGATGGCAGTTATGATTTACAACATCTGGGTACAAGCAACAAGTTAGCTGCATGTTTTAAATTCATTTTACCAACAACAAAATTCAAGACGATTATTTCTCTCTACTGCTCCACATTTCAGACTCTTTCTGGTCTTTTTCTGCTCCCAAAGTGACTTTTTGTTTGTTTCTGTCAGTGTCTGAGCTCTGACTGTCTGCTGCAGGACTCAACACACACACACACACACACACACACACACACACACACAGTTAGCATCAGCAGCTAGCAGTAAGAACCTGAGAGCAGAAAGTCTGAGACTGACACAAAACGTTAATAAACTTGTCAAAGAAAAGTTTCATATGAAGCGTTTCTGACAAACAGACCCTGATGAGGTCATGTGAGATGTGCTGATGCAACATTAAACCTGCTGATCTGATGCTTGTTTGTGCTCTTTAATGAGCTTCTAACACGCTTTAAGATCACATCCTGTCATCAGCTGGAACCACACAACGTTTCACAAACATCAAAATAAAAACACATCCTGGATGCTGATCCTCCCGTCTGTCTGTCTCACCTGTCCGACTCTTGCGGATCCGGTCTCGGCCGTAGACGGTGGAGGTGTCCGGGTCTCGGGGCTCCGGGCGTCCCGGACCCATCGAGGAGGAGGAGGAGGTGGTGGAGGTGTATTTGGAGGAGGAGGAGGTGAACGCGGTGGCGGGCTCCTTCCTGTCTGACTCGCAGTCTCTGCAGTAAACTCTGCTGTGCGTCTGGACCGGCTGTTTGGGACAGCGGCCGTCGCAGCCAATCAGAGTGCTGTTCGCCAGGACGGAGCTCGGCTCGGCGATGACGGTGCTTTCTGTAACGGAGACATGAGAGCGGCGCTGAAACCGTCGCTCCACCGACAGGAAGTAAGAAGAGAGAGAATTTATACCTGAACATTTCAAAATGATTCTTTAAGTGTTTTTTTTAATCCTGTGATTTAATGTTTGTTTTTTTTTTTTTTTTTTTTTTTTTTTTTTTTTTTTTTAAAAAGGTGCACTACGCAGGATTTGTCGGTTGCTGTTTGTAAACAAAGTCGGCCCCTCCTCCTCCTCCTCCTCCTCCTCCTCCCCGGCTCAACGAGTGAGAGAGAGAGAGAGAGAGAGAGAGAGCAGCGGAGGTCGAGTGAGATAGAGAGTGAATGAAGAGAGCGAGCTGCACTGGCGAGAACAAAACTGTGGATCAGAGGAATAAAACATTATTTTCTGGAGGGAAGATGCTTCATCCCGTCTGCTGTGGCCTCTCTGCTCTGCGTGTGTGTGTGTGTGTGTGTGTGTGTGTGTGTGTGTGTGTGTGTGTGTGACAGTATTACGTGCTGTTAACACTTGTTTTATGTTGATGGTTTGAGTCTGTGTGCTCGTGTTTGTCAGTTTTCCTGGTGAATCATGTGAAGGTCGTTTTATCACTGTGGTGAGAAATGATTTTTAACGGGACGAGTATGAACTGACCTTTGGGATCAACATCCTGGTCCAGACCTGTAACACCAGAGGAGGAAGATCATCATGAAAACTCAACCACATTCTAACCAGAAGAAGAAGAAACATTTCTGTCCTGAAAGCTTGAACAGATTTATAAAAACAGCATCGTCTGATCTCCGACTGGAGAGGTAACAGAGCGGCGGCGTCGTACCCCAGAAGGTGTTGACCAGCGTGGTCTCCTGGACGGAGGACTCGTCCAGCAGGGAGGAGAGCAGCGAGGCGTCCGAGGCCACGCTGTGGAGGCTGCTGTTGAGGAGCGACGGACCGGCGGCTTTACGAGGAGTCTGACCGAGGAGAGACTCGGAGCAGGAGACCGAGAGCTGCTGAGAACGACGAGACTTCAACGACCTGGAGGAGAGAGGAGGAGGAGGAGGAGGAGATGATGATGGAGGGAGGAGGAGGAGGAGGAGATGATGGAGGGAGGAGGAGGAGGAGGAGATGATGGAGGGAGGAGGAGGAGGAGGAGATGATGGAGGGAGGAGGAGGAGGAGGAGATGATGATGGAGGGAGGAGGAGGAGATGATGATGGAGGGAGGAGGAGGAGGAGGAGATGATGATGATGGAGGGAGGAGGAGGAGATGGAGGGAGGAGGAGGAGGAGATGATGGAGGGAGGAGGAGGAGGAGATGATGATGATGGAGGGAGGAGGAGGAGGAGGAGGAGGAGATGATGATGGAGGGAGGAGGAGGAGGAGATGATGATGATGGAGGGAGGAGGAGGAGGAGGAGGAGATGATGGAGGGAGGAGGAGGAGATAATGATGGAGGGAGGAGGAGGAGAGGATGATGGAGGGAGGAGGAGGAGATAATGATGGAGGGAGGAGGAGGAGATAATGATGGAGGGAGGAGGAGGAGGAGGAGAGGATGATGGAGGGAGGAGGAGGAGGAGGAGAGGATGATGGAGGGAGGAGGAGGAGATAATGATGGAGGGAGGAGGAGGAGGAGGAGAGGATGATGGAGGGAGGAGGAGGAGGAGGAGAGGATGATGGAGGGAGGAGGAGGAGAGGATGATGGAGGGAGGAGGAGGAGAGGATGATGGAGGGAGGAGGAGGAGGAGGAGAGGATGATGGAGGGAGGAGGAGGAGGAGGAGAGGATGATGGAGGGAGGAGGAGGAGGAGGAGATGATGATGGAGGGAGGAGGAGGAGGAGGAGAGGATGATGGAGGGAGGAGGAGGAGGAGGAGATGATGATGATGATGGAGGGAGGAGGAGGAGGAGGAGAGGATGATGGAGGGAGGAGGAGGAGGAGGAGAGGATGATGGAGGGAGGAGGAGGAGGAGGAGATGATGATGATGATGGAGGGAGGGAGGAGGAGGAGGAGGAGATAATGAAAGGAGGAGGAGATGATGGAGGGAGGGAGGAGGAGGAGGAGATAATGGAGGGAGGAGGAGATGATGGAGGGAGGAGGAGAAGTAGGAAAAGACGGAGAAGAAGGGAAACAAGGAGATGAGGGGGTTGACAAGGAAGTGAAGAAGGAGAAGATGGAGGAGAAGAAGACAGACCAGGAGTAAGAAGAAGAAGGAGAAGCAGGAGTTGAGAACCAGGTGATCAGCTGACTCACCTGCTGCTCCTCCAGCTGCTTCCTCCCACACTGAAGGAGGCGCTGCAGTGCGGCAGACTGCGATCCAGCAGCCCGTCATCCAACCGCAGGCTGCGTCTGGACATGATCCCCGTCTGCTGCTCCTTCTCCCCGTCCGACACCGACGACCAGTAACTGGAGCTGGAGGAGGAAGAGGAGGAGGAAGAGGAGGAGGAAGAGGAGTAATTACATATAACTGTTTATTCTGTTCTGCTGTGAGAAAATATCAAACATCAGCTCAACAAAAATATCATTGATTAAGATCCAGAGACCAGCATGAAACGATAAAACATCGTTTATCTTTGATCTCAGGACACAAAGATGTTGAGGTTACACTTCAGTAAGACGCAATTTAAAAAAACTCATTCTGAACATTTCCAGTCAGCTCTAGATTTATATTCTGGGGCTCTACTGGAATAAAAACTCCTTATTGATCTTCTACTGGTCCTTTATGCAGCCCCTCAGTTCAGCCTCTGTCTGAAACAGGCCGTTTTAGCTCCTGTCTCTTTAAGGCCCCGCCTCCTGATGAGCTCACTCTGTTCTGATTGGTCAGCTTCAGGAAGCTTCCTCCGGCTCCGGAGGCTACGTAAACAAACTATAGTAGCAGGATTTCACTTCTTTTTCTCCTTCTTTACTCCAAATGTCAACTATTCTGAATTTATTATTTAAGTTAAGTTAAGCGAATCGATAAAGAACCGATAAGGAGTATTGATTAAATCCTAACGATTCCATCCCGTTAAAACTGGAACACAATTAGTTTGTAGATTATAAACTTTATTTTAATGATATTTTATATATTTTCAACATATAACGGCTTCTACAGGATCTTCAGGAGGGTTTTCGTGACAAAATTTCATTATCGATTAATCTGCCAGTTATTTTATTGACTAATCAATAAATCATTTTGACCATAAGATGTCAGAAAACAGTAAAACGCCTGTTGAAATATCATCAAGCTTTTGTTCAAAACCCCAAAACATTGAGTTTAATATCACATTTGACACAGAAAAGCTAATAAATTACTAACATGATTATCAGAATAGTTGCTGATTAACTTCCTGTCATTCCACTAATCAATCAATCGACTAATGGTTGCAGCTCTGGTTATCAGACAGCAGCAGGATCAAAACACAGAACTGAAAGTGAACTGGAACTTGAACTCTCTGCTGCTTTCATCAACGTATTTCTGATTATTTGCAGCTCTGATCAGAAGAAAAATCAATCTGTATTGATGATGATTTGGTGCTGATATATTGATCAGTCAGAGGCTCAGAAACAGCAGCAGATACTCTGCAGCTCAGTCTGAGTACAGCTAAACAAAATCCCTGCAACCTTATCAGACACAGTGACAACCTGACCTACATACTCACACACACACACACACACACACACACACACACACACACACACACAGCAGTAACACCACAGAAGAAGAAGAAGAAGAAGTGTAAAGGTGAGGATACACACAGGTCCGTCCAGCCCCAGCTCTGCAGATCCACGTCCTCGTCACAGACGCTCATTCTAGGTAACAGAGCCGCCGTCGCCACGGACACACATCACACACACACACACACACACACACACACACACAGACACAGACACACAGAGTCGTGTGGCAGCAGTGTGGTTCAAGTTCACCTTAAACCTGCTTAGACTGCTGTGAGCAGCACTTCCTGTTGGAGCTGTAGGTCAATGAGCTGCTTATGCTCCTCCCACTAACACACACACACACTAAACACACACACACACACACACACACACACTAACACACACACACACACACATACTAACACACACACACAAACTAAACACACTAACACACACACACTAACACACACACACACTAAACACACAAACATACTAACACACACATACTAATACACAAACACACACACACACACAAACTAAACACACTAACACACACACACACACACACACACTAACACACACACACACACAAACATACTAACACACACACACACACACACTAACACACACACACACTAACACACACACACACACAAACATACTAACACACACACACACACACACACTAACACACACACACACACAAACTAAACACACTAACACACACACACACAAACATACTAACACACACACACAAATACAACAATATAAAAATACCCCATTACAAGTAAAAGTCCTGCATGAAAAATCCTCCTACAGTAAAAGTACATAAGTATTATGAGCTTGATGTAGTTAAAGTATTGCAGTAAAAGTACATAAGTATTATGAGCTTGATGTAGTTAAAGTATTGCAGTAAAAGTACATAAGTATTATGAGCTTGATGTAGTTAAAGTATTGCAGTAAAAGTACATAAGTATTATGAGCTTGATGTAGTTAAAGTATTGCAGTAAAAGTACATAAGTATTATGAGCTTGATGTAGTTAAAGTATTGCAGTAAAAGTACATAAGTATTATGAGCTTGATGTAGTTAAAGTATTGCAGTAAAAGTAGTGGTTTGGTCCCTCTGACTGATATATTATTATATATGACATCATTAGATTATTAATAGTGAAGCATCAGTGTTAGAGCAGCATGTTACTGTTGTAGCTGCTGGAGGTGGAGCTAGTTTACACTACTTTATATACAGTTAGCTAGTTTAGTCCAGTGGTTCCCAACCTAGGGGTCGGGCCCCTCTAAAGGGTCAGCAGATAAATCTGAGGGGTGGTGAGATGATTAATGGGAGAGGAAAGAAGAAAAAACAAAGTTCTGATACACAAATCTGTTTTCAGTTTTTGGACTTTTTCTCTAATCTTTGATTTTTGCTGAAATATTGGATCATTTGAACATTTATTGAAATGAAAGCATGTGAGAAGTTTAGAGGGAAAAATCACTATTTGGTGGAGCTGTTAACAACTCATAGACATGTGAAATGTGACCCCGACTACACACTGCTTTTTGTAAGACGTCAAAAGACAAAAAGGTTGGAAACCACTGGTTTCATCTTTAACAATGTGTTGTATTTTAAAAGCTTGTTATATTATCCATTGTGTCAAATCTTCATCTGAAAAGTAACTAAAGCTGTTAAATAAATGTAGTGGAGTAGAAAGTACAATATTTCCCTCTGAAATGTAGAAAGTAGCATCACATGGAAATACTCCAGTAAAGTACCTCAAACCTGTACTTGAGTAAATGTACTCAGTTACTCTCCATCACTGTCTGCAGGTTCAACTACACACAGAAATCAGACTTCAGTCTGTCACAGAAAACACAAACTTACCAGCAGCTGCAGGTGAGCAGGTTTTACGGATCACTGTGCTGCTGTGGAGGTGAAACTGAACCTCACTCTC
The DNA here is from genome assembly GCF_914725855.1 of Thunnus albacares. NCBI lineage: Eukaryota > Metazoa > Chordata > Actinopteri > Scombriformes > Scombridae > Thunnus > Thunnus albacares. Next base: position 26,671,011 of record NC_058125.1, on the reverse strand, counting down.
CCTCTCAGTCTGAGCAGCCTCAGTAAGCCTCTCTTGGATTACCCAGCAGCCTCCACTGTGAGCCAATTATGAGCTTCTGCAGAGCTGCCAGTCAGCGCTGCAGTGCTCCGTGTTCACCTGCTGATGGCGCCATCAGCTCATATTTACTGACTGATGAGGAGGCAAAAAAACCATCAACTGTGTCTCAATTCCATATGACGGCTGCAACTTACTACTATTATCATTATCAATGAATCGTTTAGTCCATGAAATAAGAAAAAAAAAGTGTAAAAAGTGACATTTACTATTTCTTAGAGGCCTGCTCACAGGAGGAAACATTAATATAAGTTGTGGGTGTCTGCCAAACGGCTCTAGAAATATCTTGTAAAACACAATATAATGCTGAGTCAGTGGTCCTTTAACACAGAATCATAGATGAAGAGAGACGGAGGAAACAAACCGACAGCTGTTGCCATTATCATTGTTATATTATTGTAATATTTTACATATTGTAAACCCAACTATTTACTCCTTTGCGTTTGTGTTGTCTTTCAGTATATTATTGTCTAAAATACATAAATTGCGTTATTATTCGCTTTAAATACATGAAATCAAAACATTATTTTGACCTGCACGGAAAACAAACTCACCCACGTGTCATTTTAATTACACAGTTAAAGGGCCTGTCAGCTTCCAGCCAATCAGCATGGAGCTCTGGGAGATGACGTCTCGAATGACCAATGAAATGTCGCGATGGGCGGGGTCCCGCGAAAAACGAACGGTCGATTTGTTAACGTTAGCTTTAGCTCTCAAACCGCAAACAAGATAAAAAAAAATATATCTCAAAAACACAGATTTTAACTACTTACCAACAGCGGAGCTACAACCAGCAAGTGAGTCGTCCACAGCGGAGTTTACAGGTGAAACAACCGCCGGTTAGCTGCTGTTAGCTACACACGTTAGTTCTTAATGCTGAGGAACGGTAACGTTAGTTTCCAGTCTGTTTTTCCAATTTAAAAACACCGGAACGATAAAAACATAAACGTGTTAGTTATAACTGTTCTCAACAAGTACAAACATCATCTAAATGTCGCCTGACAAACTTAACAACAGTCAGAAAGTAAAGATGCAGCTGCCGGTCGCTCCGTGATTAAATAGATCTGTTCGGGGTTTTATAGCGGCGGAGGGATTTATCGCCCCCCGGTGGCGGGAGGACACACGGCGCCAAAGATACTAAACTCCGTTAAAGATAGTTCACTACGTTTCGGCTGCTTGTACCGACTCAGGAGAAACGTTGGTTATTTCTACAGAAATTAAACCTTTTTTCCACGTTTTGCAGAATAATGGTTGTTGAGACAGTTTTCATGTCAGTCTGAGACTATATGATGTGATTTACAGACACGCATCTTCTTCACATTCAAACCTCTGGACTCTGTCTATCACTCTGCCTTTATTTATTAGATTTATTTCTTAGAATAGATTTATTATTGGTGATGTTTATGCCACACATTATTATGTTTTATATGAGAGGGTTGGGTGGTCACTGGTATCTTTTTATCTATATTTTTATGAGAATTCACTCATAAAAATAGATTTTAAGCCAATGTAAGAACATTTCCTGTCTGACTTCTTTTTACACTGTTTTGTTGCTTTTGTCGTTACTGTTGGGACACAGTTTCTAGACTAGAGTTTTTCCTGCTTAAAAAAATAATAAGAAATGAATAAATTTTAAAAAAAGTTTTGTTTAGATGTGTAAAAACAGTGAAAACCACATTATTACACAGTAATACAGAATATGTCACCAATAAAGATCTTGCCAAAACGTTCTAGTGTGAGAACAAATCCAAAATAAATTCACAAGCAAATGAATTGTTAGATTTTAACAATTTGGATTTATGGATGTGAAATTAGTAATTAGTCTGTTGTAGCTCATGGTTTCATATCATTGGCTTTAATCGTCATGTGATCAAAGGATAAAATGATGTCATGTAAACGCTCCTTCTGACTGTTTTATGTATTATTGTTTTAATCCTCTCTCAGAGGGAAATCAGACTGAGAGCCACCAAAACCAGAACCAAAACCAGGACCAGGACCACCTGCCACCTCCATGGCGTCTTTCCTCAGCAACAAGGACAGTAAAAGACCGTAAACATACCAACTCTGCTTCACCTCCATGTCTCATTCAAACTCATGATGTGTTTACTGTGTCTGTGCGGCGCTGTGTGTTTGTAGATTTTATTTTTTGTTAACTGTACATATATATCCTGTTAATACAGACACACAGTTTACATTCAGATGTAGATTTATATCTACACTGATCTTCATACTTCTATTTATATTCTGCTTTTTTGCACACACACAGTTTTTATCATGTAAATAATAAAAAGGCTGATACTCAGAACACTGTCGGACAATATTTTACTGTATTCATTTTGTCTTATTCTTTGTATAAAACGCCTCTAGTGAGTAAAAGTGAGCGTGAGACGCAGACGGATAAAGGAGGGAGTGAAACATCTCGCTTCAACAGAGATGAAACCAGATGTGACCTGGATGAAGAACTACGTCACTTCCGCTATCAACAACGTGCACGGGCGCACATGTACCGTGCGGAGCTACAGAAAACAGGTTTGAATTTCTTACGTTTTTATTCTATGACTTAATTTTTTAACAGTACAATATTCACGTAGATGTTCATTTAACAATATATTCGCATGTTGTTGGTTGTGGGGAATTTTATTTTCGTGTCATTTTGCTGCGTTAGCTGAAGTAGCTAACTCTCATTATCGATAAACTAGATTAACTAGCTGTCTTATAGTTAAAATGTACATGTTTGACCTGTTAAACACAGTATAATTAGAAGCTTTCTGTGTCGGATGACAATCTAAACACAGTAAAAGCAGATCAGATTGTAATCTGGTCTGGAACTGACGTATCTAGTGGAAAAAAACTGCATTTTTCATGTTTCCCTGCTTGTCAGAAAGGAAACGATCTACACAGAAGTTGTGTTCAGACTGTCTGTAAATAGGAAGGTTCAACCTTTTAAATCGGCAGTAACATAATTCATCAGCAAGTTAATTAACGCGCTTCTTTCTTTCATCTTAAAGGAAATCACACAGTTTGTTGTTACGGAGCAGATTCAGTGATTTGGCGGCTTCAGACAAACTGTCCTGTTTACTGTCACTGTTTCTCTAACTGGGAACGCTGGTATGTTAGTGGTGAAAGAAAACTATTAACACCGCAGTACTGTAAAAGTCCCGCATTCAAACTTTTACTAATAGTGAAGAGTGACAGAGAGGTTTTATTATTATTTATTGCTTCAGTTTACTAAACGTCTGCTAGTAATATTTATTTAAAGTCACAAACCTGCCGGGAAACACTTTGACACGACACGAGCGTATAAATCAGTGACATCTGTGTTTGTGTCTGCGTCAGATTAAGGAACGATCATCATGACGTCGTTGGCTCACCAGCTGAAGAGGCTCGCGCTGCCTCAGAGCGACGCCAACCTGCTGACGCGCAGAGAGGTCGCCTCGCTGCTCTTCGACCCCAAAGATGCCGCTTCCATGGACAGGAGCACCTTCTACGCCCTCGGTGAGTCTTTGTGCTCCGCTTTTACCTTCTTCTTTTTTTTTACAGCCTGTATTTCTGCCTGGTGATGAAGCTCAGTCCTCTTCCTCCTCTTCCTCCTCCTACCAGGCTGCACGGGGCTGGAGGAGCTGCTGGGAATCGAACCGGTGTTCTCGGAGTTTCAGGACACTCTGTTCAGCCGGGCGTCGCTGACTCTGGAGCGCAGCGTCCAGTCGAAGGAGGTCAACGAGAAGCTGGACGCCGGCATCTCTCTGTTCCTCACCCGCCTCTGCCCGTACTTCCTCCTCAAACCGGCTCACAAGTGCATCGAGTGGCTGGTTCACCGGTACGCCGCCGCCGCCGCACTGCTGACTGACTCTAACATGATGTCACCAGTCTGTCACCAACATATCTCCACAACTCAGTCCAGCACATATTTGTCTTATAAAATACAACAACTATATTTTATACAAAGACTCAGAATGAAACAATAAGACGTTTCTTTACGTCGATTTTTAAAGTGAAATCTGTTCATCTCATCACAGACATCTTTAAATGTCCAAAAATATTCAGAAGAATCAGAAAATATGAACATTTGAGAAGCTGGAACCAGATTCTTTGTTATTTCTGTGATCAATCAATCATCAAATTAATTGTCTGTCGATCAATTAATCAATTAATAAACTAATTCTTTTAGTTTTTCTTGTTCTGGGACTAAAACATGCAAATGAAGAAGTCTGATCCTTTAACATTAATACTTATTTTGTGTGTGTGTGTGTGTGTGTGTGCGTGTGTGCGTGTGTGCGTGTGTGCGTGTGTGTGCGTGTGTGCGTGTGTGCGTATGTGTGTGTGTGTGTGTGTGTGTGTGTGTGTGTGTGTGTGTGTCAGCTTCCACATCCAGCTGTATAACGCTGACAGTCTGCTGGCGTGCGCGCTGCCGTATCACGACACCAACGTGTTCGTCAGAGTCCTGCAGCTCCTCAAGATCAAAGACGCCACAAACCGCTGGAGCTGGTTGCACTGCCTGCAGGTCGGCCGACACATATTTATATATACATGTATGTATATATATATATATATATATATATATATATATATATATATATACTACAGTATATACTACCAAATACTGCTATATATATATACTGTTATATAGTAGTATATATATCAGTATATATTATATAGTGTGATATACTGTTAAATACAGTCGTGTACTACTGTATTCAGCCACCTACAGAAACACAAACTGAAGATGATGAGGATGATGATGATGATGATGATATGAAGATGATGATGATGATGATGATGATGATGATGATATGAGGAGTTTCCTGTGTGAACGTTGTGTTGGTGTTTGTGCAGAAACCCGGCGTGCCGCTGGCCAGAGGAACTCTGATCACTCACTGCTACACAGACCTGAGCTTCATGGACTTCATCTGCACCATGGTCACCAGGTCCATCCAGGTAACCTCCCCCGTATCACACCTGCACACCAAATCCTCCAGGATTCACTGGGACCTGTGGTCCAGTTCATGAAAACCAGTGAACTCATGAGTCTGGGAGGCAGGACAAACATTTAATGAGGGTTTATTTATGTATTTATGTTTTCTGCTCTGCTAATCTCACTTCCTGGTTTCTTCAGGAACCGATAAAAGAACCACGAATGTAGACCTGGTTCTGATCCAGAGCTGGATTCTGAAGGGAATCTCTCATTTTAAAAAGTCGTCTGCATCCTTTTAAACTGAAATGTTCTCTAATAGTTTTCTTCTTCTTGTTGTTTTCAGGCGTACTCGGGTCACTCCGGCACTTCCTCTCAGCTCAGAGTGATCTTCTCCTTCTACGCCTCCACCATCGTTCCCGCTCTGGACGCCGTGGACAAAGTGTCCGACACCATCATATCCAAACTGCTGCCGTACGTCCAGAAGGTAACGACATCCGTCTGCCTCGACACGCAGAGAGTTTGGATTATCTTTTAATCGGAAACTACGGGAATGATGCTACATATGCTAACATGCTAATGTTACGTCCTCCCCTCGCTAATAACGTATCAGAGTGAACTTGAACACATCTTCTGTCGTCTCTTCAGGGTCTGAAGTCGTTGCTGTCGGACTACAAGGCCGCCACCTACATGATCGTGTGCCAGCTGGCGGTGAAGGTGGTGATGGAGGCGAGTCTGGTCGACACCCTCGCCGTCCACATCAGCAAGTCTCTGCTCAAAGAGCCCGTGCTGGCTAAAGAGGGCGTTGGCTGCCTCATCGTGCTGCTGCAGAACCAGAAGGAGGGCGCCGCCGGGTCCAGGTAGTGACAGCAGCGCAGTGTTTTTGTAGACACCCCCCCCCCCCCGCAGGTGTGACCTCCACCTCTCACCCGCGTTTCTGTCCTCAGATTCTGCAGCCGTCTGTGCTCGATGCCGCCGCTGGTTCCCACGCTGCAGGTCATGGCGGCGACTCACGACGTCAGTCCTCTGCTGAGATACCTGCTGCCTCACCTGATCCACGCCGCGCTCAGCAGCAGCAGCAGCTCCGGTCAGAACTGCTGCTACGTTATATCGTTTCTTTAAAAAAGTCTGTTGTTGAACGTTTGGAAAGTAGAAGTTTGTGGTTTTGTGCTCCAGGTGAGACGGACGAGCTCGCCGTGTTGGAGTCCGTCCTGCAGTCGGTTCCTCTGACGAAGGGTCTCGACCAGACCGCAGCTCGGTAAACACACGTCATCCTTCATCCTGCTGTGTAGGAACTTAAACACAAAAAAAACCTCTAAGAAGGTTTTTGAAAATTTTAAATTTAATGTCCAAAACTGTTAAAAGCTGCAGACGGATCATCAGCTGTAAGTTTTTCTGTTTGTGTTTGTGGTTATTTGGAGACGTTTTACATCTTTAAACTACAAGTAACAGTAACATCAGACCTGCAGTAAACTGCTGTTAAACAGTGATGGACAGATTTAGTTACTTTTCAGATGAAGATTTGACACAATAGATAATATAACAAGCTTTTAAAATACAACACATTGTTAAAGATGAAACCAGTGGTTTCCAACCTTTTTGTCTTTTGACGTCTTACAAAAAGCAGTGTGTAGTCGGGGTCACATTTCACATGTCTATGAGTTGTTAACAGCTCCACCAAATAGTGATTTTTCCCTCTAAACTTCTCACATGCTTTCATTTCAATAAATGTTCAAATGATCCAATATTTCAGCAAAAATCAAAGATTAGAGAAAAAGTCCAAAAACTGAAAACAGATTTGTGTATCAGAACTTTGTTTTTTCTTCTTTCCTCTCCCATTAATCATCTCACCACCCCTCAGATTTATCTGCTGACCCTTTGGAGGGGCCCCGACCCCTAGGTTGGGAACCACTGGACTAAACTAGCTAACTGTATATAAAGTAGTGTAAACTAGCTCCACCTCCAGCAGCTACAACAGTTGTGTTGTTGTGTGTCTCCTGCAGGTTGCTGCTGGACGAGTATCTGAGTCAGACTGAACTCTCTGCTGAAAACATCTCAGCTCTCGACCAGCGTCTGCTGCCTCTGGTCCGACTGTTCGAGTCCAAGTGAGTCTGACTGCAGATGATTTAACCTGCAGAGCAGCTGTTGATCCGACCGTCTCCGTGTTCTTCCTGCTGTTTAATGCGTCTATTCAACCACATGTTCTCTCTGCCACAGTTTAGATTTGAGGCCTTTTTAACATTGATTTTTTTCATGTATGATTATTTTCACATCAAGTCCATTTTTATTTGTAAAGCTCAATATCACAAATCCACCGGACGCCGCGGCTCTCCGCTCCGCTGCGCTAAAGAAAGGCGCCTCCTCTATTTTTTACGGAAGCTGCGTCAAACAGCACAGAGCAGGTGGAGCTGGACAGGAAGTCAGACACAGAAACAGCATTGACCATCCGGTCAATTTTCAAAATAAAACACCCCGTGCAGCCTCCTGGTCGTATATCAACAATAAACACAATTAAAACAGACGAATAAAGAAACCATTTAACTACGTAGCCTAATTAACCACAGAAGAAGACCAAAGATCAAGGAAAATGACCAAAGCAACGAAAGCTGAGCAAAATTGGGCAGTTTAGTTGCCCTGCTACTACAGTAATTACGGTAGCATTAAGGGACCGTCAGCTTTGACTAGGCTGCTGTAATTACTGTAGTAGGAGTGCAACTGACAACACGCTCCCGGTGGAATCCCGGGGTCAGAGCCTCCATTAGAATGAGGAAGAACCACCTAAAATCCCTTTTTAATGGTGAAAAACCAGTTTGTTTTTGTTTATCGTGTTTAAATACGGAGATAACAGCGAATGTTCAAAGTGGCTGTGGACGTTTCTGAAGCCGTTCTGTGCTCGTCCTCCGTCAGGTACTGCGGAGCTCTGGACGGCGTCCTCTCAGGTCACGTGACCGACGTCAGCGGCGCCGAGCAGAAACATCTCTTCCACCGGTTCCTGTCTCTGTCCATGAGCAGCGGAAAACACCAGGTACACGCCTCCAGTCCTCCAGTAAACCTGATGATGATGAACATGTGATCAGTCTGGTTTCTGTGTGTCTGACGGTCTTTTGGGGTTTTTTTTTTTTATAGATTTTGGGCGACTCGGACACGTCGCTGCTCCTCAGTCTGAAACACACGCAGCCTTCAGTCCGAGTCTCCGCTGTGGAGCATCTGATGGGCGTCATCACCTCCGGACAGGTACGATGTTTAACTTCCTGTTGGCATCTCTTAGTTTCAGCAGCAACAATAGAAAACCAAGAAGTAGGAAATCTCGTTAAACGTCTAATTAACAACCTTCATGGATCAAATAGTGATAATTAAACTTATTAGCAGTTGTTAAAGTCCTGTCAAGGTTTGCAGGTCTGTGGAGAAATTAGCATGACGGCCGAGCAGCGACGCCGTTGGGAGTTGTAGTTTTTTCTCTTGTGTGACTGCTGCGGTGGAGCCGAGCGCTCTGAGAATACGGGAAAGTAACAAAGAAACGCTGAGTGAGAGATTTACGTGGAGTTACAGGAGCTAAACAGGAAGTGACATCATGACTTCAGCGCTACGTGTTAAACAAACCGCTCGTTTCCTCTCGGCAGCATCAGAGTCTGGACGAAGGCTTCCTGAAAGACGCCGTCACAGACCGCTTGAGGGACGACGTGCCGGCCGTCGTATCCGCCGCTCTCAAAGTCCTGGAGGTCAGTGAGGTCATACGGGGTTAACAGTTATTGATTAAGTTATTGATTAACTCATTTGTGTCTCTGGTTGTTGTTGTTGTTGTTGTTGTTTTTAGATGCTGTTCGATGTTTTGGACACTGAAGACATCGTGTCATGTTTACTGTCACTGCTGCACAGAACTGATCTGTCCGTGGCTGAATACTGGTCAGTGAAGTACACACACACACACACACACACACACACACATAATATTTCCCTTCATTAGAAGTGAGACTCTGTATCCATGGTAACCGAGGTCGCCGTTGTTTCCGTCAGGCTGCCGGTGCTGACTGAGGTGGTGCGTTTACTGTCTGACCCCCGGCTGGGAAAGGGGGACGCCGAGCTGGTGCAGAGGGCGGGCTGGAGGCTGCTGCCCTTCCTGGTGATCACCACCGGGCGGCCGGACTCCGCCCAGCTCCGCCTCACTTCCTGCATCGCTCGAAGCGCCATCGTCAGCCAACACCCGCTCACCCTGAACTGGGCTGAAGGTAACAGATGGAAGCGATTCACCGCCTCGAGTTTAAAAACCTTTTTAATGACTGAAAGTCTGCAGGAGAATGTTTTATTATGATTAATGTCAAGTTCACAGTTTTATCATGTTGATCTGCAAAATATTGTGATATAAGAGTCAATAATACTGATTATAATCTGAAGATATGTTTATAAGTGAAATCATTTACATTTAATTAACTCTATAAAATAAACATCAAATACTTCTACTTGTCTACAGTTCAGCTCCTGAACAGCAGGACCTTTAAATTAATAGTTTGACATTTTGGAAAATACACTAATTCACTCTTTTTAACGAGAGTTAGATGTTGAGATTGCATGTATTGAAAAGATGTTCCAGACTATTTCATGGAGCGGTGACTTCCTGGTGTCTCCTCGTCATCGTGAGGTTGCCAGGCAACCAGCAGACTTTTAATCTAGCTCTTGGGAGGACAGCGACGTGAACATGTGACAAATAATTACTGTAAACATTAGTGTTTCCTCTGATGCTTTGTTAGTGTTTGAAGCTGGAAATGTTTCCTCCTCACAGAGCTGGAGGAAGTGATGAAGAGCAGCTCTGAACCCGACTTCGTAGGTTCGGCCAACCAGCGTCTGGTCTCCACGCTGACCAAGAACCTGGCGAACATGGAGCACTTCTCCAAACGAGACGCGGTGCGTTTTTTTATTTTATTGTAATATAGAATAATAGAGTATGCTCTTTCTCTGTCTGTCAGTCAATAAATGTTCATGGACTTTAACAGTTTCACGTCAGGGACGTGCAAGAGTCCGTTATTATGTACGTCAAAGTCAGACGAAGAGTTGTGTGTGCGTGTGTGTGTGTGTGTGTGTGTGTGTGTGCGTGTGTGTGTGTACACGTGTGTGTGTGTACGCGTGTGTGTGTGTACGCGTGTGTGTGTGCATGTGTGTGTGCGTTTGTGTGTGTGTGTGCATGTGCGCGTGTGCGTTTGTGTGTGTGCGTGTGTGTGTGTGCGTGTGCGTGTATGTGTGTGTGCGTGCACGCGTGTGTGTGTGTGTGAAATAACTTCCTGTGTGTTGGCTCTCAGCTGGAGAAGTTGGCTCAGTCTGTGGAGCAGCAGCGCGGCTCTGGTCTCAGAGAGAGGACGTCCCTCCTGGTTCTGACCCGGACTCTGCTGCTCAGCCTGGGGGAGCTGAGCGAGACCCAGCACCTGCTCACCGCTCAGAGGGTCTACACGCTGCTGGAGGCCCCCCTGCTGGAGCTCGCCAAGGACGACGACGCACAGGAAGCTGAGCGTTCCGACGCCGTCCCCGCCTCTTTCTCTGAAGCTCTGACTCTGTACCTGAGCAGGTGTGGGCAGCAGCCGGGCGAGAGGCTCGACCGAGAGTACAGCTTCACTCTGATCTCTCTGCTCAGAGACTTCATCTCCTCTCTCAGGTGTCCTGACGCCTCCTTCAAAGGTAACGACGGTCTCAGTATTTACCTGATACGCAGCGATGGGAAGTAACTGAAAGTACGTTTACTCAGCTACTGCTGCAGTAAAGCATCTGAATACTTCCTCCAGGTAACATGTGGCGTTTCTTTCCTCCAGGTGAGGTTTGGTGGAACCCGGAGAGGTTGGACACAAACACCTGCTGCTACCTCGGACTCATCTGTCGCCTCTTCAGTCTCGTCATCAGCGGCGCCGGCGACGGGCCGACAGCCGGCAGCTTCAGAGAGTTAATGAAACTACTCGTCCAGGTACGGAAGAGAACGCTGCATTAGAGTCTTTATGATATACAGTCAGTCACTGTTTCATCAGATGAGACGGACAACCGGTCGAGAATAAAGACGATTGAAGGAAGATGCAACTTTTTTATTTGTGTAAAATTTTAAATCCAGTTTTTATATTTTAACATTTAAAATGATTCAAATGGAAATTTCAGCTTGTTTCTAATGAAATGAAATGGATTTTTTTTTCATGGTTAGTCATATAGAAGAGGCCTGTGGGAATTTAAACTTGAATTTAAAATTTAATTAAATTTAAATTTACATTAAAATGTAATTTTCATCAGAAAGAAACAGTTTGTAATTTCATTGTCAGCTTAATTCTGACCACTTAAATACTGTTTTACACTCAATTTTATTATTATTATTATTATTATTATTAGTTATTATGGCAGGAAAATCATTCATCGATAGATTTTTCATTAATATTTTAAACATGAAAATCAAAATTAGATATTAAACATTTTTTTGTCAGACTTTATAGGCACACAAATTGAAAACTGATTTATTTTAATATTGGCAGCAGTAGGCTTCCGTACATCTGTGCATGTTACAGTTCCTCTCCGAGCTGGTGACTCTTCAACAGTAAAATGAAACTCTGATGTTTAACTGAGCTGCCAGATGTTCTGTTTAAATATAGAAAAAGAAATAAAAATAAACTAAAATAGAAAATATAAACTTAATAAACAAAAGAAATGTGACTGTATGTTTTTTATAGCACATCTGATGCACCTGCAGCACCGTTCCAGTCTGTAGACGCAAAATCAACATGTGACTGAAAACATCTCTGCAGAACTTTTAATATTCTAACAAACAGAAATCATTTCTCAGGAACAGTTGTTGTGACTGTGAGGCAGCAGGCGGCGTGTTCCTTTACTTTAATACATTTAATAAAAAGAAAACATCACCGTATCTCTTCCAGGTTCACCTGCGGGAGCCGGCGATGCTCTTCAGGTTCCTGTGCATGCTGTGGGGATACGGCAGTAACCATGGAGACCAGCTGGACGTGAAGGTGGGCGCCGTCCTGCAGACTCAGGCTCTCTACATGGGCAGAGCTCTGCTGAGCGCTCAGCCGGCCGCCACGCTGGCCCAGCTGACGGCTGCCGACTCGCCAGGTAAGAGAAAACACATCAACAAACAACAACAAACAACAACAAACATCAACAAACAACAACAAACATCAACAAACAACAACAGACATCAGAGCATAATTAACATATCAGTTAATTATGAGGAAATCAAGTAACTCTGTGTCTGTATGTGTGTGTGTGTGTGTGTGTGTTCGTGCATGTATGTGCGTCTGTGTGTGTACGTGTGTGTATGTGCGTGTGTGTGTGTGCATGTGTCTGTGTGTGTGTGTCTCTGTGTGTGTGTGTGTGTGTGTGTGCGTGCATGCGTGTGTGTGTGTGTGTGTGTGTGTGTGTGTGTGTGTGTGTGTGTGTCAGTGGTCCCGTCCTTGCTGTGTTGTCTCAGCTCGCCGGTTCGGGAGGTCCGGAGGGCGGCGCTCGGCGCGCTGCAGAGCCTATCAGGGGCCGACGCCTCCCCCTTCCAGCCAATCACAGAGAAGCTTCTGAAGACCTCGGAGGAGATCATGGCCGACCCGTCGTACCTGAGCACGGTGAGAACGTCTCAAACTCTTCTTCAAATGATCATTTATCAGTTTATCTGCTTTTATATTCATCAATCCGCTTCTTTGATCCACAATTTAAAACATGAATCATTTAATTTATAAAGATGTGAAATATAGAAAAGAAGCAAATCTTCATATTTTTAAAGATATGTCCAAAATTCTAATAGAGACAAGTTTTAACACAAGTAAATATTTATTCATTTATGTATTATTTGAATTCTTATTCTTCATGTATGTTAAACTGTATGTTTGATAATTAACATTTAATATTGTCTCTATTTTAGCTTTTATTAGTCTCAAATTTAGTATTTTTTTCCAAGAAACTTATAACAGAATTACAGATCTCTAATCTAATTGTGTCAGTGTGTTAATAATAGTTTATTTGTGTCTATTGTAAACAGAAACATAGTAATGAATAATCACACCTCTACTGGACCACACGTCATTACATCAGGAAACATCTGTGATCAGATATTCTGATTTAAATAATTGTTTTTTATACTTTATTTCAATCAAACGACTTTATAAAACAACTTCTTGTTTATTTTGGGGATGATAAACACCCTGCAGGCTCTGGGCGTTCTTCATGACGAGTCTTCGTCGGCTAAAGTGAAGTCGCAGCAGAAGAAGCTGCAGTCGTCGCTGCAGCAGCTGCTGCAGAGCGTTCAGACTCCCTGCTGCCCGTCGTACAGCGCCGCCGGCCTGCTGAGAGCGCTGAGCCACGTCAACGGACAGGTGAGAGCGGAGACGCGTCTAAAACATCTGAACCTGCTGCAGAAAAATAATAAAACCCACTGACCCGAACCGTCTCCTCCTCCCAGTCCATCCTGTCCGCCCTGCTTCCCGTCCTGGATCGGCTCCTGGAGCAGAGCGGCCCCGACACCCCCACCCTGCTGCGAGCCGAGGCCCAGCTCATGCAGCTCATCCTGGGGAAGTACGACGAGGCGTCGGCCCCCCTGCTGGCCGAGGACCAGAACTGTCTGGATCTGTTCGTCAGAGCTCTGAGGACCCCGACCCTGCCGCACCCCGACGTCCCCAGCTGCCAGATCATCGCCCTGGAGCAGGTCAGGATTAGATCAACCAGGGATTAAACCTGGTTTACATCAGGCTGCAATAAAACTGCACCAACATCAGGATTCACATCAATCTTTAAAACCAGAATAAAAACCAGGTATGAAACTCAAGTTAGAACTGAATTAAAAAGCAAAAAAAAACAAGTTTAAAGGAGTGAACAAGGTGTTAAAACCAGGAATAAATCCACAACAACCAGGATTAAACTGAAAGATAAAGGAATAAAATCAAATCATGGACAGTTAAACCAGTTAAAACCAGGATTAAAAGACATAAAACCAATAAAATCAGGTTTAAAACCAGGAGTTTATTCAACACTTGATGTTTAAAAACACTCATATCTACAGTTGGTGATTAAAATCCAGCCTCCAAATTAAAAGAGAAGAAATTTAACTTCTGAGTCAAATGAATAAAATGTTTCTCTTTTATCAACCATGTGATGACATCATGTCCTGCAGGATGTTTTTATATTTAATAAGCAGAAGCTTGTTGTGTTCAGATAGAAACTTACTGACTCACTTTATTGACTCACACCAGTTAAAGAGGACACAAAAATACCATATAAACAACCCATCAGTCATGTTGTCGGTGTTTTCAGGTGTAAAATCTTCTTCTTCTTTCTTCTCCGCAGATCTCGAAGTCGTTCTTCTCGGCGCTCGGAGACGAGAAGGTTCAGCAGAAGCTTCTGTCAGTGATGTTCGACCTGCTGGTGGAGAGCAGGAGTCCTCCGGTGGCCAACGCCATCAGCAGCGCCTTTAAAGGGGTGAGCAGCCACCAGAGGTACCGGACCTGGTCCTGGTCCCGGTCCTGGTCCTGGTCCTGGTCCTGGTCCTGGTCTGACTGGTTTTCAGGCTCGGTGTTCCAAGTGAATCTGTTTCCACATGTTGGTTCCTCATAACTGCTGCACTGTGAATGAAACTGTGTGTGTTTCATGTCATATTGATGTTTTGACAAGTTAGTTAACGTTTGAGCTTTTACACTGCAGTCACCATAAATCTGATCAACTGTGAGAAACATTTTCAGCATTTGTTCTCTTTAAAATGATGAAGGCATCGTTAAGCTAACGTTACTGTTCAACAGCCTTAAATCGAGGCATCGCTAAGCTAACGTTACTGTTCAACGGCCTTAACTCGAGGCATCGCTAAGCTAACGTTACTGTTCAACGGCCTTAACTCGAGGCATCGCTAAGCTAACGTTACTGTTCAACGGCCTTAACTCGAGGCATCGCTAAGCTAACGTTACTGTTCAACGGCCTTAAATCGAGGCATCGCTAAGCTAACGTTACTGTTCAACGGCCTTAAATCGAGGCATCGCTAAGCTAACGTTACTGTTCAACGGCCTTAAATCGAGGCATCGCTAAGCTAACGTTACTGTTCAACGGCCTTAAATCGAGGCATCGCTAAGCTAACGTTACTGTTCAACAGCCTTAAACATCAAGACGAGCTCTGAACATACAACAGTTACCAGCAGGTTCTCTGACACCTGCAGGTCTTCTAATCATGGTTCAGATCTGCTGTAAACGTTTCCCTCATTAGCAGTGATGTCGAGACACAGAAATACACAGTTAAACAAAGCAGAAGACAATAATCAGTGAAGACGACTGGTTCTCAGTTCAGAATCAACCTGCAGGACTTGAAGCATCAGACAGTTAGTAGAGTGAGTCTGGTCCTGTGGTCCAGTCCAGTATAACATCTATACTGGACTGGTAAATGTCCAGTCAGGGATTTATGGATGAAAAGATAAAAGCGTTTATTATGTTTAATGAGTGGAAAACAACAGTTACTAAGACTGTAACTCACAGATCAACTCTCCCCAACAAACACGTTTTATTGGGTGAAATTTCAAAATAAGAGTCATCAGACAGTTAGTAGAGTCCTGTGGTCCAGCCCAGTATAGATGTTACACTGGACTGGTAAATGT
The DNA here is from genome assembly GCF_914725855.1 of Thunnus albacares. Classification (NCBI taxonomy): domain Eukaryota; kingdom Metazoa; phylum Chordata; class Actinopteri; order Scombriformes; family Scombridae; genus Thunnus; species Thunnus albacares. Next base: position 26,655,435 of record NC_058125.1, on the reverse strand, counting down.
CCAGTCAGGGATTTATGGATGAAAAGATAAAAGCGTTTAATGAGTGGAAAACAACAAACTTACAAACTGTAACTCACAGATCAACTCTCCTCAACAAACAAGTTTCATTGGGTGAAATTTCAAAATAAGAGTTGATCAATGATCAAAGTCATCAATCAGTCATTTACACCTTCAGGTGGCGCATTGAGCCTGATCGTTACTCTTTAAAAGTCTGATCCTGATTATGAAACGCTGCTCTTTCTTTAACTGAAGATCATTTCTTCTCTTTGACAGATCGCGGTCGACGGTCAGCTGGTAGCCAATGAGCTCGCTCCGCCTGAGAAACCCAAAGTCAGTGTGACGGTGCAGCAAACCCGCAGGAGCAAAATGCTGCAGAGGTGAAGCTCGTCTCACTGTTTTCACAACATCTCAAGTCACATGAATCTGCGGTCTGATCTGTGTCAGTAGAGGAACAGGAAGTCCTGAATAATCAGTGTTTTATTTTCTTAATGTGGATTCTTTATGTTGCAGCAGAAGTTGTTACATTCAGATCAAAATAATCAGAAATTCTTCTTTCATTTAAATGCTTCTTAGAGAAATTCTACCAAAGTAAAATGATGTTTAGCAGCAGAAGACAGATGTGATGATGTGATGTTTTCTCTGGACAGGAAACCGGAGGAGGGCGGTGATGTGGGACCACAGGGGGGCGCCGTGTCCTGGCAGAGAGTCACTCTGATCCTGGAGCTGCTGCAGCACAAGAAGAAGCTGAAGAGAGCCCAGACGCTGGTGCCGGTTCTGTTCTCTCTGCTCTCCAGGTGAGCAGCAGTTAAACGCTCTGATGAAGATGATGAAGGAGAAACATCTCGTCTTCATATTTTACCTCAAATCACTCAGACGACTCGAAGAGCTTTGAGAAAACTGCATGAAAAACAGTTTCCAGATTTTTAACAGAGGAATGATGTCATCTGAAAATTATATCATTTAAATATTTACTGGACCCATAAAACAGATTATATGGAAGTTTATGGCTGACAATTTAAAATAAAACCATTACGGAGCCGTAAAAGCCTAAAAGTTTATCTGTCGCATCTTTGGACACAACATATATACATATAAATATATATATATGTATATATATTTATTTATTTCTGTTGTCAGATGTAATTATTTGTTGCTTAATGTAGTTTTGAGGCTCTTGAGTATTTAATGTCATCTTAAACTCATTACTCCCACTTTATATACAACAACATCATCATTATTATTATTATTATTATTATTATCATTATTATTATTATTATTATTATTATTATTTGTTAGTTTTGTATGAAGCGTTTTACCAAAAAAAAGTCAATAAAAATATATTGAATCAGAAAAAAATCATTTAATAAAATAAAAATATTTTTTCAATTTTGAATAATTAATTTTAATTAGTAATAATTAATTAATTTTGGGTTAAAATACGGTTGTGATTCTATTTTTATTTGCTTGTTTGAAAATGTAAATTTACTTCAAATTAAAATGAGTTTAGAAAAATATGATTTTATGGAGGGAAAGAAAGGCCAAAAAGATTTAAACCTTACAAGCAACTAAATATCTGTGAAATTAAATGTTTAGCACAAATATTTAACCAAACTAAATAAATAATCTAAACATTTTAATTTCTCTGGTTCATTATTCTCTGATTATTTCACTATTATTGTCTACATTTGTTCTGTCTGATTATTGGCTTGTCGGTCATCAGTGAAGCTCTTTGAATCGCTCTAACCTGTATGAAAGGTGCTGTATAAATAAAGTTTTATTGATTTTTAGAAGCTGGAAGCAGTAAATAAAACGATTATTCGATTATCAGAACAGTTCATTTTCTGTCAGTCGACTCATCGTTGCAGCTCTAGTGTGTCAGTTTAGAGTAAAAACTGTAAACCAGATAAACAGATTTCCTGTTTTCTCTTCTAATGTTTTTTTGTTTCTCTTTTTTGTTCTCAGGAGTCTTGAAGCGTCTTCAGGTGACGACACCAACAGGGAGTACACCAAGCAGCTGCTGCTCAGCTGTCTGCTCAACGTCTGCAACAAACTGTCTCCTGATGGAGCTCCTGTAGGGACAGGTAGAGTACTGAGAGACCCTGGACTGCAGTCAGAGTACCAGTACTGTTCAAATACTGCATGTAAAATAGTACATAAAGTACATTTCCGTCTGGTCCCTCAGAGAGGAGACAGATCCACTTTCAGGCCTTTCTTTCAGGAAGTTCATGTAACATCTGTGTTGTTTGTTGTGTTCAGACGTTCTGGATGAAGATAAGTTCAGTGTTGAGTTGGTGGTTCAGTGTATCAGAGCGTCCGACATGCCGCAGACTCACCATCACGCTCTGCTGCTGCTGGGCACCGTCGCCTCCATCTTCCCCGTGAGTCCTTCATCCCAGACCAACAAACACATCATTCTGTCACCACGACAAGAGAAACAGTGAAGAAGATGTTTTTTTTTGTTTAGTTTGCTGAGTCTAAAGTATTTAAATCTCACTGTGGCTGTTTCTTTTATTCCTCTGAGCTTTATTTCAAACTGATCCGCTCAACAAATCGCTCCATATATCTCCACAACTTGTTTGTTTGACTCTAAGCTGCAGTTTGTTATGATTCTGCACATTTATTTCACTTTTCTTACCTGATTAGTCTGTTTGTGTCCTGTTGTAACGTTAATTTTAAAAACAGCCACATAAACACATCTTTACTCGCTGACCTCTGTCTCGTCCTCGTCCTCCAGGAGAAAGTCCTGCACAACATCATGCCCATCTTCACCTTCATGGGAGCCAACATCATGCGTCTGGACGACGCCTACAGCTTCAGAGTCATCGACAAGACGGTGCAGATGGTCATACCTGCTCTGATCCAGGTGAGAGGACACGTCTCCAGTCAGCTCTATGTTTATATTCTGAGGTTCTACTGGAATATCTTTATGCAGCCCCTCAGTTCAGCCTCTGTCTGAAACAGGCTGTTTTAGCTCCTGTCTCTTTAAGCCCCGCCCTCCTGATGAGCCCACTCTGTTCTGATTGGTCAGCTTCAGGAAGCTTCCTCTGGCTCCGGAGGCTACGTAAACAAACTATAGTAGCAGGATTTCACTTCTTCTTCTCCTTCTTTACTCCAAATGTCAACTTGAGAGTGGACAACACATGGAAACACCTTAGCAACCACCTTAGCAACCACCTTAGCAACCACCTTAGCAACCGACGATACAGAATAGATGTCCATTCATGGACATTTTTAAGTTTAGATTAGTCTGGAGGTCCTTATCACTGCTTCCTGACATCTGACATCCTAAATGTCTCTCTAACATCCTTCCTCTCCTCTTCCTCCTCTTCCTCCTCTTCCTCTCTCCTCCTCCTCTTCAGGCCCAGCAGCTCTCCGACGGCCGGTCTTCGGCTCACGTGGACGCTGTGGTGACGAGGATCGCGCACGTGTTCGCCGACGCGCTGCCTCACGTCCCCGAGCACCGGCGTCTGCCCATCCTCACTCAGCTGGTGACCACGCTGGGTCCCGCCCGCTTCCTCTGGGTCCTAATGCTCCTACTGTTCAAGCTGCACGCCACGCAGACCGCCAGCTCCGTGAGCGAGAAGGCAAGGAGCGTTTTTATTAATGAAACAGAATCTGAAGGTTTTTAGTCCCACTTACAGATGCAGCACTATTTTCAGCAGCGGATGAATCCACGTTTGGTGCTAAAAATTCTACGAGCCGTCAAAGGAACTCCATGTCGATATTTATAGTATTATGATATTAAAACATGATGTCACAAGTTAAACTAAGCTTTCTGTTATTGTGTGTGTGCGTGTGTGTGTGTGTGTGTGTGTGTGTGTGTGTGTGTGTGTGTGTAGGATGCAGCTCTGGAGAGAGACGTGGACTTCTGGATTTCTCTGTGTTGTCAGTTCGAGGTGACGGAGCAGCTCACCTCCATCATCAACATCCTGCACTTCCTGCTGCAGCTGCCCGACGACAAAGACGACGGTGAGACGCCTGAAAGTCTTCTGACTTTAATCTGCTCCGTCTGCTTTTACCTCAAGATACATATGTACATATATATATATATATATATATATATATATATATATATATATATATATATATATACACACACACACACACACACACACATATATATATATATATATATATATATATATATATATATATATATATATGATCTTTACACTGAGACTGAAAACAGGAACAAAGATGGCGGCCGGAAACAAACACATGACAGAGTGAAGTCAGCGAGCAGCAGCTCCGTCTGTATGAACCGATGTTTTTTCGTCCTCTGCAGCTCCGGCGAAGCGTCCCGTCAGCCGGCGAGGAGCCAAGAAGAAGGAGGAAGAGGAGGAGAAGGTGGAGGAGCTGATCTTCAGCCTGGAGACTCACAGCAGCAAAGAGCTGCGACACTTCAAGTTCCTCTCCGTCTCCTTCATGGCTCAGCTGCTCGGCTCGGCCAGCTTCATCGGGAAGGTGGGTTTAATAAAACATGGCTTTAAGGAAATTTTGGCTTTAAGAAATTATATTAAATTTACAGAAAAGCAATTAATTAATTGTTCAGTTTCTGTTCAAACTGTCCAACTTGATGGAGGATGAAGTTCATGCTGCTGTTTAACTTGCATGTACCTCATAAACTGAATGTATATTATTATATTAGAGACTTTTAACCTGCTGATTGTGTTTGTTTACTTTTAAGAAAGTATTGACACTTTGTTGGACTGGATTTGTTGAAAACATCAGAAAAATATGGAACTTTCTCGACTTTCTGTTATTTTTTTGATGTTATAGATACAGCAGTAATAATACTCATTATAATATTTGGTGTTAAAGTGGCTTCAGCAGTAATTTGTTCACACAGTAAACATTTGATGTTGTGTGTTTTCAGGTGTCAGACGGCGGCGACGTCGTTGACGAGTCTCTTCAGCAGCTGCAGCAGCGGTGAGTCGACGCGTCTCCACTTCCTGCCGCTGTGCAAAAGTGAAGCCAAAACAAGAGAATCTCTTATCTTTCCGGGAGTAGAGTCAGCCCCCCCCTCCCCCAGCCATCCCGCCGCCTGACAGAGGTTTGAGGGCGGCTGTCAATCATAACGCCACGCCCCCTTTTTATATCGTCAAATAACTTATTAAAAACAAACTTAAAGGAAAAAATAGAACTTGGACAAACATCAGCGAGATAAGAACGACCTCAAATGATGTTTTTAGTTTGTCTCATCTGCTAACATGGAGGGGGCGGGGCTTATGACCTGTACTGCAGCTAGCCACCACCAGGGGGCGATCCAGATCTGTATTAACGTCCATCTTTAGACGAGTAAAGACAAACGTTATGACAGCGTTGAGATGAACACGTCCTCTTTGTTCAGGCTGCTGGAGGAGATCCTGCGTTACATCCACAGCGTCGCTCGCTGCGTGGAGGAGAACGCCGACAAGCCCACCGCCAAGTTCTGGAGAGTTCTGCTGAATAAAGCCTACGATGTTCTGGATAAGGTTCGTTGATTTTTTACCTTTTGACAGTATGTGGTAGAAAAAAAACACTCCAAACACACATTCTTCCTCTTTATCTTCTGTTAAGGTGAATGCCTTGTTGCCCACGGATACCTTCATCACAGTGATGAGAGGGCTGATGGGAAATCAGCTGCCGTCCGTCAGGAGGAAGGCCATGGAGCTGCTGAACAACAAACTGCAGCACAGGACGCAGTGGGAGGAACAACAGGTGCACAAATACAAATACATCTGATACTCCTTTATTCATTTAGAGGCTCAAACATCTGTAACATAAAACTTAACATCATGTAAGTTAAATACTTTCATGACACTTTACAGACGTTACTAATAAAATAACATAAGATTAACAGCATAAAGTGTCACACAAGATAAAACAAGGTAACATAAGACAACTTTAATAAAACACAACATAAGATAACTTGTGTAAAATAACATCAATTAACAAATTTACGTTAAATTATTTCATATATATGTTATTTAAAATAATGTAACTTCAAGCTTCCACGTTCTCGTTCTCGAGAGTATTTATGTTTGTTAAAAATCACACGCTGCACTATTTCCTGTTTGTTTCACGCATCACATGACTAGTAACTCAGTTCTTGATTGGCCAACGGCGTGGGTAGGGGGCGTGCCCGAATACAAATACGTTATTCAGCAAAGCACAAATAGTGAGTTTATTTTTACGAATATTTGTTTCATACAAATATTTTAAAAATTATTTGTTTTCTGGAAGAAAAAAAAAAAAGAGCGTTAAATAGCAGCGTGCAGGTCAGTGACATCACTATCTCAGTGTCTCTCCTCTGCTCCGCTGTGACGTCTATCAGCAGGTCTCAGTGAGGGGAGTCACATCCACCTGCTACATGACGCACATTTCCTTATTTGGACATCAGTCCCGGAGTCGGGGGCTGAACTACTGACACACGCTTCATGAACACTTATTGTAACTCTTTAATTTTCTAAAATTAAAAGCGTAATAAAAACAAAAACAGGATTTTTATTTGAATACAAATAATTTCACTGCCTCAACAAATACAGATACAGATACAAATACAAATACTGGGCTCTCTGCACATCCCTGGATGTGGACCAGTATTCTGCGATGTGTACGAGGGGAGGCGGCCGTGCTGTGGGCCAGAGAATGAGAACATAATTCATAATACGAGGATGATCGAAAAAAAATAACCGAAACATTTTTTATTTTATTTGTTTATTTATTTTTTTACTTTTTTTTTACCACTTGCCCAATAAAGAAAGTGAGTTACTGGATTTACCAGCCTGACGTGATATTTTACTTATTGTATTTATTGTTGAACCATGACTGCATAACTTTATCAATATCAATAATCATCATATTCTGTTTTATTAGCTTTGTTTAATTGTTTTTATTGTTTTCTTTCATTTTTGATTGAATTCATAACAGAGTATTATAAAGTTACTTTCCTTCCCTCCGTCGCAGGTCACCGCGCTCTTACAGCTGACTGGCGACCTGCTGAGCATTGTGGGTAAAAGTCACGCTAAGGTGATGGAGGAGGAGGAGGCGGAGCAGGCCATCAACCGGCAGACGGCGCTCTACAGCCTCAAGCTGCTCTGCCGCAGTTTCGGCTCCGACCACCAGGAGGCGTTCGTCCCCGTCCTGCTGAAGACGGTGGACATCGTCACGTCACCCGAAGAAGAGAAGAACGTGACGGGCAGCGCTCTGCTCTGCATCGCGGAGGTGGTCAGCACGCTCAAAGCCCTCGCCATCCCGCAGCTGCCGAGGTCCGTAGGAACGATTCAGAGATGTTTTTTTTTAAAGACGTCCTGCTGAGATGTTTGCTGAGAGAACGTCTGGTTTTACTTCTCTGTTGTGTCCTGCAGGTTGATGCCGGCGGTGCTGCTCACGCTGACGGACAGGAAGGAGCTGCTGACCAATGAGATCTACCTGCTGAGCGCCGTCACCGCCCTCCAGCGCGTCACAGAGACGCTGCCGCACTTCATCAGCCCCTACCTGCAGGACACCACCTTACAGGTAAACACCTGCAACTGACGACTCTCTGCATCAACCAATCACCTGTCCGTCATTCTCTTAATTGATTAATTAGTTAACGGTCCATAGAAAGTCGATCGATCACTGATGCTTATTATTAAACATGTTACCATGCCAACACTTCCTGGTTCCTGCAGGTGTGTCGGCTGACTCGGCTGGTCGAGGCCTCCTCCTCCTCCTCCTCCTCGTCTTCCTCCTCCGTCACCGCTCAGCTGTCGGTGCGTCTCGCCTCGCTGAGGAGCACCTTGGCCACCAAGCTGCCCCCCAGGGTCCTACTGCCCACCGTCACCAAGTGCTACAGCGTCATGGTTGCCGACAGGAAGGACCAGCTGGGGGCGCTGATGAGCATCCTGAAGGAACACATCGCTCACATGGAGAAAGATCAGCTCAACTTCCACCAATCAGAGCTCACCACCTTCTTCCTCGCCGCCCTGGACTTCAGAGCCGAGCACTGCCAGGTCGGTCCGTCCGTCCGTCCGTCAGTAACCGTTCTGTCGTTTCGGCGTCTCGTTCTGGGATCAACATTGTGACGTTTTTTCTTCCCCCGCAGGGTGATCTGGAGAAGACGGCGCAGATCGAGGGCTCCGTGATCGACTGTCTGCTCGTCATGGTGATGAAGCTGTCCGAGGTCACGTTCAGGCCGCTCTTCTTCAAGGTAACGTCACCAAACTGAACATCACGACTTCGGAGACGACCCAGACGTTTCTAATCGTTTCCGCCGGCTGATAGTTGAAGCTCTGACGCAGCTTGTTGTTTCTCTTCTCGCAGCTGTTCGACTGGAGTAAATCTGAAGCAGGAAGTAAAGAGCGTCTGCTCACCTTCTACCGACTGTCTGACTGCATCGCCGAGCGGCTCAAAGGCCTGTTCGTCCTGTTCGCAGGAAACCTGGTGAAAGCGTTCGCAGACCTCCTCCGACAGACCAACGTCTCCAAGACAGGTGAGCCGGACTCTGCTGTTATTATTATTCATTTTAATTCTGTACTTTCATTATTTTTATTTAATTTTATATGTTTTAACTGTTTACCAGCAGCGTTATATAAATGTCTCTCCTCTCTGCTCCGCTCTGTGTTCGTCAGACGAGTCGTTGTTTGACTCGGAGCGCGGCGTCGAGAAGAGCGCTCTGCTGCTCCGGTACGTCCTCGACTGCCTCCACAAGATCTTCCTGTACGACACGCAGCGCTTCCTCAGCAAGGAGCGAGCCGACGCCCTGCTGGGCCCGCTGGTCGACCAGGTGAGAGCTCACACACACACACACACACACACACACACACACACACACACGCTGGAACGCTATTAAACCACTTCCATCACAGCGAACTATGAACAAGGACTTGAAGGCAGTTTTGTTTGCAGCTGACAGGAAGAGCACCGTTCACTCGCCTGCATGACCAGCGATGTTGTATCGGACTCTGTTCCTAATAAAGTGCTCAGTGTTTATCAGGAATGTTTGACCTGTGTAAAGTTTCCTGCAGCAGGACAAAGACACCAGTTTGTTTTTACTGGTTTCCATCAAAGTAAATCAGATTATTTTTAAAGTTTGTTGAAGCAGATCATGTTCGCTCAATGATTCATTTTGTTTCCTGTGTGTGTGTGCAGGTGGAGAACACTCTGGGTGGAGACCAGGTCTACCAGCAGAGGGTGACCAGACACCTGGTTCCCTGTGTGGGTCAGTTCTCTGTGGCGCTGGCTGACGACACTCAGTGGAAGACCCTCAACTACCAGATCCTCCTGAAGACCAGACACACCAACGCCAAGGTGAGCACACCTACACACACACACACCTACACACACCTACACACATCTACACACACCTACACACACACACCTACACACACACCTACACACATCTACACACATCTACACACATCTACACACACCTACACACACACACCTACACACACCTACACACACCTACACACATCTACACACATCTACACACACCTACACACACACATCTACACACACCTACACACACCTACACACACACACACACACACCTACACACACCTACACGCATCTACACACATCTACACACATCTACACACCTACACGCATCTACACACACCTACACACACCTACACACATCTACACACACCTACACACATCTACACACACCTACACACACCTACACACATCTACACACACCTACACACACACACCTACACACACACACCTACACATACCTACACACACCTACACACATCTACACACACACACCTACACATACCTACACACACCTACACACATCTACACACACACACCTACACATACCTACACACATCTACACACATCTACACACACACACCTACACATACCTACACACATCTACACACACCTACACACACACACCTACACACACCTACACACACCTACACACATCTACACACACCTACACACATCTACACACACCTACACACACACACCTACACACACACACCTACACATACCTACACACACCTACACACATCTACACACATCTACACACATCTACACACATCTACGCACACCTACACACACCTACACACATCTACACACACCTACACACATCTACACACATCTACGCACACCTACACACACCTACACACACACACACACACACCTACACACATCTACACACACCTGTACACACCTACACGCATCTACACACACCTACACACATCTACACACATCTACACACACACCTACACACACCTACACACATCTACACACATCTACACACATCTACACACACACCTACACACACCTACACACATCTACACACACACCTACACACACCTACACACATCTACACACACACCTACACACACCTACACACATCTACACACATCTACACACATCTACACACACACCTACACACACCTACACACATCTACACACACACCTACACACACCTACACACATCTACACACACACCTACACACATCTACACACATCTACACACACACCTACACACACCTACACACATCTACACACACACCTACACACATCTACACACACCTACACACACATCTACACACACCTACACACACACACCTGCACACATCTACACACACCTACACACACACACCTGTACACACCTACACACACACACCTACACTCACCTACACACACATCTACACACACCTACACACACCTACACACACATCTACACACACCTACACACACACACCTGCACACATCTACACACACCTACACACACACACCTGTACACACCTACACACACACACCTACACTCACCTACACACACATCTACACACACCTACACACACCTACACACACCTACACACACCTGAATGACTGCATGTTTTATTCTACTTTAATCTGTTTATTTGTTTATTTGACTTTAAATCGATGTTATTAGTTTTATGATGTTTGTTATTTAGTTTCTCAGTAGTCTGAGATTGTTTTACTGTTTACATTTCTTCTGTCTTATTATCAGCTTGTCTGTGAAATATGTTGAATTGTTCTAACATGTCAGAACAAACAGCCATAAATCAAGTTGGACTTAGAGACTTGTGTGTTTCTGCCCTGACTCTCGCCTCTCAGGTGGAGGTAGGCTCCTCTACCTCCGCTCTGATTTTTGGAGGTTGTGCCACCTGAGAGGAGCTACTCAGGAAAAATACTACATGCTTTCTCAGAAAAAGAGATAATTTCATATATATGTTGATTTACAGCTCATATTGTGTGATATTGTACTAAAAAGACGCTAGAATTTAACTTCAAAGTTAAGGCGAATAAAATACAGCATTATGTACCCATGTAGTATTTGTAATTGTTCTGATGGAAAGCATGATGAGCTGTTTCACATCATCATGTGTAATTTGATTAAAAGTATATAAAAGCTCACTGCGTCCCTCCTCCTCGTCTGTCAGGTGCGTTTCTCCTCCCTGTTGGTGCTGATGGAGCTGGCAGCCAAGCTGAAGGAGAACTACATGGTGCTGCTGCCAGAGACCATCCCCTTCCTGGCCGAACTGATGGAGGGTGAGTACACACACACACACACACACACACACACACACACACACACACACACACACACACACACACACACACACACACACACATTCAGCTCATCACTGTAACCGACACTCTGCTGTTTGTCTTTCAGATGAGTGTGAGGAGGTGGAGCAGCAGGTTCAGAAGGTCGTTCAGGAGATGGAGAACATCCTGGGAGAGCCGCTGCAGAGCTACTTCTAACACACACATACAGTATACACACACACACTCATATATATATATATATATATATATGAGTGTGTGTGTGTGTGTGTATGTGTGTGTGTACAGCTAGAGAGGATCTGCTCCGTGAAGTCACACCAGGAATAAAAGTTATTACATAAAGAGTTTTAAACATGAAGTCATTTATCAGCCTGATCTTGTGTGAAATTTGTACTTTTTCCTTTGATTTGTACAATAAATAAATATCGGATGATCTGCTCCACCAGAGTGTGTGTTGTGTTACTCACCAGGTTTGACGGCCGCCGTCGAAATAAAACAAAACAAGAAAACAAATCTTAGATTTTGAGAATTAATTCACAGCATTTCAAGAAAAAGGTCTGAATATTTCAACAGCAAAAAAGTCGTAGTTTTCTGAGAATATCTCTGTTTAGAGATAAAATTATAAAAGTCGGAATATTTAGAGACAAATAGTCATAATTCATAGATATATATGAGAAAAAGTAATATTTGGAGAAAGAGAGTAAAATGTCATGTGATGCTTGCAGGTTTATTGGATTACATGTGTATGTTTTATTACCTGATGGTTTAGAAGCTTGAAAGGCTACACGTGCTTCCTGTAATATTCCATCTTTTTACAGGTATCAGTTTCATTTGAAACGACCACTGAAGGCACAAACCCCGTCTCCTAGAAATTACATTTCTATATGACTGTTTAGTATTTCAGTTTGGACGGATGCCTCAAAACTGTTCTAGTTCTTACACATCTCAGTTTGCTTTTTAATGTAAATATGTGCACAGAGGGAATCAAAGTATTGGCTGAATCAACAGGATTCAACAGTATTAAAGGGCCTTCTCTAAACTTTCATCTTGTGCTGCAGGAGTGTGGGGGGGGGGGGGGGGGGGGGGGGGGGGGGGGATATATATATCACTGTATATAAATTACATCAGCATAGTCCAAACCGGATAATAAGGTTGACTATTGACTATTATCTATAATATATAAACCATATTTCTGTAAAATAAGGCCAGTTTTGCCTTTACAGACTTAGTCAGTTCATTAATATGTTTTTTGAAGTACAGCTTGTCATCAAGCTTTTTGTTCAACACCAATTGTTTTGGGCGATGAAGCCTGGCTGTTATTTTGGAGGACTGCAGGCGGCCTCTGCTGGGGGGTATTGCATAATACCAGCAAGAAAGCAACATCACAAGTCTGTTCTTTGCATTCTTGGGTTTGAGAAACACTCGTTATTAGCAGAGGAGAGCTGCCGGGTCCGTCAGACAGAGACGGAGACGGACGGTCTACCTGGTCATGGATCACCTGCTGATGGTGTTGGTGTTGCTGTGGAGCTCAGGTAGGACTCTGCTTGAATGATGGATGTGTGAAAGATTCAAAACTCCTTTGTAAAAATACTGAATTTAAGTCAAAATCCTCCATTCAAAACTTCACTGAACATAAACTTTATCAGTAAAAAGTAGTGAAGTATCTTCAGTTCAGTCCTGATAGTTTCACATCACTTCTTTTCACTGAGTTTAATGACTGATGTGTTTACATGTAAGCTGTAATAAGTTGAACTGTGATGACAAAAATCATCCAGTCATCCAATTAAAACAAGTTTGTTTGACCATAAGGGAGTTACAGTAAGAAAGAGGAAGAATGAGTCTTGGCAGTCAGTGTAGTTATGTAATTCATGTCAGTGGGACAGATTTGTGTCGAGCCTTGAATGTGCAGAGACACATATACTCTAAGATACACACTTAACAACACACACACACACACACACACTCGTCTGAATGCATGCACATTCATCAGACTCACACAACAAGCACACAACAGATGCACACTGAAGCGAAGGCAGATGTGTGGTGGATGTTGAATGGGAATCTCCAGTGTGATAGCTGTTGTGTAATCGCTCTGTAAATTTCCTTTAGTTCCTGTTTGGGGTGTGTGTGTGTGTGTGTGTGTGTGTGTGTGGTCATTGTTGCAGGGCTGAGAGGAGAGCGCTGAGGGAGACGCAACGCAGTGAGAGAGGAGAAGAAGAAGGGTTGGGACAAGAGAGGGAGGGAGGGAGGGAGGTCAAAACCAGAGATGTGGGAGCGGGAAGAAGAGGAGGAGAGGAGGTGAAGACAACTGATTTCAATGCAGAAGATGAAGGCAGCAGACGAGGAGCAAAGTCGGAGTGTTAAAAAGAGGATGAGAAATATATAAATAAGTGAAGGTAAATGTTTTCAATGAGAGGTCAAGAGTGAAAAGAGAAAACTTGATGCTGATTTGGCTGATTAGCAGCACGTCTGATAAACTCAAATGAACTTTGTGAGATTGACTCTTCAAAGGCTGAAGGAGTGAGTCAGATTACCCAGCGTGCATTGGGGGTTCTCATCATTTCCGCTATGACAGTATTTAAAACAGATGTTTTCTGTCCTTAAACAGTTATATTTTGGAAAGGATTTAGAAAGAACATCCAGATAATCAGTCATCATGTCAAAATTCAATTTTGGCCTCGCTGTGGAGTTTACTTTATGCAATTACGTCACTAGAATGTTACAATTCCCATAATTTGCATTTAGAGTTACGCATGTTACTGAATGATGCTGTTTTACACAACATTTTCACATTATAGTGATGTTAGGCCATGCAATAGTGATTGATAATGTTAATGTGTGTCAGTAGAAGAGATGGAGCTCCTCATTAGGTTGAGACTACTGACTGCCAGGACATGTGCGTTCCACTTACAACCCCCCCACCCCCCCCCACCCCCCCCCACCCCCCACCCCCCCACCCCCCCACCCCCCGCGCTCCTCCCTGCCCACTTTCCCTCTGTATGATGTACGCTGTTACATCAGACCGAGGGCTGAGGGGCAGTGAACGAGGGGAAGTGAGACTACTAATGAAACACAGCTACAGACAGACGGTCTACCTGGTCATGGATCACCTGCTGATGGTGTTGGTGTTGCTGTGGAGCTCAGGTAGGACTCTGCTTTAATGATGGATGTGTGAAAGGTTCAAAACTCCTTTGTAAAGATACTGAATTTAAGTCAAAATCCTGCATTCAAAACTTCACTGAACATAAACTTTATCAGTAAAAAGTAGTGAAGTATCTTCAGTTCAGTCCTGATAGTTTCACATCACTTCTTTTCACAGAGTTTAATGACTGATGTGTTTACATGTAAGCTGTAATAAGTTGAACTGTGATGACAAAAATGCATCCAGTCATCCAATTAAAAGTAGTTTGTTTCACTGAGTTTCTGGAAAAGCTGAGATCTAAAGATACAAGGTTTTCGCCTGACAACAGTGTTAAGTTTTGAATGTAAAATCTGTAAAGTAAGACGTAACTGCAGCCGTCGGATACTGTGATGATGTAATGATTTATGTTATGGGGGCTTTAGGTATGTCCCCAAAAGGAAGAAATACAAGTACTCGCACAGACACACACACACACACACACACACACACACACACACACACACACACACACACAAACATTCCTATGTCACCAACAGGGGACTACTGGTCATTTTGTAGAAATAAATAGAAACGGAGACTTTAAATAGCACAGTGGTTATGTGATGTCATCACACAGGATTTCTGGTTATTGAAGTCATTCTTAGCTGCTGTGTTGTATTAACTCTATATGAAACATGACTGTTGCACTAAAACAATTCTGGCTTATTTTCATAGTTTTGTTCATTATTTCTATCAGTAATAACAACATTGTACTCAACAAGTTAATATCTGAAATCTGTGAACATGGTGACATCACTAAAAAGACGTCCGAAAGGTCAGAAACACGAGCGATCAGACGATCAGACAGGAAACAAACCAACATGTTAGTTTTCCTTTAACTCTGTATGAAGCGTCTGTTGAGCTTGTGTTCATGTAGGCTGCATTAGAATAAGAGTTACAGCTGTGTGATTATGTTCTCTCATTCTTGTCTGCAGTCTTGTAAGTATGACTGAAACTTTAAATGTTTCAGCATTTAAACAAACAGTCTGACTCTATTAGAATAATAACACAGAGTTACAGAGAGAGGCTTTGATACTACTGGTAACTAAAAACACTGGTATTAGTATCATTTTCAAAATGCTGGTATTGATTTGAGATCTATGAGATCTTGTGACATTTTATCCACTTTTTAATGTGATTATCAAGTTGTTTAGAGGAATGGCTCTTAACTGGGATCTGAAGACCACCAGGGGTCCTTGTGAGGGCTGCAGGCTTCCCAGCAAAAGCACAAATAGATTAATATTATTTTTACAACACTAACTTCCGGGGAATGCATCTTCTTAGAGGATTCTTAAGGACAAAATCCTCTCAAACACGGGTCTGTGGTCTGTTGTGCATCTATGTTAGGTTGCCTGGTTTCTCAAAATCCCAACATTGCTGGATTTTTCTAGCTTTCATTTATGTCCATTGCTCATTTTTTGCTCCTGAATGTCTTGCAAATTTCTGCTTCTTTTATAAATTGAACAAATAAATAAATAAGTAGTAAATAGTTATAATAAAATGCACAGTTATAAAATTTTTTCATGATTAAACAAAGGTCATTTCAGTAGAGGCACTAGACATATGACAGTAGAATAGAAAGAATTTTGTTTTTGTAGGCAGAACATTTCACTGGCGTCATTAAGTTCTTTGAATATACAGTAGAGGCAAAACTCTGCTGCTGCACGACTGATGTTGCAATTGAACAACAAATTAGTTTTCACTAAAGGTCTTTGCTGGCAATAACATCACTGCGCTGGTTACCTGTCAAATACAGCAGTGAATCAAGGGTCTTTTATTTGTTTTTAGAGAGAGTCTCCAGGTTTCCAAGCCACAGAGCAAACACAGTCTGATGTGTTTTTAGCTCTGTTTTAATTGTCTGTAGCAAATTTGGTAAAACAAATGTAAAAGTCCGATTCTGGTCCACATATGTTGTAGTTCAATAATCTGTGTGTTTTCAGTGAGATGAACTCTGAACTGCTGCAAAGCCTCACAGTGTTTGTTCAGTTCACAGCTCTGTAAAAATATAAATATTAATTTTCTGATTTTCTCTGCAGGACTCCAGGCTGAAGATAAACACCAACCAACAGGTAAAAAGAGAGAATATATCTCATCTGGTCTGGGAACGCCTCTGATCCCCCAGGAGAAGCTGGAGGACGTTACCCGCACCTCCATCAGTGCTGCACAATGAATCCACTTTGGTTTATGAACAAATACCCTCAAAACTAATAACTAATAAAATATGCAAATGTTAGCATTAAAAAGTGAAAATAACATCATCACTGTCTGCTGTCATCATGTATTGTTAAATACAGGTGTGTTCAGGACCATCAGTGGTTGAAATATGGTGGTAATTTTCTATTTCATGTGCATTATTTATTCTCTCTCTCTTCATCAGACTACATGAATGACCATGTCTAATGAAATGTTTATTACCGTCACACAGACACAAAGCATTAGCAGGATGGCTCAGGTATTCACACTACAAGAGAAAGCAGGAGTAGTAGTAGTTTTGAGATATAAAGTAACGTATGTATATGATATTTAATCATTAACACACATTAACACAGTGTAAATAGACCAGTTCGCTGCTCTCTGTCGGCTCAGTATCAACATGATGATCAGATGTACTGACTTCAGAATAGTGATCAGTTTCATTTCTAATGAAACTCACTTTATTCTTTTACTGATGACTCTCTTGTTTCTGTTCAGAGCCTGTCAGGTTGGTGGGAGGAGCCAGTCGCTGTGCAGGTACACTGGAGGTGAAACAGGGAGAGTGGAGACCAGTGAGTGACGCTGACTGGACCCTGAAGGCAGCAGCTGCAGTTTGCAGAGATCTGGACTGTGGCTCTGCTGTTTCAACAGGAAGCATGAATGAGACCTCAGAGAGATCTGTTTGGTGGATCAATCCTGACTGTGTTCAGTCTGGATCTGCACTGAGTGACTGTGTATCATCAAATTTCTCTTCCTACATTGTGGAGCTTACCTGCTCAGGTAAGTCTATCAGTGACATCATCTATGACTAATATTTTTCCTTCCTCTGTCACAGTGATAGTCGTGGTTTCCATCAGAATTAACTGTAAACTTATCCAGGATGACGGCATCCTAAAGGGTAGAGAAGTTAGTTTGTTCTTGGAGGCTCATTGCTTCAAACTCAGTCACATCCACCTTACAAGCAACAATTACATACATACAGTTCGCTGTACTGTGAGCTGAGGTCTGATAGCATGAGCTGCTACTACTGAAAGCAATAATCCGACAGAGGAAAACAGGAGGAGTCTAATTCAGATTAGCTGTAGCTTCATCCATTATTCTACTGTGAACAGAGTTATGAGGGGGCGTGACTACCTTATAACAGAGAGACGCCTCCTTTTAAAGTTGTACATATTTATTTCTGGTATCATGCATTGCTGTCCACCACAGTGTCGTTCTTCATGTTACCACTAGATGGAGCCTGAGCAAGATATTTTCAAATCCTACAAATAGCTTGAAATATTTTCTGTACATAAAGACTTGAGTCAGGGTATGGATGTGCTCTCTCTTTTTTTTTTTTTTTTACCAATTGTTACTTTCAAATTCAGAAAATCATTCATTGGTATGAATGATATAGTTAAATATCCCCAAAACTAATGATGGTTCTCTCTCTCCAGACTCTGTCAGGCTGGTGAATGGGACTAGTCTGTGTTCAGGCAGACTGGAGGTGAAGTCTGAGCAGTCGTGGTCCTCAGTGTGTGAAGCTGTCTTTGACCAGCAGGATGCAGAGGTGGTCTGTAGGGAGCTCGGCTGTGGGGCTCCTTTAGTCCTCCAGGGGGCGCTCTATGGAGAAGTGGAGGCTCCAATGTGGACCAAAGAGCTCCAGTGTGGAGGCCATGAGTCTGCTCTCCTGGACTGTGGAAGATCAGACTCAGCTAGAAGCACCTGCTCACTTTGCAAAGCTGTTGGACTCACCTGCTCAGGTAGAAGAGGAGCTGCAGCTTTGATTTGGCTTCATTTCTGTTCTAATGAAACTCACTTTATTCTTTTACTGATGACTCTCTTGTTTCTGTTCAGAGCATGTCAGGTTGGTGGGAGGAGCCAGTCGCTGTGCAGGTACACTGGAGGTGAAACAGGGAGAGTGGAGACCAGTGAGTTACCATGACTGGACCCTGAAGGCAGCAGCTGCAGTTTGCAGAGATCTGGACTGTGGCTCTGCTGTTTCAACAGGAAGCATGAATGAGACCTCAGAGAGATCTGTTTGGTGGATCAATCCTGACTGTGTTCAGTCTGGATTTGCACTGAGTGACTGTGTATCATCAAATTTCTCTTCCTACATTGTGGAGCTCACCTGCTCAGGTAAGTCTATCAGTGAAATCATCTATGACTAATATTTTTCCTTCCTGTGTCACAGTGATAGTCTTGGTTTCCATCAGAATTAACTGTAAATTTATCCAGGACGACGGCATCCTAAAGGGTAGAGAAGTTAGTTTGTTCCTGGAGGCTCATTCCTTCAGACTGAGACAACCTGCACTTTTAAACAACCTGCTGTGGTTCACCGACACAACCTGCAGCTCTCCTGAGCAGCTCAGTCACATCCACCTCACAAGCAACAGCTACATTACAAATGAAAACTTGTGTGGATGTCAGAGAGGCTGCTGTTTGTTGTCCGCCTGTTCTACAGAGGTGGAATCATCCACATCTCCATCTTCCTCATGGTTAACTTGCCATCAAACAGCTGAAATCCCAGACTGTACAACTCCTTGAAGCAGACTTCATTCTTCTGGCCAGCAACAGGATGTAATTCAAGTACAACAGGAGAAAAAGCTGCTTTATGAACTTCCTTTTGGTGCAAAGGCGCAAACAACAGTAAGAGCTGTTCTTCCTGTGACACATAGTCACAATGAGGTGACCCTCTTGCTCTGTGGGGAGAACTCCAACACAGTGTCATTCTTCATGTTACCACTAGATGGAGCCTGAACAAGACATTTTCAAATCCTACAAATAGCTTGAAATATTTTCTGTACATAAAGACTTGATTCAGGGTATGGATGCGCTCTCTCTTCTTTTTACCAATTGTTACTTTCAAATTCAGAAAATCATTCATTGGTATGAATGATATAGTTAAATATCCCTAAAACTAATGATGGTTCTCTCTCTCCAGACTCTGTCAGGCTGGTGAATGGGACTAGTCTGTGTTCAGGCAGACTGGAGGTGAAGTCTGAGCAGTCGTGGTCCTCAGTGTGTGAAGCTGACTTTGACCAGCAGGATGCAGAGGTGGTCTGTAGGGAGCTCGGCTGTGGGGCTCCTTCAGTCCTCCAGGGGGCGCTCTATGGAGAAGTGGAGGCTCCGATGTGGACCAAAGAGTTCCAGTGTGGAGGCCATGAGTCTGCTCTCCTGGACTGTGGAAGATCAGACTCAGCTAGAAGCACCTGCTCACCTGGCAAAGCTGTTGGACTCACCTGCTCAGGTAGAAGAGGAGCTGCAGCTTTGATTTGGCTTCATTTCTGTTCTAATGAAACTCACTTTATTCTTTTACTGATGACTCTCTTGTTTCTGTTCAGAGCCTGTCAGGTTGGTGGCAGAAGCCAGTCGCTGTGCAGGTACACTGGAGGTGAAACAGGGAGAGTGGAGACCAGTGAGTGACTCTGACTGGACCCTGAAGGCAGCAGCTGCCGCCTGCAGAGATCTCGACTGTGGCTCTGCTGTTTCAACAGGAAGCAGATATGAGCCCTCAGACAGATCCATATGGTGGATCAAACCTGACTGTCTTCATTCTGGATTTACACTGAGGGACTGTGCATTATCAAGTTCCTCTAAATCCATCGTGAAGCTCACCTGCTCAGGTAAGTCCATGAGTGACATCATCTGGATTTTCAGAGTTGAAAGATAAAGTTTGAAGACAGACACCTAGAAGTTTCTAATACTACGATTACATATACAAAACCTTGTTCTTAATCACACCTTTTTACATGATATAATATTCCATAATCCCTGTGGGTGGTGGGTCAACAAAGCTGATCCATGTTGCCTCTTCAGGCTGTGTCTGACCAGGCCCCGTGGGCCAAGGCCCGGCCACAAGGGGACTCCCCAGCCAGGCTCCAGGAGGGAACCTACTGAGATGTATTATATTTGTTATAGTATATAAGATGGTAAACAAAGATCAGTATTAAATATTAAATCTTCTCTCTCCAGACGCTGTCAGGCTGGTGGATGGGACTAGTCTGTGTTCACTACTTGTTTCTGTTGTGCCTGCAGTGTTGTATGAATGTCTTATTAACATGTTGATCAGCTGTTTTCTGTCTGATCTGAAGGCAGCTGAGGATGTTAATCTGTTTCCTCCTCTGCTCTCTGACTCCTCTGTATTACACATGAATGTAGGAGTTCTCTGTGTTGTGTGATCACCTCTCACTGATCAACGTTCATTTATATGAATAAACAAATGAGGAGAAAACAACATTCAGCTTCTCACAGAGGAAGAAGGATTCATCATCTCTCTGTGTTTACAGACCTGCTGGTTCAGCCAATCATCTCTGTGTCTTCTACCATGGACGGGGTCTCTGAGGCCCAGCAGCAGGGGTTTCAGGTGCGCCGGGGCACCAACTTCACCATCAGCTGCTCCGTCCTGCCTCAGTACCCAGGAGGCTCCTTCCAGCTCACCTTCACCTCCTCCAACACGGTACACATCTACACCCAGCCAGCTGTCAATCACTCTGCTGACTTCCTGTTTCCTGCTGCAGACCCCGCCCACCAAGGAAGCTACAGCTGTGATTATGGCGTCTATGTTTTTTATCATAAATTCTCCTCTAAGAGCCGTCTGCTGTCTCTCACTGTCACAGGTAAGCTGAAGCAGAGTGTGAAGCTCAGTGGAACTGAGACGTCACACTGACTTTGTTTCCATGTTTGTAAAACATGATAAAAAGTCATCAGGCAGCAGGACCGACCCAGCGACCTACAGAGAGCTGAGGCAGAATCTGATGAAGGAACTGTAAACTGTTTCCTTCCCGGCTTCTTTAATGTTATTGAACCATAACAACTGTGTTGTAGTGAAAAGTAAAAGACAGCAAACGAGTCAGTGAAGCCAGATAAGCACTATAATGATAATAAACAGGACTTTACATGATGAGCTGAATGTCATCAGGAGAACTCAGAGCTTCACCAGGATCACATTTGATTTAACTGCATGTAAAGATGTTGATTGTTAACAATCAGTTGAATCATTTCAACCAGACAGGAGCTTTAAGGAGACAATCAGCAGATTTTCAATTATCAACTGAACTGACGTTAAAAATACCTCAGGTTTAATATTTTAGTACCAGTTTCAATTCAGAACCAAGTTTCAGGGGGCATCCCTACCTCAGACCAGCATTAACAATTACAGTTCACTGTAGTCTGAGCTGAGGTCTGATAGCATGAGCTGCTACTACTGAAAGCAATAATCCGACAGAGGAAAACAGGAGGAGTCTAATTCAGATTAGCTGTAGCTTCATCCATTGTTCTCCTGTGAACAGAGTTATGAGGGGGCGTGACTACCTTATAACAGAGAGACGCCTCCTTTTAAAGTTGTACATATTTATTTCTGGTATCATGCATTGCCGTCCACCACAGTGTCATTCTTCATGTTACCACTAGATGGAGCCTGAGCAAGACATTTTCAAATCCTACAAATAGCTTGAAATATTTTCTGTACATAAAGACTTGAGTCAGGGTATGGATGCGCTCTCTCTTTTTTTTACCAATTGTTACTTTCAAATTCAGAAAATCATTAATTGGTATGAATGATATAGTTAAATATCCCCAAAACTAATGATGGTTCTCTCTCTCCAGACTCTGTCAGGCTGGTGAATGGGACTAGTCTGTGTTCAGGCAGACTGGAGGTGAAGTCTGAGCAGTCGTGGTCCTCAGTGTGTGAAGCTGTCTTTGACCAGCAGGATGCAGAGGTGGTCTGTAGGGAGCTCGGCTGTGGGGCTCCTTTAGTCCTCCAGGGGGCGCTCTATGGAGAAGTGGAGGCTCCGATGTGGACCAAAGAGTTCCAGTGTGGAGGCCATGAGTCTGCTCTCCTGGACTGTGGAAGATCAGACTCAGCTAGAAGCACCTGCTCACCTGGCAAAGCTGTTGGACTCACCTGCTCAGGTAGAAGAGGAGCTGCAGCTTTGATTTGGCTTCATTTCTGTTCTAATGAAACTCACTTTATTCTTTTACTGATGACTCTCTTGTTTCTGTTCAGAGCCTGTCAGGTTGGTGGGAGGAGCCAGTCGCTGTGCAGGTACACTGGAGGTGAAACATGGGGACTGGAGACCAGTGCATTACGCCGTCTGGACCCTAAAGGAAGCAGCTGTATTTTGTAGTGCTCTGCACTGTGGCTCTGCTATTTCAACGGAAAGGAGAAATGAGCCCTCACGCAGATATGTATGGTGGATTGATCATGACTGTGTTCATTCTGGATCTGCACTGAGGGACTGTTTATCATCAGAATCTTCTTCCTCCATTGTGGAGCTCACCTGCTCAGGTAATCAGTGACATCATCTATGACATTAATATTTTCCTTCCTCTCTCACAGTGATAGTCGGTGGTTGCCATTCGACTGAACTTTAAACTTATCCAAGACGACGGCATCCTAAAGAGTAGAGAAGTTAGCTTGTTCCTGGAGGCTCATTGCTTCAAACTGAGACAATCTGCAGCTTTCAGCAACCTGCTGTAGTTCACTCACACACCCTGCAGCTCTCCTGAGAGTTTAGAAGAGGCCAGGTTTCCTCTGATGAGGCACCACGCAGCAAGAATGATGAGCCTGTTTGGTTCCACAAACGTATGTGAGCAAACCTTTTCATTGATGACTCTGAACAAAAGCCAACTGAGAACCAATTTGACAGATAACCAGGCTTGGAATTAAGTCATTTTTAGGGCAAGGCCACTTTGGCCTTTGATAAATACAAATTTATTGGGGCATCACAGCCAAAATGTAGGACACCAAGGTCAAAAACCAATGGTGCAATAACAATAAGTAATAATTACATTGTATGAAGACAAAACAGTATACAATCAACAATTAGGAGTCAGCGTATTGAAAAACAGTACTGAGTTCATGAAAACTGTACAGTGCATGTTTGACTTTTCCACAAAATGCGGTCTGACTTTTAAAAAATGTAAATAATTAATTATATTAATTGTTATTGTTATATTTTAATGATAAAATAAAGTCTATAAATAGGCAAGGGTGATCAAAATTAATCTGAACAAGTTTTGAGACCCATGCAACTATTAGCATTTGAGTCTGAGATCATAGGAGCAACTGAAAAAGTAGCGACCCGTCAGATCTCACATCAAGTTATAAACTCTATGTACGTTCTCAGTTAGCTAACACTATGCAGCAACGGTTAACTGCTGAGAACATTTTTGACCGGTTATGCATGTCAGTCTATAGGCTAATTTGCATACAACTCCGCTAACAGCTTGTTCACAACATAAGATCTTTTTCACGGGTAAAATACCGGTGTAAAACCGTGTGTTGCATTATGGTTTATGGTTGTAGCATTAATGTTGCTAGGCTAGTTTGTAGTGAGTGTGTTAGAGTCAGTCAACCCTAAAGTGTTTCATTAGTCTAGTTTAACCTTCAAGAGTTTCTGAAGGAACGCGTTACCTGTTTTTCTGCCACAGTGGAAACAAATTCATGACGAGTGAAAACTTGTCCAAAGCCAAGCAAAGCAACACACATTAATACTTACACTGTACAGTGTTTAGCTGCCTGTGCTTATAACATAATGTTAACTGTTAGCTAATATTAGCGAGTGGGTTAGCTGTTTATGTTTACTTTGAAGTTAAACGTATATTTGTGGGAGTGGGAGAAATCTTGCGCTGCTGTTGATGTCCAGCGTGATGATGGAGACACTGGGAAACGTTTATTTGCTGCGTCACATGTAGTTTTAAATGAGGAAAGCCGCAACTTTCTTTTAAGGGCACTAGGGCCAGTTCAAAACAGGGCATGCCAAACTGGCCATGTGGGTATTACGGCCACCATTACGGTCACACTCCGGGCACATCCACGGCACTGGCCGTTTGGCCATGGTATAATTCCTGCCCTGAACTCTGTGATGTTCTTCGCATCTCAACAAGACTTGTTCCTGACCTGCCAGCTATTTTTCATACCAATGCACAACATCACTTCTCCCTTTGAGTGAACTACTGTTACCATCATTGGTGAGTTAGAACTGAATGACACATTATCATAGTATCAAAAGTGTCAAAAGTCTGTGTGAGAGTTTTCTTGCCTCGCAATGTGTGAAAGTGAGCTTGCAAACCTGCAACTGGATGCTCAGACTGAATTATGCGGGCAGAAACCTAAAAGTTCATAATACTAAGATTACAGGTACAAAACCTTGTTCTCAAGCACACCTTTTTACATGATATAATATTCCATAATCCCTGTGGGTGGTGGGTCCACAGAGCAGCTCCATGTTGCTTCTTTGGTCTGTGCCTGACCAGGCCCCATGGGCCAAGGCCCAGCTACAAGACTCCCCAGGAGGGGACCTCCTGAGATGTATTATATTTGTTATAGTATATAAGATGGTAAACAAATATCAGTTTTAAATTGTAAATCCTCTCTTTCCAGACTCTGTCAGGCTGGTGAATGGGACTAGTCTGTGTTCAGGCAGACTGGAGGTGAAGTCTGAGCAGTCGTGGTCCTCAGTGTGTGAAGCTGACTTTGACCAGCAGGATGCAGAGGTGGTCTGTAGGGAGCTCGGCTGTGGGGCTCCTTCAGTCCTCCAGGGGGCGCTCTATGGAGAAGTGGAGGCTCCGATGTGGACCAAAGAGTTCCAGTGTGGAGGCCATGAGTCTGCTCTCCTGGACTGTGGAAGATCAGACTCAGCTAGAAGCACCTGCTCACCTGGCAAAGCTGTTGGACTCACCTGCTCAGGTAGAAGAGGAGCTGCAGCTTTGATTTGGCTTCATTTCTGTTCTAATGAAACTCACTTTATTCTTTTACTGATGACTCTCTTGTTTCTGTTCAGAGCCTGTCAGGTTGGTGGCAGAAGCCAGTCGCTGTGCAGGTACACTGGAGGTGAAACAGGGAGAGTGGAGACCAGTGAGTGACTCTGACTGGACCCTGAAGGAAGCAGCTGCCGCCTGCAGAGATCTCGACTGTGGCTCTGCTGTTTCAACAGGAAGCAGATATGAGCCCTCAGACAGATCCATATGGTGGATCAAACCTGACTGTCTTCATTCTGGATTTACACTGAGGGACTGTGCATTATCAAGTTCCTCTAAATCCATCGTGAAGCTCACCTGCTCAGGTAAGTCCATGAGTGACATCATCTGGATTTTCAGAGTTGAAAGATAAAGTTTGAAGACAGACACCTAGAAGTTTCTAATACTACGATTACATATACAAAACCTTGTTCTTAATCACACCTTTTTACATGATATAATATTCCATAATCCCTGTGGGTGGTGGGTCCACAAAGCTGATCCATGTTGCCTCTTCAGGCTGTGTCTGACCAGGCCCCGTGGGCCAAGGCCCGGCCACAAGGGGACTCCCCAGCCAGGCTCCAGGAGGGAACCTACTGAGATGTATTATATTTGTTATAGTATATAAGATGGTAAACAAAGATCAGTATTAAATATTAAATCTTCTCTCTCCAGACGCTGTCAGGCTGGTGAATGGGACTAGTCTGTGTTCACTACTTGTTTCTGTTGTGCCTGCAGTGTTGTATGAATGTCTTATTAACATGTTGATCAGCTGTTTTCTGTCTGATCTGAAGGCAGCTGAGGATGTTAATGTGTTTCCTCCTCTGCTCTCTGACTCCTCTGTATTACACATGAATGTAGGAGTTCTCTGTGTTGTGTGATCACCTCTCACTGATCAACGTTCATTTATTTGAATAAACAAATGAGGAGAAAACAACATTCAGCTTCTCACAGAGGAAGAAGGATTCATCATCTCTCTGTGTTTACAGACCTGCTGGTTCAGCCAATCATCTCTGTGTCTTCTACCATGGACGGGGTCTCCGAGGCCCAGCAGCAGGGGTTTCAGGTGCGCCGGGGCTCCAACTTCACCATCAGCTGCTCCGTCCTGCCTCAGTACCCAGGAGGCTCCTTCCAGCTCACCTTCACCTCCTCCAACATGGCACACAACTACACCCAGCCAGCTGTCAATCACTCTGCTGACTTCCTGTTTCCTGCTGCAGACCCCGCCCACCAAGGAAACTACAGCTGTGTTTATGGCGTCTATGTTTTTTATCATAACTTCTCCTCTAAGAGCCGTCTGCTGTCTCTCACTGTCACAGGTGAGCTGAAGCAGAGTGTGAAGCTCAGTGGAACTGAGACGTCACACTGACTTTGTTTCCATGTTTGTAAAACATGATAAAAAGTCATCAGGCAGCAGGACCGACCCAGCGACCTACAGAGAGCTGAGGCAGAATCTGATGAAGGAACTGTAAACTGTTTCCTTCCCGGCTTCTTTAATGTTATTGAACCATAACAACTGTGTTGTAGTGAAAAGTAAAAGACAGCAAACGAGTCAGTGAAGCCAGATAAGCACTATAATGATAATAAACAGGACTTTACATGATGAGCTGAATGTCATCAGGAGAACTCAGAGCTTCACCAGGATCACATTTGATTTAACTGCATGTAAAGATGTTGATTGTTAACAATCAGTTGAATCATTTCAACCAGACAGGAGCTTTAAGGAGACAATCAGCAGACTTTCATTCATTCTTTCAAACCGGCTGTAAACACGAGTTGTTTTTGTCCAACATCATCAGCATACAGAGGAGATCAGATGAACTTATAATCAACAAGCTGCTTCACACTTCAGTGATTTTAGGAGATTTAACATCACTAAAGTTTCTGTTTGATGGGAGCTGTTGTTCTCATGATGTCATGTGATCTAATGTGATGACTGATCTGTCTCGTCAGATCCAACAGTTCATATCATCAGAGATCCAGATGAGACACATTCCAGAAAAGTTTTTATCATCACGCTG
Organism: Thunnus albacares; assembly: GCF_914725855.1. Lineage (NCBI taxonomy): Eukaryota > Metazoa > Chordata > Actinopteri > Scombriformes > Scombridae > Thunnus > Thunnus albacares. The sequence continues at coordinate 26,627,802 of NC_058125.1, read as the reverse complement.
GTCGTCCTGCTGGTGACTCCGCTGTTGTTCATCACCGCCATCTATTTCATCCTGAAGGTACTGAACATGTTTGTTGTTTAGAGGACTGGTTGAAATGAAGCACTCAGCCTGTTTATATTGAACTGAAGAGAGGAGTGATGCAGTAACTTAGATCTGTGTTGTCATGTCTCTCCAGGCCAGCAGGGGGCAGAGGTCAGGCCCACAGGAGAACATTGGGCTGGATTCTTATAACCTCGGTGTTTCCAGAGCTGAAGGAGAGCCGGCTGAAGAGGAAGGAGCTCAGGGAGCAGAGTAGGACCTCCAAGGAGCCACAAACCCACTGAAGAAGAAAATCATCTTTGGTTTCATCTTTTCTCTCAGTCTCAGCCAGGTTTTTGCAGCCCAGTACGGCGAGGAACCAGCACCAACGCTGAGTGCCACAACAGGAAGTAGTGAGACCTTTATTAAGACCAGAAGAAGAAGAGCAGAGAGGAGATCTGATTGGACCATTTGTACCATAATTATCTGTATATAGTTATATTTTATCATTATTAACTTCTCTCTTTTTTTACTTAAAGTACTTAAAAATATTAATGAATCCAGAGTTTTATGGTCTCATCTGGAGAAATGTTGAGTCAACAAATCATTTAAAAATCCATCCAGTTGTTTGATAGTTTATATATTTTTCTTCACTGTATTTTATATACTATATACTACTAATTCAGCTGAAATGTGTTATTGCTTTTTATTTAAATATTTGCTTTTTGAGTTAATGAAACTGAATAAAAGAAAAAGTTATCGAGTGAAATCAAAGGTTTTATCTTTGTTTTGCTGTTTTCAAGAAAAAATTCGGATGTTTGACAGAATTTAAAGCACATGTGTTTCTGCTGAATGTTCATTTACTGTATGTGACAGTGTCATGCAAATAAATCAGTTTCTAATATATAAATAACACTTTTACACTTGGTTTCATTTTGAAAGTAAGACCCCCAAAAGGAATTAAGATTTTCATGATATTCTGGTCAGTTTAGTGCACCTCTCCCTCTCTACACTGAAAATCAAATTATACAATTATTTATTTGTGATAATAAATGAAAGACAAGAGTAACAAAAGTCATTGTGCCATTTCTGGTGTAAACACCAACCTTGTTGGGACCGGGCAGGGCTGGAGCACAGCAGAGGGGCTGGAGGACGGACCAGGGCAGTTGTACTCATTCAAATTTTCAAACTAAGACCACTCTCTTCTAAATCCTACCAACTGCAGCTTTAATAGAGCTCATGGTCATAACCTTGGGAAAAACCAAGAGTTGTAGTTTTTATTTATCATTTCCTTTTATCAACATTATATCTCTCTGGCAGACTTCTCATTTTTACGTTGGTTCTTTGCATTACCAGAAAAAAAATACAGCATGCTCACCTGTAAGGCTTTTATTTTGAAAATTATAACCAGTCTCATAAATCTAATTGTTGCTGGCTTGACACTGGTCAAACTCACGAGTCACTGAATCACTTTTTTCATTTGTTTCAGCGCACACAAAAACAAACTGGGTCACATGGACTTCTCACTGGTTTTACTGGTTTCACTGGTATCAGGTATCGTCTCCACAGCCCACGCAGGTAAAGTTTTATTATTTTATTGTTAGTTTTTGTGTAAAAGCTTTGTGTTTCCAGTCTGCTACTCCAAAACAGAAGAATTACAAACTTAACTCTGTTTCTTGACTTCATTTAGTTTTTCCACTTCCACTTTTTTTTTCTATGTCTTGCAAAACATTTCAGTAAATGGTGATGATTCATTTTTCAATAAGGAACTCCATTCGTGTTTGTGGTCATTTAAGGAGTTTGTATTGTACAGTAGATCAGAGGTGCAGAGCTGCTACCAGACGACATGATTCAAAGAAATAAAAATAATCATGATAATATAACTTCATAGTTTATTACAGGTTATTTATGTTGCAATAACCTTGAACTGGTGGTGTATTATTTCCTGTCACTTCCACAACACATCACATCTGTGTGACAACACTACCTGACAGCTGCAGAGTCTGTATGTTTTGATTAAGTAACCACAAGGAAATACAGAGCAAATAAAGTTTAGGTTTCTGTTAGGTTTGGTTTTTAAGCTCCTCTACCAGCATGAGTGGATTATGAGACAGTAATAACAAGACATCCAGACTGAAAGAGACACAAATCAACCAGAAATGACTCCAGGTGAACCGGAACTCTCAGGTGCTGCTGTTGTTGACTCTCCTCAGCTCAGATATTACACTAAATACTGCAGCACACTGTGCAAAACAAGCTTCTCTGCTGTCAAACCGATTTAAATTGAAATGTACAGATTTTTCTGCATTTTAATGAAATGTTACTGTATCCTCGGTGAGCTGCGCAGCTGCAATATGAAGGAAAAGAAAGAAACATATATTATTATATTAATATATTACTATATATTAATTTAGGCGTCTCTGCTTTTAACTGAACGGAGCTCAGACTTTTTAACAAGAAATGTTAACAGTCACTTCAAACTGAGGCCGCAGGGCCCCCATGACCCCCTGGTTCTGTGCCTCATAGGCTCAGTAATCCCTCCATGGTTACAATCAGACAGAAATGACATTTCATTATTATCATATTATTATTATAGTATTAGTTGCTGACTTTTATTTTCATTTGAGTGTGTTTACGAATAGTTACCCTGTTTAGAAATAGTTTTAGGAGACCAAAAGTAATCTGACAAATTATGGTGAACTTTAATCCTGATATTTGATATTCAGCATCAAGTCCTTGACAGGGTGACGTCTGTGACTCATAGACATCAGCTGACACTTGCTAGGTAGCTACAAGCTGGCCTGATAGATAGTAAAGAGTTCTGTAAGGGGCCTCATATCACATCTACGAGATGAAACTTGCTTTTTTCTTCTTTTTTTTTTGCTTCAGCTCGTTATGAAGCGACAGTGTTCTACGGCTGCTTCGAGTCATGTGACTGCAAGGTTCAGTTGCACTGGGATGGAGACCAGGTGATGTACGCTGACTTCAAGAGTGGAGAAACAGTGTGGACGGCGCCGCTGCTGTCAGAGGTGGAAAACACAATGTCAGCTGGATTTTACATACTGGCTCAAGTTAGCAAGGAGAGACTGTGTAAACACTATCTCCCTAAAGCTACGCAGATCGACAAGAATCCCACTGAGGAAAAAGGTAAAGAGATGACATATTTTTACTCCATATTACATGCAAAGAGCCTCTCCTGGATGACCTATTTATTATATATTTATTATGTCACTCTGCCAATAAACTAATTCAACAAAGCAGCTATGACAATAAACTCTTCCTCTGGAGGTTCAGCTCTGATGTTGATTGAAAACGTGACATTACACTTTGTTCTTAAGAGGAGTTCAGAGCTGCTACGACACTAATCATGTTTTTACTTTCATTGAAGTGACCTGATACTTTATGATAAGAGCTCTGCCCCTTTCTGCCTTATCTTTGATTGATCAATTTTAGTGTGATTTTAGGAGAATATTAACAACAATTAATAAGATAGATTTAATTATTTTATTTTACCAGAAAAAAAAATAAGGCACCTCTGCAGCTTATAAACCTTTTTTTTTTGTGACCGACTTTATTTCATTGAGCAAATCAGCAGCTTCTACGTGTCAGCAGCTCTCTGTCCAGCATCATGATGAAAACATTCTTGTATGAGGTTCATTGTGTGATAAACACGGTGAGTCCTAACACGTCATTCTCTCTTTAAAAGCCCCCAGAATGCTCGTCTATCCCAGCGAGGAGGCAGAGCTGGGGAAGGAGATCACCCTCTACTGTTACATCAGTCACTTCTACCCCCCACTAATCAACGTCACATGGACCAGGAATGGTTTTAAGGTGACAGAAGGTGTGGCTCTGAGCAACCCCCAGCCTGAGACTGACGGGACCTTCAGCCAGCTGGCCAGCCTCTCTTTTCATCCAAAGACAGACGACGTGCTGGGCTGCATCGTGCAGCATCAAGCCCTGAGCCACCCTGTCAACACAGCATGGGGTGAGACGAATAGTAGGGGTTACCTGGAATATAATGTAGGTGGAGGGATGAATTACAAAGCTGTCTCTTCTCCTAATATGTCCTATATTTCTTTCATTAACAATCCCTTCATCAGTATGTCAGAGAGGACAGTCAGCACAGGCATAAGCACAAGAATCGGGTTGTTTTCGCAATACAGCTGCCTAAAATATTACCCAACATATGAAAATTAAAGTTACATAAGAGAGTTAAAGGAGGAAAAAAGCATAGGAATTAAATATTTAACCCACATTTATTGATTTATATATCGATTACTTGCCTTTGCTGCTTATTATATGCTTGTTTGCATCAAATACATGAAATATTTTCCGCAAAACAGCATAAAAGCACACAATATATAATATAATATCTCAACAACTATTGGTCTCTATATGGTCTGATTTCTGATTTGTTCTCCACCAGTGCTGCCTGTGAACCCGGATGCTTCTGGAGCAGTGGCGTGTCTCTCTTTGGGAGTCATCTGTCTGACTGTTGGAGTCATCATCTTCATCATAAGTGCCAGCGACACCCTCCGACAGCAGCTGTTTGGCAGCTGCCAGACTTCATTTCACAGGGCTGCTGGGTAAAATCTCCCAGACCACAAATATGAAAAACACCTTCAAGTACAGAAAGTATCATACTGAGATATAATTTTGAGGTGTTTCACTTTGTAGGTTCAGATTTTACATGCAAATCATATGATGTGTATGTATGATAAAGACAGCATTTCATATCAGTAATATATAGCATAATATGACATCTAATGACTCTACAGTAAGCCTTTAAATAAAAGGAGTGAAGACTGAGGGCAGATAGCTGATGATGTCACTGATGATGTCACTTGAGTCAGCATCCATTGGTGCTGAAGACTATAAATCTGCAAAGTAAAAAAATCTGGGGGGGGGGGTGGAGTTAGAAAAAAGTGAGACTAGCAGACCTCTGTAGCTCCTCGTCTCTGCTGGAGGCTAGCAGCTCCAGGCTACATTAGCTGCTACTAGCATAACACACCACAACCTCCAGAGGGGTGAACTACGAAGTGAGATTAGTGGGTTAGCGAGGTGTGTTGAGCCTGCAGGGTTTTCAATGTCACAAAGGTGTCTCTCTTTTAACCTGGCTACATCACCATGGTAACTTATACTGCAAACTTAACCTGGTCCGGAGCAGGTTATGGTCCGAGTTTCGGCTTAAATTGGCAATAAAAAGCGCCATCCTTTCACTAACTACCTGATTTGCTGCCAAGTCCATTTAACACCGCTGCTACTGCAGCTATTAGCACACCGATTAGAAAATTGATTAGTCATTTATCAGACTTACCATTGATTCGATAAGTCATATTGTAAATTTGTATTTTGAGGTTATGGTTACTTGTGGGATGGGATTTTGTTACAATATATCAAACTGTTTCAAATTAATAAAAAACTAAGCATCAAGTTTAAAGTTTCAGAGCTTTGGATGTGGGAGGCATGAAGAGAGCATTGAGGGGTAAAATAACTATATTAACTAATTACGAGTTAGTTTTTTAATTAACAAATTTACACAATCAGCAGTTTTCTGCCAACATCCCTCTCTCGCCTTATTTGCAGCAACAGTGTTGCTTTTTGCTGTGATAATGTATTTATATTCATCATAGCTCTCCATTATAATGATCTGTTCCTCCTGACTGAAGCAGGTGCCACGCGAACGGTCCATTTTGTGCAGAAGAAGAGTCAAATGACGCGCCAAACTCCCCTTTTATTGGGACGCGCACAGAGCCTGAAGCAGGAAGCCTGAGTTAACAAAGAACGTTCATAAGCACCGTTGTGATATCACTTATCTCTGATCGCGAGTTTAGGGTTTGTCGAGCCAGCTGACACAAAGAAAGCCTGGATATGTTGAACTTCCTTGGTAGCACACCTCTCAGGTGCATTGTGGGTAATGTAGGTGGTATGTTTTGGTACGAAAGAAGAATGTGTGGAATAAAAAAAGAAAATATCTCTGGTTCTGCTGTATAAATTTTTTGCACTTTTTAAAAAGAAAATCTCTCCATCATGAGTCTGAGGATGTTACAGGAGTGAAACGCGGACTATTTCTGCCTGGAAACTGTGGTTTTTCTTTGCACTTGTGAAAGATGAATAAAGCTCATAACAGGGTCTGTCAGGGTGATGTCATCATTTATTCCCTCTGTCTGTTTCCATTTTCGTTTTATCCGCACACTAACTTTTACACCTCAGGAATCACTTTTTAAAAGATATTTTGACCCAATTTTTTAAAACAGTGTTTCCACTCAGGTACAATGTAAAAAAAAAAGTCATTTCACAGAAATTTACTGTATTATTTTACAGTTGTTTTTTTTCTACATTAAGTGTAAATGCCATAAAAACACAGTAAATTATTTTTATTAAAAATATTCACCATAAAATAAAGGCTGTAATCTGTAAATTAATATAATGGAATATTATAGTTTTTTAACAGGGTTTTTCAATTACTTAATGGTCTTGAATGTTACGTTACATCGAATTCTATGTAAAAATACAAATAATACACATCATATTACTGAATGTAAAATTAAGGCAACTTTCTGTTTTTTTACTTTAAATTTAATGTAAAAAAAAAGTTTAAAAAAGTTAAAAAAAGTAAAAAAATCTTACCGTCAAATAACGGTAAAAAACCTTTAGTTATTATACAAAGATTTTTTTTTAAATACAGATATTTACTGTAGACATTATCTGCATTTTTACAGTCCAACTGGAGTAAAATAAAATAAAATATTGCTAGAATGCTAAATAAATGTATAAATGTGCACAAAAAAATTAAAAACATTGCAGAAATACCTTAAAATTACCTAATTTAAATAATGGATTGTTTTATATAGTATTCTTTTGTAAATTCATAGAATTATTCAATTTATCCTTAAGACTGCCCCATCAAAGCACAAATTTATGGATGCAAAACACAAAAATTATGTAAAATTATATTCAAATTATCCTCCTTTAACACCCATTAATGGTATCTTGAGAGCTTTAGGCTTTAATTGTATGTGATTATCTCATCTATTTACAGTAAATTCCTGGTAAAAATATTGGTTTGATACTGTACAAAAAAATAGGAACATGCGAAAATGGCTTACAAAAACATAATTTTAATAATCATTACCTTATATAAACATTATCTGAAAGTAATTAAAAGCAACTATCCAATAGATCTACAGACTTTTCCAATTAATGTATGAGATTTACTGTATATAAATAGTATTTGACAGTAATTACAAGCAACTATCCAATATATCCATCTGACACTCTTCTTCAGAGGGATATTTTTTGTAGCTCCCTCAGTTTGTTTTGTGCATTGCATTGTGGGAGAATATTATCCATCAATAGCACACACAAAAATAAACCAAAAGTCAATTTTGTCACTTTTCCAATATGAACACACTAAACATTTAAACCTGCTGTATACTGAATGAGTGATCCAACTGTGGTGAATGACGAATGAGCAGAATACGCTGAATGAAACTTAATGACTCTTTTGTCCACTCTACTGCTGTGTTTTTTAGATATATATTGTATAGTCTGAATATACGTTCATATTTCTATCTCCGGTGGACTGGAAATGTGTTTTACTACTTTAGGGGAGATGTCAATCAAAGACAGTCTATACAGGCCCACACACTGCTAAGTAGAGGGGCCTCTAAGGGCCTTTAAACTGGGAGAGGCAGAAGAATTTAAAAATATATTGTTATGATCCCGGCCTAAGAGAAACCCTGGCGCAACATGAAAATGACACTCCCTCTCCCCAGCTGCCAAAACAAAAAAGCAGCAACAAGGGATTTTGCAGCCTTTAAATGTTTATTTCATAGTTGTGGTTTAAGGGTGAGTTAACAGCAAAACAACAAACAAAAGGGAACTAAAGCTAAATCAACCTAAAATTACCTATTTAAACACTTACTGTCAAATAACAGTAAAAAACTTTTTGTTATTCTACAGAGATTTATTTTTAAAAAACGGATAATTACTTTGGACATTATCTGCATTTTTACAGTCCAACCATTGTAAAATAAAAATAAAATCTCATTTTAAAACATCGTTAGAATGTTAAACAAGTGTATAAATCTGCATAAAAAATGAAAAAGATTGCAGAACTACCTTAAAATGACCTAATTTAAATGAAGACTCTTGTTTTCATACAGTAATCTTTGGTAAATTCATAGGATTATTCAATCCATCCACAAGAACTCCCCATCAAAGTACAGATTTCTGGATGTAAAACACAGAAAAAATATGTAAAATTACATTAAAATTACCCTTTTTTAACACCCATTTATTTTATGTGATTATCCAATCTATTTACAGTAGATCCCTGGTAAATGTTGGTTTTATACTGTACAAAAAAATAAGATCATGTGATAATAGTTTACAAAAACATAATTTTAATAATCATTACTTTATATAAACATTATTTGACAGTTATTACAAGCAACTCCCCAATATATTTACAGGCTTTTCCCATTAATGTATTAGGTTTAGTTTACATAAACATTATTTGATAGTATTTAAAAGCAACTATCAAATATATCTACAAACATTTCCCCATTAACTACTCTGTCTGTTTTCATTTTCTTTTTATCCGCACACCAACTTTTACACCTCGGGAATCACTTTTTAAAAGATATTTTGACTTAATTTTTTAAATGGTGTTTCCACTCAGGTATGTACGGATTGAAAATGTGCATAAAAAAAGGTAGATGGAAACTTAGCGTACCCTCGCAGCAGCTTCACTTACTATGTAGCCATGTGTGGTGGCGTCTATTGTGATGCATGCTGAAAAGGTTGCTGTGGTTCAGACACAGGAGGTAGTTTGAGCTGAAACACTGTCTGTTATGTTTATGATGAATGTGAGAGCTTTATGTGTGTGGCTCGGTAATAAGGACTACTGAAGTTACCTTCCATATTTGTTGCAGTGAATCCTTAACACATGACAGCGTAAGGACACTTTTGAAGAGGAGGAACAGATATAGAAGTGGGAGTGAACTGCAGCGTTAACAACACTGTAACAGCAGTTGCAGGGCCAAATACAAAGAGAAGTTCTTAACAACAAGTGATTCTTCTCCAAGCTGTGTCCTGATTGGTTGGTGTGACATTTCCTGTTTCTGTCAACCTAAACATGGACAAACACAGACTGCACTCTCTGCTTCTGCTCTTACTTCTTCGACACACAGGTAATACAATCTACTCATCACAGTAGTGTTATAATATGTTGACACAGATTATTAATCTTTTTATTTGTTTCCTTTATTAATCTGTTCATTTACTTTAATAATTTATTATCATGGATTATTAACCCATTAATCTGTTCACTCTGTTTATAAATCTGTTTGTGTGCTTTATCACTGTCTGTTTATTCACTTTATTTATCTCTTAGATTGTTTGACATATTGACATTATCAGCTCAATTTTCTATGTGAAGAAATTAATAATAGAACTTTGAAGTCGTGCATTTTTCGTTTGTCGGATCAATGTATAATTAAGATTTTGGGGTCGTTTTTTCTAATTTTCTATTTTTGGAATGTTTGATTGAAAAATGGAAAAACAGCTGCTCACAGATGAAACTGTTGAGTCTCTCAGGTTTTCCCACTAAATACAGTTTGGCAGAGACGCCAACTCATGAGGAATTTACAGTATATAGCTTCAGAGCCATATATTGTGATTTATACTATATATTTTGATATTTTCCACATGAATGGTGCATTACTCAAGTCAGTAGAACAAGTATTACAGTTAAGAGTTGTTGCCTCACATTCACTCCAGTTTATTTTGTATCCGGAAAAGGTACTGAATGTATTGATAAGCCTTAGCACTGATGGAATAGACTGCATAGGTTTACTTTATGTTAATAAAATGTCATCAGTGTATAAACTAGATTTAAAATCATAACCTCCTATTTCAATGCCCTGTTCATACGGCACATGCCAGAGGTTCCAAAGCTAAGACTTGACAAAATACCATCAGTTTTCACAGACGACTTGGTGCCATTATATAGTGATTTGATCTATTTAAAAATATTTGGACCTGTCGTGTCTAATCTTTGGGTCTCAGTTGGAAAGAGTTTCAAATTAACTCAAGGGCAAAACTCTCTTTTTTTTATGATTAACATTTTATTGAAATTTCAGATGGTGCACAATACAAGCATATATGTTGATAAGGATGGTTAGACATCCAGCAGCATCAATGTTTATACTAGTATGGAAAGTGTGAGGATATCCGCAGTACATATTGTCCACTATCAAAGAGAGACAAAGACAGACCAAGGAGGCAAAGAGGCAAACCGCCAAACCAACAGAAACAGAACTGAGAAAACAAAAACAAACCCCAAAAAACCCCACATGAAACAAAACTATATCATAACACGATGCATACTCAGCGATACTGGGCACAGCGTTGATAATGAAGGGGCACTAATATGAATCCCCACCATAGATGAACAAAACTTCTCTTTGATGTTCAAAAAAGGAAGGATCATCAGGAGACAGAGTTCTGAACAGCAAAATGTACTTTAATGCCGGCAATAAAGGAGAGCAATACAGTGTACACAAGGTTCACCAGGATGCTCTGAGTTTCTAGACTCAGGGCGTTGTCTTTTATACCCTTGGGTCTGCATAGGTCACACCTTTTGTCTGACCTCTTTGTACTGGCCAATTACACCATTATAATTTCCTTACATCACCTGTTGTTGGCCCAAAATCTCTAAAATAGGTTTTGGCCAGGCATAACCAGTTCTATCCAGTTATGCTCTTTTATTTTTTGTAACTGTTAAGGGTCACTTTACACCATTATTGGCTCTATTTTTTTTTTACAACTTATTCTTGCCATTTTACACCCTTATTTCTTGATCCTTTCTAGAGGTTATTTTTAAAAAAAGGTGAAGTTTAACACAAACACACCCACAAGGTTATCCAGTGCACTAAGTGAGATTCTTTTTAACATATTTCTGTTGATTCTTCTAAAGATAATTCAACATACTGTTACTTATTGCTTATGATACTTGTAATAATCATTCTGCGCCATTTAGTTTCGTTTCCTTCTAGCACATCATGAGTTTTTATGGAATTACATTAGACCAAAGCCAAATATAGACAGCGCAAGTCATATCTCATATTACTGGATTATAAACATTTCTGAACAAATCCAGACTGGTCTAGATGGATCAGAGAAGGAACAAACTTGGATAACCTTAAAGCCAATTATTTTTATGTAAATCTTATAATCATTATTGAGGATGCTAATAGGATGCCAACTATTAATTTCCAAGAGAATATTACCAAAATGCATGGATACAGGAATTTTTCTGGTGTTCTACTATGTCATGATATACTTCACAGAGACTCACCAGAGGGTTTTCCTGGGGGAAAAGCAGTGAATTTGCTATTTTTTCTGTTTTCTCATATAGAATAAGGCTTTCTCAAATCTGACACAGTGTTTTTAACAGTCCATGGATATCTATCTTTGATAAGCAGGTTGTTGTTTGATGTGTGTAAATATGGCGGTTTTTAAGATAGACATGATCTAATGTTTAAATCTTTTTTGGATAAATAAAATTAATATTTCACAAACTGGTAAGTGTGTTTTAAACAGAATTAAGGCTTTTACTATGATGTTTGGCACCTATAACTTTTTACTTAAGTTTATTTTAAGTGCACATCACCCAAAGAGTATGTGCACACTTTATAAGTTAATAAAAAAACCCAAAACAAACAAACAAACAAAAAAAAACATGACTTCAGATGTAAATGTACACACATACATTCTTATTTTTAGGTAATTAGACACTAATGAAAACATTCTCATGAATGTTATATTCAATTACTGCCAATAGATCCTAAATCCTGCACAGTGGTCCTTTAAGTTTCTCTTAACTTTCTCCTAAACCTCTGAATTGGAAGTTAATTTTAGTGTCGTACATATTGTGTATTGCTGAACTTTAGGAACTTGAAACCTTTCTTAAATATTTGTTTCTATATACTCCCATTTATCAACTACAGAGGTGACTGCAGATGGAAAATACTTCCACATTCTGAAGATGTGTCAGTTCATCGAGGAGGGCTCGCAGTTTGATGTGCAGTATCAGATTCGGTACCAGTACAATGGCCGCCTGCAGGCGCTGTACAACAGCTCTACAGAGAAGGTGGTTGGATTCACAGAGTACGGAAACGTGTTTGCAGATGAAGTTAATAAAGATCCTCAATACCTGAAGGTCAGGAGAAATGACCTGAACTACTACTGCAAAATCTACGCTGCTCTGATATACAAAGACATACAAGGGAAAGCAGGTAATCAAGTAAATAACATCATATATAAACTCAAAGAAATGCTGTGACCTCTCACATCCTGGCTGCAGTGATGCATGACGTACCATTTTTCTCTCTACTATCACAAACAAGAACTTTTCAAATCAGACATATTATTTGCAGGTGATGCTGCAATAAATCATCATATCATATTTATTTTAACAATTTTATTAAATCAATCAATAACTTTATTTATATAACGCCTTTCACGCAAAACTGTAATACAAGGTGTTTAACAATACAATGAAAATACAACAATACAGTGACAATAAACGGTGATATAAAGAAATGATAATAAAGGAAATAAGAGACATGGTAGAACAGAGAGACCAGCGTAGCACAGTAGAAGAGGGTTGATTAAAATAAAATGGATTAAGAGACAAACGGTTGCACTTTAGCAATATTTCTAAGGTAATAAAAGGCAGTTTTAGTGAGATTACTGATGTGAGACTCAAAATTCAAATCAGAGTCTAGAAGCACACCAAGATTTTTTGCGAGGAGCTTGGCGTTCTGTGCCAGGGACTTGAAGTTAGTGCACAGTATCTCTCTATGAACCTTTGCTCTGATAATTAAAACCTCTGTCTTTGTTCAATTGCAAGAAATTATGTGACATCCACAAGTTGATATGATCAATGCACTGAACCAGTTTATCAACAGGGCTGATGTCATTGGGTGATATAGAAATGTACAGCTGTGTATCATCAGCATAGCTGAAAATTGATCCCAAGTTCTCTGATGATATTTCCCAGTGGCACCATATAGAGACTGAACAACACAGGCCCCAGAATGGAGCCTTGAGGAACCCCACATGTTATGCTAGTGTTAGCTGAAGAGTGGTCACTGAACGAGACAAAACAGTCTCTGCCGGACAGATGAGTCTAAAAACAAAGTAAAACTTAGCCAGAGAGTCCAACACACTTCTGTAGTCTGTTAATAAGGATGTCATGATTGACTGCATCAAAAGCAGCGCTTCAGTCTAAAAGCACTATTATTGAAAGGTTCTTGTTATCCATGTTCATTCTCAGGTAATTTACAACTTTAACTAGCACTGTCTAAGTGCTGTGGAGAGGATGAAAGCCAGACTGAAATTTCTCAGATATACAGCTGAAATTTGAGTAATCATTTAGCAGTTAAAATAGTAATTAATTAAATAGTAAAAGGATCCAGGTTATTTGGGAGAAAAGTTTTGCTTCCACAATAGCAATTTTCAATGCCAGGGGGAAAATACCAGGAGTGATTTATAATCGCTAGCCCTCCATCCTCTTGACAATTAAACACAGTCTTAAAAAAGCTGGAGGTGATAGGGTCAAGTGAGCAGGTGGAGGGTCTTGGTTGCATTAATTTGTTCCTGAGCATTTCTTTATCAACATCACTTAGTTGTCTGTCTGTCTGTATGTGTGTCCTTCACATATCTTGAGAATCGTTCATCCGATCTACTTCACACTTGGTGGGTGCATTGCGACATGTTCAATATTAATAAACTTGGAATAAACAAGCGATCAACGAGCCGCTCAGCTCTGCAGCAGTGGGGCTTCTGGGCTCTGTGACTGATCAGACCTGTACAACCCTGCCATGAGCGATACAAGGGGACGACATCTCTTTTCATTCGATAATGTTAAAAGTTAGACTTTGTTGTGGGTTTCCTGATTCATTTTATAAAAGACAAGAGAAAGAGAGAGAGAGAGAGGGCGAGTGACAGAGAGACAGTGCTGGAAAGCTTTCTCTGAGAGAGAGAAATCCCGTTAATGACAGAAATAATAGAAAAAATTTTTTTGCTTGTTTCACAGCGGTTACATTCTAAAGCATAAACAACATTCAGGAGGTGATTTATTGGGGAGACAGATGCTCTTTTGGTTCAATTTGGACAGGTGACATGTTTAATATTAATAAACTTTGAATAAACAAGCAAACAACGAGCTGCTCTGCTCCGTGTCTGAGTGCAGCGGGGCCTGTTTGATATAAACACCATCACATCACAGTGGGGTGGAGTTTCTGGGCTCTGACTTGCTGAGTTCAGTTAAACTGCCTGAGAGGGAAGAGTGAGCATACACAGGAGTTTTAGTAAAACAACTGCTTTACGTGTGTATCATCTGTCAGTCATGTAGCTGATAATAGTATTTTCATCTCCTGAAGTGCCTCCTGTCACCAGGCTGAAGTCAGTGAAGTCCGGTAGCAGCGGAGACTCTGAGGTTTTGGTCTGCAGTGCCTACAACTTCTACCCACAGCAGATCAAACTGTCCTGGCTGAGAGATGGTGTCGTCATACCAGACACCCCAAGCATGGTGACCACAGAGATGCCTGGCGGTGCCTGGCGCTACCAGGTCCACTCCCATCTGGAACGCTCCCCGGACACAGGGCAAGACATCCGCTGCATGGTGGAGCACGTCGGGCTGCAGGAGCCTCAGCTGCTGCAACTGGGTAGGTGTGGCTGTCAAGGGAAAAAAGGGGACACTTGTAGGGTTTTCTATTAGGGGTGTGCCCAAATACAAATATGTTATTTGGCAAAGCACAAATAGTGGGGGTTTTTACGAATATTTGTTTCATACAAATATTTTAAAAGTTATTTGTTTTCGGGAAAAAGAAACAAAAAAACATGTCAAATACCAACGCACAGGTCGGTTACATCACTATCTCAGTGTCTCTCCTCTGCTCCGCTGGTACGTCTGTCAGCAGGTCTCAACGAGGGATAGCTCCATCTCAGCAGCATTAATATCAAAAAGCTGCTGCCAACAAAATCTGACGCAACTTTGCTTCCTCACTCTTATCTCTCTGTGTGTTACAGACCAGTCTGAGCTGGAGTCCCAGGTGTCCTGGCCACTGGGAGGATCCTTTCTGGGAGTTGGAGTGACTGCTCTGCTCTGTGCGACAGGATTCTGCTGGTGGAAGACACACTGAGCTGAGAGCACCAGACAGAATATACTAGTCCTGGAAACTGGAATATTTCTCTAGAAACTGCTGTAGATGTTTCACATTTAAAACTAAAGCAACAGACTGGTTTATATGTTCATTAGCCAAACGTATCTCCACAGCGCTGTGCCAGTGCTGGAGAAAGGTCTGGCTGCACCCACTTTCAATTCTGCTATAGGGGAATAAACACTCTGGCTTGTTTGTATTTCTTTAAGCCAATCACAACCGTCCTGGGTGGCACTAAGCTCAGGATGCAGCGATGGTGGTGCCCTCGCAAAATAGTGACACGGGGAACTTATTTGAGCCCTGGCATTAAAATGGCTAAATCCCTGCAAAAGAAAAGGCCACATAAAACAGTAAAAGATGTATGTCGACTATGTCATAAGACTTTTACTGATAAAAAAAGACAACCATAACTCTCTATTTTCAGTGTGTAGGTTGTTGTTGTTGTTGTTGTTTCATGTAACGTTGGAGATTTTGAAAACAGTAACACACAGATATCAGAAGGGGAGAATGCCGCCTGAAATAGATCGTCAATGGCAGGATTATACTCGCAGTCTACATCCAGACAGTCAGGCTACATGTTCATTAGACTTTTACAAGAATAAACTGTTTATGTGTTCAGTAAACTCACTCCTTTATGTCTGAAGTGTCTGAATTGAACAAACAGTCAAATGTTCAGTGATCTAGTCTGTAACTTCACATATACTTCAAATAAATATTTCCAGCATCAGTAAAAGTCAGGTGTAGAGTGTGTTTGTGAGCAGCTGCTGGGTGTAAAGTCTTGTGTTAAACAGCTGTTGGTGTAGAGAAATGATTGGACAGGTGGGGAACTTAGTGGAGGATCCAGAGGAACAAATACAGAGCAGCTTCCATCAGAAACATCACATGACATCACTGAAGTGATGAAGAACCAAATGACAGATGGAGTTGACTTGTATTGGAGCTAAAAGCAGCTTGAACTCTGCTGAAATGAACACGTTCCACCACTAGATGTCTCTGTTGTCTGTATTAGTTCCATCTAGTTGTATCCACAGACTGACTGTATATCTGAGCTTTCAGCAGGACACAAACTACACATGAACCCTCACATTGTCACATGATGTTACTGTTTGTTGAGTGTTTGCTTTGGATGTTCTTGGCTGCAGAAGGAGAGAACGTCACTGTTTGAGAAGGTTTCGGTTGGTTTTCTCTTCACACTCTGCTGGTTAAGATGTTACCTTCAGTCTGCTTAACACACACTTTAAAGTCAAACTAACTGGTTTCAACAGAGCGTTTGGTGGATGATTGAAACCCTGGTGTGACTCATTATCTGCTGCATGCTCACAATAAATGACAAGCTGAGCAGAAAGATGAAGTGATCTGATTAATGAGAGTCAGCAACTCCAGTCTGAGGTCGTGCCACTCCGCCAGAAAATGGTTGATTGCTCACTTCACGTTCGACCAGTAAATCTACTGTCAACATGAATACATGAAACATCTTTCATTAACAGTTGCTGGCAGCTAACCGTCTTCCTGTGTTCTCGCTTGAAAGGAAATTTACCAACTCATCCTCTGATTCAGACCAGAACAAATTAAATACACTTACCGGCCACTTCATTCGGTACATCTGTACAATCTAACACAATCCAACACAACAGCTCTGCTATAAATTCTACATTTATGTTTATTATTGAGATCGTAGTGTGTGGTGGTGTACATTGTGTGGTGTACATCTGAAGTGCATTACATTGAAAAGTGTTCCTTATATTTTGCCCCCCTCATGTATGTTAAATGAATGGGCACAATATTAGGAATTCAATGTAACGTGCTCCAGTACACCACCACCACCCACTACGACCTCAATAATAAACATAAAGTAGAATTATCACCTTTCTGACAATGTGAACAAAAACTGAAAATGTATAAGCTTCATAAACATAGAATTCATGGCAGAGCTGTTATATATCAAACTGTCAATTTGGACATCATGTATTTTAATCCCACTATCTTGCCTTTTTAATCTTGTTATCGCTGCAGAGGTCCAGATTAAATGAAGCCAGAAGTCAGTAAAGTGCTTTTATGTATTCAATCATATTTGCACCTGTCTCTGGTCCTTCCTGTTTATTGGATAAACTGAGGGTTTAATTTTACGACTGACATGTCAGCAGAGGAGGAGCTCTGAGGAGAAATGTGAGAGGATAAATCTGAACACACAGACATGAAACACATCATCATCATTATCTCTGATGTCCATCTTTAATCCGAGCAGGTTTTCTGTTAGAAAACTGAGAGACGACAGAAGTAAAAACCTGTAATTAAGTAAAATGTATTAATTGTAAAATAATGCAGACACGTAGCGCCAGTGTTTGTTCAGATTTTTATTTCAGTTTCTTCATTTCGGGAAGATTATCAATCATGAAACATTACAATTTATCAAAGCAAGTTTCTTCTTGTGATCTAAAAACCCTCCAGAATACCCACAATTCTCTCTGCTCTGGTTCTCACATCACAGATTAGTTTTGATTTCAAACCCTGATTCAGTTTCACACGTTTCTGTTTCCAGGTCAATTATGGAGGCGAATAGATTCTTTTTTTTTATGTCCAAAGAATGCAAAATAACTCTATACAAATAGTGTTTGGATATTTCTTCTTTTTCCTGGTATAAAAATAAGTTCTAAGTGCTTCACACACTTTAATACTGTCTCTGCTTCGGCATGTTCACAGCTCGGGTGTCGGCGTGTGTCATCAGTCATAAAAACTCCAGAAACATTTAAAGAAACAAATATAAGAATCAAGTCGGACTGAAACGATCTGATCTGTGCTGCTGCTGTTTGTTGCTCCTCATCATCAGAAAAAAAACAGACGATGTCACATTGACACAACTCATACTCATCGTCACCACCAGCAGGTGCAGATAATAAGATGTTTATCTCACCGAAAGGTCAATCATGACTTCCACGTGAGTCGATCAACAGAAAATAATCTGCAACTACAATAAGCAATAATCGATTAATCATTAGGTCCTTTTTTTTTAAGCAAAAAAGCAGAATATTTGATGCTTTCAGGTTCTCAAATTTGAGAATTTGCTTCTTTTCCTCATCTTACATTGTAGTAAATTAAATATCTTTGTGTTTTGGACTGGTGTTTGGACAAAATAAGACAAAACAATCAATCAATTAATCAAAATATGAATCAAGACAGAAAATAATGGTCTACAACCCAAATTTCCAATGTTGTCATTTTGACGTCACTCGTATATCAAATGTTAAAATAACAGAGGACGATTTTAACAAGTTCCGATTTTTTGTCTTTGTCAAATCCACAACTAAATTTCTGTATTTTATTCATACCAACATTAAGAAGCATGAACGTAAATGCTCTTTTCTCTTTTACAAACAAGATGAGGATCAACTGGTTAAATACTAGTGGTCAAAACCTGCACAGGGTACCTTTAACCTTTAAGCATTAAAGGGAACATTAGTGTAGCTGAAGACGCCAGAGACGAGGCTAATTGTAGGATCTTTTGTTTTGTGAACAGAAAAAAGAGAAGCAGGACCAACAACACACGATGTGAACATGAAAAAATACTGAAACACAAAAAAGAAAAATCAACCAAGGGAAACTGGCACACAGGTAGTCAAAATAAAACCTTTCTAAATGCTGACCGGGCACTTTCTAGATCTAAAAAACTTCATATTCACAGTTTGTAGAACTAAAAAAATCCAGATTCTCTCCGATCATCTTTTTCTGATGTTTTATGACGTTAAAATATTGATTCCTCATAAACAATTTACACATATTTTTCATGCTCAGGAAAACCTGCTTCTCCAACTTTGACAGACTTTCAAAAGAACTACAAATCCCAGATGTCTTAGAGATAATAATAACGCAGCGTTATGAACAAAATCATTAAATTTAACTAGATTTAGTTTCTGAATATTGTAAACATAATACTAAAGACATGCAAACAAACTAAAAACTGTTAAAAAAAACATATTAACTGATCAAAAAATGGATTCAAACCAAACCAGCTACTTAATCAATCACAAAACAATCACAGATATGTAGCAGAAACAGATCATCTAAAGAAAAAGAAAAAGGTGAGTGATGTGACAGGTGAGGATTTTGTTTCAGGGCGACTGACGAGTCTGAAACGTTTTCCAGCAGCGGTTATTACAAATGTTTCTGTGACTTAGATGAACCCCGGTGTTGTGGAAAGTTTTATCACTTTTTTGACTTCCTGTAAAAACTGCAGTGAGTTGGAGAGCAGTCACCATGCGACCAGCAGCATAAAGGAGCATTCACACTATTCTGCTTCTGTGTTTTGTTTTGTTTTTTTGAGAAATAATCATTAAAATTGAATATTGGAACCAGTTTTGCAGCGGAAACGCGTCCACTTCAGATTGAAAACTTTCCTCTTTACTTTACAGGATAGTCAGAATGCTCTTTAGCTACGAGTGTTTTTTTTTTCCTTTTTGGAAACCGCTGTTCTTAAAAAACGCCATATCCATCGCTGTGGCGTGTCGTCACGGCAAACGCAGGGTAGCCCTCGTAGGTGGTGTAGGTGGTCAGGTCCTGACCCAGAGATACGGCCTGCTTCAGCTGGGAGGCGACCGCTGACGACGCCGGGCTCGCCAGAGCGAAACCTGAGAGAAACAAAACACTTTAACTTAAAAAGTCTTTATCCTCTTGTAAAAAAAACTGCAGGGAGCTGGAGAGCGGTGGCATAAAGGAGCATTCACACTATTCGGCCTCTGTTTTTGTAGAAATAATGATAAACTTTTTAAAATGACTGAGTCTGCTTTTGACCTCCACACCTGTGTTTGATTTAAAGCTTCTTCTAAACTACAAAAAAGTAAAATGTGTACATTTCACACCTATCCAGGCTCTAAATGGAGGTCTAACTGACACAGTACAGCATTATGAATACTCAGTAATCTGGTTAGTGAACCACCAGGACTAAAGACTTGTGGGGTTCCTCAGGGATCCATTCTTGGTCCTTTATATTTTCAATTTATGTGCTGATTTGTAGGGTTTCTTAAAAACAGCTGAAATGTTACAAAAATGATTCATATGATTTTTTTTTGTCATTACTAACAAAGTAAAGCAACTTAATAGATTGATTTCAGTTCATTACTATGAAAACACTGCAGGAAGTCTGAATTTCTGCAGAGTCAGCATCGCCAATAAACATCACAAACTAGTTTGAAAATCCCTCATGACTTTATTATGAAATGACAATAATGTTACTTTGACATTATAAAAGACTAAACATTGAATGTGATGGATTATCTCTCTCCGAGTTTATTTTGATAGAAATGAACTGAAACCAATGGCTGGCTGGAAGGAAGGAAATCGATCTAAAAATGAATGGATGATTTAGAAAATGATCAGCAGGAATAGTAATTAATACTAAAATGTTAAAACATAAAAAACCCACTGGTGTGGTGCTTTAAAGTGTCTTTATAAGTGGAGGTAACTTTTTGTTTCTTTCAGCATGCAGTGTGAGCGTCAGGTGAGAGTCTGTTAGTGCTTTGTGAAGTGAAGAGTTAGTTGACTTCAGGTACGGACCTTCACATACCTGGGAAGGCTACTGAAGCCACAGCGGCAGCAGTAGCGCAGCCGGCGTCAGCGGGGACCTCTGTCTGCATACCGAGAGTCTGCAGGGTATGCTCGGCCGCGTGGACTTTAGCCTCTTCTACAGCCGCGCACAGCTTAGCAGGAGTGAAGGGATGGCTGCAGAGACAGAGGGAGGATGATAGGTTCAATTTATATTGGTTTTGTTTTGTGTTAAATTAGAGCTAACAGGCCACAGTAAGGGCTAGCAGTGGCAAACACGCAGAAAATAAATTAAACTGCTCAATCTCCACTGTATTATATTACATACAAACTACAGGCTTCTTATCATTAGCAGTTATACTAGAAGCATTAGTAGCTGTAGTAGTAATTCTATAGTAGGAGGAGTAGTGGCAGTAGCAGGAGGGGGAGTAGAAAAGGGAGCAGTAGTAGTAGTAATAGCAGTAGTGGCAGTACTAGTAGTAGTGTCAATAGTATTCTTACACGTTGGGGTACTGAGTAGCCAGAGCCGGTATGGTGATCTTGTAGAGGAAGAGTTGTCTCTGGTCCGGACCGATGGCAGAGTGGAGCTGATAGACCGGATGACCCCAGTTATTCTTCTGACACAACTCATCCAGAACCTGATAGACAGTTAGATTCATATTCAGTCTCTCAGGTTCATCATTTCTGTCAGTTTGGCTTCCGTTTTCTGTCATTTCAGGATTTTATGGTGACACACGTTAAAGGATAAGTCTGGTTTATTGCAATATAGGTCTTATTTTGGTAATGACTGCACTAAAAACAAGTCTGATGGGTCATGAAACACGAACAAACAGATGTTGTTTCAATCATCCATCAATTTTCTGCTGCTGATCCAGGTCAGGGTTCTCCACAGCCAGGTCTTCCACCTCTTCCTGGGCGATCCGGACACATTCCCAGGCCAGATGTCAGGAATACCTCCACAGGGAGGTGCCCTGATCAAATGCTGAACCACCTCAACTGGTTCCTTTCAACATGAAGAAGCAGTGATTCGGAAAAGCACAAATAGTGGGTTTTTAGGAATATTTATGTCATACAAATATTTTAAAAATTAAATGTTTTCGGGAAGAAAAAAAAATAACAGCACACAGGTCAGGACTTGTCTCCTAGTGTCTCCGTCTCTCTCCTCTGCTCTGCTCTGTCTGTCTCTGTGTCATGGATGGTTGTCGTGGAAATTTTTGTATCGTTAGTCAAACACAGTTTGTTGAAGCGGTTGTAGACACTGTACAATACATTACACAATCAGTAACAATTATACAAATGTCATGTATATTTGCAGAGAGAAACTCTCTTTGTGGCTCCATGGCACACGACCAAGTGGCCCCTTTTCTCTGGGATTAACACATTGAAGCCAAATACTAAAAAAAAACAATTATCTTGTATTTTTGGAGAGAGAGAATGTTGCTCAACAGGCCCTTTCTCTAAAGATTGTGAACACAAACCCGACAGCTTTATATATCTCTCCAGAAGCGAGGTTAAAAACAGTCAGGTCCCTAAAATGACACTTCCACAAACTGTTACACCTTCATACAAACAGGTATAGTCATAGGAATGATCTCAGAGGGACCTAATGGTCTGTCAATAACTTCAAATGAGGACATCCTTCAAATGTAGCTCCTCTAGGTACCTCATGATCCACACAGTTTTCTTAAGTTGAAGAAAGAGTTCAACTAGCCTAGGAGTAGGATTTCTTCACAAACACGTATACCACAATGACACAGTATGTAGAGCAGGCACTGAATGGCAGACAGTAACCTGTAAAAGATATAAAAGATTTATAAAATGATAATCTATTCAATTCTCTTTCATAAGGTCTGTGTGTCTGGCAGGGCTGAGCTTTGGCTGAATGGTCAGCGCAGTCGTCCGTGGTCTGGGAGACCGGGGTTTGAGAGCCAGTGAGGGAGCCCTCCTTTCAAAAATTGTTTATTAAAGAACATTTATTTTAACACTTTAATATCCTAAAATTAGAAGTGTATTAAAAACAAAAACAGGATTGTTACGCCTATTTTCACTTTTATTTGAATACAAATACAAATAATTTTGTTGCCTCAACAAATACAGATACAAATACAAATACTGGGCCCTCTGCACATCCCTACTCTGAGCTCCTTCTAGATATCTGAGCCCATCGTCCTGTCTTAAAGGACGTTTTCACACCTGAGTAGTTTATTTTGGTTGAATGGTTGGTTTTCCTGCTCTGTACGATTCATTTGGGGAATGATCTGAAAACAGCAACCCTACCCGGACCGAAACAACCACACAAAGACCCTTTAGAGGAAGTGGTTTGGTCTGGTCCCCCTAGGAACTGAATACTTCCCAACCAGAAGGGAGCAGTCCACCATTTTCTGGCAGAGTAGCTTGGTCTCAGAGTTGGAGAGGTGCTGACTCTCAAGCAGCAGGAGCATGCCTGAGGCCACCATACAAGGAAAAACCCTGGTGGAGCCCAACATACACTGAGAACAAGGAGCAAAAGGCTCGTAGTAACAGCACCCAATATTCCCATAGTACTTCCCAGAAGATACTCCAGGGGACATGGTCATAGATCTTCAACAAGTCCATAAACCCCATGTAGACTGGACGACCACTCCAGTATCCTTGACTACGTCCTGATCGTTGAACAGTGGACCATGTTTCCAGATCTCACAAAGTAAGCTGGTGATGTTACTAATAAAAATTATACACAAAACTACAAAAATAACACCTGAGTTGTAATAAACCAGAATTATCCTTCAAACGTGTGTCCTGTTACCTGTGTTGCAGGTTTGATGGCGGCGGCCTTCATGCTCATGGCGGCAGGGTTCATTGGGGTCAGCTCCATGCCCGGCAGCAGGTCATACAGCTTCTCCTCCGCCTGCTTGTCCCCCTTCAGACCGTAGGAGGCGCCGCCGCTGCCGCCTCGGCCCACGGCTCCACCCCCAGCAGTGTAGGCCAGGTAGCCACGCCCACCCAGCCCCCGCACCCCCGCAGCCCCTACAGGTACAGTCATGTAAATTTCTACAGAAAACCGAAAAGGCAGTGAAATCAATCAAATCACCGGAAATCAACCGGGAAGAAGAATCAAACAGTCAAGACAATTATTCAGCCAGGTGTGAACTGGTACAGTGGTAGCCATGGTAACAGATCTCCACCTTGGTAATGGTAACGGTACACGTATCCTGCTGCAGCTTCATCATTTCCCCGAGGATTATTTCTCTGAATGATTCATCTCTTAAAGGATTTTATACTTAATTAACAAAGTTTCACTTTTGATTCAGTGGATCTTATTTGATTGATGACAAATATAATTTTGAAACGACATTCTTTATGTTTGGGTTATCTTGATTCGGTACAGTTCAGTTGAACTTGTACTACTGGTGAATTGACCGTTTGCAAAGCCGACTGCTGTTGCTACACCTTTTAATCTTTTAATCAGAACAAATGCAGTTTACATTTACCATCAATATTCATAATAAATCTTGAAACAACAAGTCCTTGATTTCAGACTGAAGTCGACAAAAGCAGCTTCTCATTTCTAGCCAGTGACTGTTGATTTTGTTGGAATGACAATTGCAGCTAGCTAGCTAATTAAACTAACGTTATCTCTACGAGTTGGTTAAAAATTCCTATTTCCAGCGGACCTTTTATGTTCAAATGGACTTAAATATAAGAACCCTATAAAAGAGTCTTAAATATGAACTTAATGGCTACATATATGATATCATGCTAACAGAGTGAGGCTAAAGCTAACAGGTCTCAGGTAAGATGTTAGCATCCTTTCCAGCTGAACTGAAGAAACAGATTGCTCTGTATAACAGTGTAGAGCTCGTTAGTCTTGTATTATAAGTATGATGAGTAAAAATGTAAAATCAGAGTGTTATTTCACTGTTACTCAGAGGCTTAACGAAGGGTCAATTCACCATCAGAAATCTGTTTGATCATGTAGAAATGTCTCTGCTGTCCTGTGAAAACCACCTTTCTTTTTATTTGAAAGAAGAATTGAACTGGAAATATTGGGTTTTCAACTGACAGCTGCTTCAAAATTTTAAACCCAATAATGTTGAAACTGCAAGGGGAGCTCAGACTCACTTTGATTGTTTTTTTTGGTTCTTTATAGTTTAGTTCCTTGAAAAAATATTAAAATTGAATCATGACTCATATTTGTTTTTCCTGCGTGTGAATGCAAGCTCTCCTTGCATCATTTTCAACATCAGTCACCAGAAAAGATTCATATTAAGAAGTATTATGAAGTAAGAAAAGTGCATCCGTCCCGTCCTCACCTCTGACAGACGGCGTCCTGATCAGACCTCGACCTCCAACGTGAGCTTTGGCCGCCGGGAAGCGGAACTGACCCGGTATGGCAGCGTAGGCCTGAGGGGCATAAAACACGGGTGCACCGAGATACGCCGTCGAGGGGTCGTACACCTGCAAGAGGAGGGAAGAGTGTTTACTTATTCATCTTATTATTTACTTTCATCGCTTCTGCATCTGTTTAATGATTTAAACCGTCCACTAGTTAAAGCTGTTTACATGTGGTTAAACTGATGAAGCCTCTTAGATCAAAAAACATCTTTAAGACTAAGAAATAGAAGCTGCTTTAAAAGACATCATAAAGCTGCATTCAAGAAACAAAGAGAAAATAGAACTTGTAACAAACATAACATGTTAAATGGATAAAAAAGGAAAAATAAACCAATAAATCAGATTATTAAAGCCTTTATGTCAGTTATACAACTACTCAGTCCTTCAATATACTACCAGCAATAAAGTAAAATAAATCAGAATAACTACATATATGTAAAATGACTATCTAAATTAAAAAAATCAAATTACAAATCAAATATGCATCTGCGAGGCTGTATTTAGGCACAACAGTGCTTTGAGCTAAATGGTAACATTAGCATGCTAACATGCTCACAATAACAATGCTAACATGTCGATGTTTAGCTTGTACAAAGTTTACCATGTTCACTATCTTACTTTAGTTTGTTAACAAGCTAACGTTCGCTAAGCTGAGGCTGATGGGAATGTCATTAGTGGGGTCATCAACAAAAGCTCGGATTGAAGCTCGGCTGAAGCTTCATATTAGCTTCAGATAAACTTTTAAATACGTTTTTGCACAGAAGGAGGACTGTGGATTTTGTCTCCCATCACTTCCATTGTAAGGTCATTATGAAGGGATCTTCTAATGGTCAGTATGAACAGGAGGAATGATTACAGCAAGAAAAACAGGTTTCAATGTTCATTTTGGCTCCTGACTGACTGTTGTGAAAAATTGTGACCCCGTCCTTTAAAAAAACCACCAATCTCTTGTTAATTTGCATTAAATAAAGGAGATTGGAATAAATACATATACTTGCACAGTCACACATTTGTTTGGTATTTGTTTAGTAGATGACTAGAAGAATGTTTCTTTAAATCCACGTTGATGATTTCCACCTTAACAAACACTGCTGGCGGCCTCCGACATGACTCACATGAACCCCGGTGTGGGAGCTCGTGGTGTGTTCAGGGTCATACCTGTCCCAGGGTGTAGGCAGCGTAGTCGGGCTGCATCAGAGAGCTTCCTCGTCCTCCCGTCCCTCTGGTGTAACGGACATAACTGTCTTTGTCCACCGGTTTGGCCAGAGTCACCTCGATAGGAGACCCGTCCACCACCTGGAGGGAGGAGGAGGACAGATTATACTCCCTGGTCCCCACGTTCCAAATACTGTTTATTTCTTAAAACTTCAATATTAAGGATATTTCCACACCAAGTCTAAAATTACTGTCATGAAAGTAACACACAGAAGAGTTTAAGTGATGGAAAAATCTTTGTGTTTCTTTCTTTGTTGCCTCACCAAGATTATGTTAACCCAAGACTTTTGTTAAGAAGCATGAAAAGGTAAATAATATCATCAATGATGGACCAGATGCAAAAAAATGAAAATATATGGTGGAGGAAATGAGGAATCAGCTCTTGGACGGTGCTGCAATTAACGATTATTTTCTATTTTCTCCAGTGACTGATTAATCACTTTGTCCATGAAGTGTCAGAAAAAATAAAAACTGCCTGTTATAATTTCCCAGAGTTCAAGGTGACGTCCTCAAATGTCTCATTTTGTCCGTTAAACAGTCCAAAACTCAAAAATATTTAGTTTACTGTCAAAGAAAAGCACTGAATCATCACATTTGCGAAGCTGAATCAGCAAATGTTCTGGCATTTTTGTGTAAATAATGATTAAAGTAGATTATCACAATAGTTGCAGATTAATTTTCTGTCAGTCGACTGATAATTGCAGCTCTGAGACTCTTTCGACCTTTGCGTGCAACAGCTTTTGCTTTTGAAAAACAAAACAAACAGGTCAGAAGTGGAGCAACCCTTACACAATACCTGACACAAGACATATCATATTCATGCCTTAAAGATTCATTAGTCCGTAATGTGATTGTTCAGCAGATATGCAGAAACAAACACATCTTTGCTCTGCTGGTTCATTTCTTTCCGAAAACATTAAAAGATCATTCTGGTGATTTTCTGTATTTTTCATCTTCTCAACAAATCTCATGTTCTGATCCAAACCAACAATGAACCCATCCTACTTAAAAGGTATTGTGTGTGTATCCAAAGCCTGATATATCTGATTCTTCTGTGCTGTAAACCTCTATTATTGTCCAAAAACTATTAAAAACACGTCAGTGAGCCACAGCGCTGCACTGGGTGACATGTTCCTTCATCATGAAGAGTTTGGTCACGTTAGTTTGTTTAGAAATGGCTTCAAAGACTAATAACAGCATCACATTTTCAGTCTCCGGAGAGTAGTTCTGTGTACGGCAGACGTTATTGAACATGTGCAGGAACACCGTTCAGTTTAATAAATAATTCCCTTTCTTTGAGTTTAACTTCGCTGTCAGAACGATCACGGCGTGATCTGATAGTGTCATTATTCCAATAGTGTGTTTTTTAATGGTTGTTATATCTTTAATAAACAAGAATAAGTAATCCAAACTATTATACGTAGAGTGTCTATCAGAATAATATGTATAATCATTTGTTCTTGGATGAACCATTCTACATGCCCTCCTTAAGATATTTTATATTTCACTTACGTTTAAGTCCTGCTGTTGAATCTAACTTAGAGATTCAGATTCAGGTCACCTCCAATAATAATTGTCCTTTTTCTTTGAGTTACTATTACATCTATAATTAGGTTAATAAATTCAGTGCCCTAATAACAGCAATTAGATTGTCAGATATCACAGCATCTTGACCTTCTACTGCACTGTAAATTTCTCAGATAACTTCAGAACAAGGTCCAGAGTAACGTTGTAGTGATGCTGCAAACAGAACCGCATTCCTGCACATGCTCAGTGGTGGCTGACGTACACAGAACTACTCTCCGGAGACTGAAAACCTGATCGCCGTTATTAGTCTTCAGAGGTGTTTCTAAACAAACTAACCAAACTCTTCATGATGAAGGAACATGTCACCCAGTGCAGCGGTGTGACTCACTGACATGTTTTCAATAGTTTTTTTTGTATTTGATCATAAAAAGCAAAAACTACTAGGAATAAATAAATGTGTGATGATCTTCGGTGTCACAGCTGTTGACCTTTCCGTTGAGGGTGTTCATGGCGTTGATGGCGTCTTCCCTCTGAGTGAAATGGACAAAGGCGTAGTCTCTGATCTTCTTCACTCGCTCCACTGCACCTGCAACACAAAACTCTTTTGTAAAATAAATCTTTTTTCAGTCGTCTAGAGCTTCAAGCTTTAACTCTAAGTTTCAGTTTTTGATCAATAATCACGTTAAATAACAAATTTAATTGACTCAACACCCCAAATCATTCATTCAGTTTTTAAAAAATCAACTTGCAGAGACCTGAAACTTGTATGAAACGTATTTGTCAAGTTTATCGTCCCCAATGTTGCATTCAAGGACACTCAGACATCTGACCTTTGTGTGTGCGGTTTTATATTACCTGGTTTGAGGCTGTTGAACTCCTTCTCGATGGTCTCCTCTGTGGTCTGCAGCATCAGGTTCCTGACATACAGTATCTTGACGGTTGCCATGGTATCCTCATCCACCTCCACCTCAGGCTCCGCCCAGTCCACGGCGATGGCGTGACCCCACAGTTGAATACGACCTGAGAGAGACAACAAGTGGGTTTCAGTCTTCCCGTTGTCTTTAATGACGTTACTGGTGATACGCTGCCTTCAAATTTCACTGGAAATAATAGGAAATAGGAGACTTGTGCACACAACATTAGAAACACTGAAACAGTGCCTCTAATTTATTGACAGTGAGCAAAAAAACTCTTTGATGTTTTTCCTTGTTTTTAATGAGTTTTCCTTTCAATTTACAGGCTTTTGTCAGAGTCACTATATGTGTCATCCAGACATGCAATATATTGTTTTATTCAGTTAGACTATTCAGAAATGTCATCATTAAGCACGCGAGTAGAATTATATATGCTCTACAAGACTTTTTATGGAATAAAACTAAAAATATAATTGTTTTCAGTCCAGCACAAATCTCCATATCTGAATAATAGATAATAATATCTGAATGGTTAGAGGAGATTGTCTTAGTGATGTCAAAATATGTATTGGTTTTCATTGATCACCCTGATTGAACACTTCCTGCTCAGACACAGATCATAGATGAGGCTGTAAGATGATGAACCAAAGATCTCAAGTTATAGGGAACGTTTCAAAGTCGATGCTGATCCTGAACACATCACAGAGAAACATTAAGTCTAAAAGAAAATCTTACATTTTACTTGCTGATGTTATTTTTGCAATAATATACTGTATGAAATAGTTCATTTTATTTGTTAACATCTAAAATTTAACAGACATACTTGTAATATACTTTATAAATAGGAATGAAAAATCAAACTGGAGCAGGAGAGACGATGTGCATCAGAGAAAACATTAAAAAAAAGGAGAATAAACAGATTTTTAACCCGACAGAATCACCGTGACTCAGCATCTACAGTTCAATCTGTTGCACAAACATTACGCAAATGATCTTCCAGTGCAGAAAACACTGAAACTGTATCTGCATCTCATCGCTGAGGCTTTTAGCTGCAGCTTCAGGGAGAAGCAGACTGACAGCTCATCTGTTCATATAATGTTTTCTGATTCACAGTAAAAAACCGTGTGTTGACTGTTCAGAGCATCAGGAAACAAACAGGTCTGAATGTCTTCATCCTCACTTCTGATCGGTCATATAGACTTTATCTTATCATCACAACCATCAGAGCTTTTTCCTCCATTGGACACTGACCCAGTGACACTGGCTGTGATTGGCTGGTGATAACAGTTACGTCAATCAAAAGGAGACTTTGACTTTTTTTTATTATGTTGTGTTTACTTTTACGACGTGTTTGACACTTAGTTGGCACTTTGGCTGCTTTAAAAACCATCAGAGCTGCATCGACAGGAAACATCAGAGTCAGTCTAAGAGATGAAGAGACTTGAAACTATTATTGTTATTGTTGTTGTTGTTGATGCAGGACTTATATAAACCTTACTGCTGCTGCGTTCAAGGACAATCCGACATCTGAGACATCAATCCTCTTTCACAAGAAATGACCAATTTCATAAAATATTTTCTAAAAACAAAGTGGCCTTGCTTGAACACACTTCAATAAACAGTATTACTACCTGATGATAACTTTGACAAAAAAAATAATAAAGTTGAATATTCAGTGTTGGTTTTCTACCTGGCAGCAGTTTGCGGCGAGCCATGGCGGCTGCTCGGTGGCTCTCGTACTCGACGAAGGCGAAGCCTCGGTTCTTGGATTTGTCGGCGGCGCTCGGGTACACGATGACGTCCATGACCCCGTCAGTGACCTTCCTCATCTCAGACAGGATCTCCTCGCGCTTCTTGGTCTTTGGAATCCCGCCGACAAACAGACGGCAGTTGTCGACGCTGGCACAAACTCCGAGCAGGCGGCCATTCCTGCGGCACAGAAGAGAATCGCTGTTTAAAAAAGGTCATTTATAATGAAATATGAAGACTTTAGTTGCTAAGGTAGATGGTGATAGATGATAGATGGTCGAGAACACGTTTCTAGGAGGATGGTTTACAATGAAAAGAGTGAAATGCACCAGAAATGTGAAAATAATAATAATAACATAATAGTGTCAGTGGGTCTGGGAGGTTTGATATGTCGTGGCTTTGATAGCGTTTGCATGGTTGCTGATATGTTACCAGGTGGTTGCTTGAATGTTGCTAACGTGTTCAGGAAGGTGCAAAGACATTAATTTGTGGTCACAAGGTTGTTGGATGGTTGCTTGGTTGTTATTAGGTGGTTGTGTTGTTGTAACATGTTGCTAGGTGACCGCTTAATGGTGAGTAAGGTGTTCAGATTTGTTGCGAGGGTGTTGATATGTGGTTATGATGATGATTGTTCTTGGTGGTTATTAGTTGGTTGCTTGGATGTTCTGCTGTGTTTATGGCCGACGTGTCAGCATGAAGTGTGAATGAAAATGAAAATGAATTATTGATGTGTGTTTTGCATGTTTGTGTTACTGAACTCTGACCTGATCTCGTAGTTGTTGAGCTGCTTCATGGCTGTTTTGGCTTCCTGTTTGGTGCTGAAGGTGACGAAGGCGTAACCTCTGTTGTTCCCGTTAAAGTCCATCATCATCCTCACCTCGTAGATCTTTCCAAACTGGAGAGAGGAAGAGAGAAGAGAAATTATTTATATGTGTTGAGAGCAACGTGCTAACTGGTGGGACAGCCCAGCGTTTAGGCTTCACGTATTTTTATATGTCTGGTTTTCTGCTGTAGACGCATCACAGACCTGCGATTAATGTTATTTTTAACTGTAAACAACCGTTGTCCAAAACAATGACGCCCAAACTTCCTGTAATGATACTGAAGGAAAAACATCATCAGAAAACATGGACTGCATGTTTCTTTTGCAAGTTAAACTTTGTAGGTGCCAGAATTTTTCAAACAAAAGATACAAAGCCGGAGAGATATTTTTTAAATGATGGACATCAGTTTTTCCTTCATCTAAACCAAGTTGAATCTTTACACGTCATTTTTCTCTCTGAATAAATCACTAGTAACCTTGATAGCGATGATTTAGAGATCGATATCAGTCTTTTATTTTTTTATTGTCCCAACATGAGTCAGATTTACTGACTTTTTCATAGAACGTATTAATCTGTCAAAAAGAGGAACTCATAACATCAACATCACCTCAAATCACCTGCAGTGAAAAAGGTCTGTTCAGTATTTTTAGTGTTTCTAGTTGTTTCAGTTGCCTAACTGACCAGATATCAACCATAGTTTAACCTTTATCTGACCTTTAACATCCAGTAGCTGCCAAATATTGTTCAACTAAATAATTTCCTCAAACGCTGACATTGAACATAATCCGAGGGTTTTGCAGAATTGTCCAGTATCAGTGTTTTGGGAACAAACGTTCTTCTTCTCTCGCTCACCTTCTCACACAGCGGCACCAGCTCGTCTTCAAACAGATCTCTCGGTAGTTTCCCCACAAAGATCTCGCTGCCTCTCTCCGGTGGCGTGCCGTCCCACCCGGGTGGAGGGCCGCCGTACCGCCGCTGCCCGTTCTCCTGAAACACACCACAGAAAATAAATTATAATAAAAATACAGAAAACAATGTTATAAAATCTGAAACTGGCCAAAAAAAAGTTATAAAACATAAACTGTGGTTTCATTTAAACCACACTAGATATGAAAAGACTGATTTAGATCAATAAAGTTCCAGTTAAATCTCATGACGTTAAAGTCTGAAGTGATGAGTCTCCAAAGAAAGGTGGGTTTGATCTGGTGCTGCAGTCTGCTGGTCGATTAGTTGGTCGATATGCTCTCGTCCGACTAAATTCTCATTGGTCGAATAATCTCCGTGTTATTTTCATAAGGAGAAAAGTGCTACATCAACAGCTTTCCAGGATTAATCCATTATTTCCTGCAGTGGGAGGGACAGACTAACAAATTACCTGTCAAAACAACGGGGGTGTATTCAAAACCCCAACCTGATGGAGCCTGCTGGATCTAACTGTACTCAACGTTCACTGAACGTTTACTGAGCGTTTACTGAACATTTACTGAATCTGTGTTTCTCCATAATGACACAACGAGAACCCCCGCCAGCCCAAAAAAATATATTTTAATATTTGATATTCTAATAAATATCCATTCATTTGGAAATCGACAGTGTTTGGGAGTCTCTGTGCAGCGCTGTTCCGGTACGTGAGTCAACCTCTGTCGTTGCCTGGGAAACCACTGTTAGCGCGGCTCCGTTAAGGAGTATGTTTGTGTAGCGAGCGGGAAAGAGCGAGGAGCAGAGAAGTGACGGTGGATGCGAGCGGAGCAGAGGAAAAGGTTAGTAGTAAGTTGTCAGTCTGGCAGTAAATGTACAGCACAGACTACAGTGTGTCAGTTAATAAATGCTAAAAAGTCACGTCTGTTGTTTCCCCAACTGCTGGAAAAGTAAAGGTTAGCTCCGAAGTTAGCAACAATGGGTTAGCATAACCGCGACTAATCGATTAGTTGAAGATTATGTTCGATTTTAGTCGACCAAGATTGTCTTTGGTTGACTGCGGCCCTGGTTTGATCTTTTTTTTCAAAGTTTTTAATGATTTCCTAGTTTACACTTAGTGAAAATGTTTGTGAGATCACTACTAAAAGTCATAGCACACCAGTCTGTGTCGTCTAAACTGTGAAACACTGGTAGTTCAATGAAAATGTGTCCTGAAGAATAAGAAGTATGCTGAGTAAATATTGTGCTTTATGCTTCTTATAGCTGGAACACTAAATGTTTACAAAAGTACATTTTCTGGATGCTGAGAACATTTTCTCAAACATACTGTATCTTGTTGGCGATGTGTTTTCATGCTTATTGAGGAACAGCAGAGATTAAAAACTACTTCCTTAAAGATAGGCCACGTTCGTCGTCATGGTTACAATAATAACCATGGGGTTAAAGGTTAGGAGACGATCGTAGTTACGCTTTTTTTAAAAAAACTGGACCGACTTGCGGTCGGAAACAGGAAATGAACAGCGTCTCCTGTTGGGTTAAATAAATAAATATAAATGGGTCCAGGTGTCTTCACCATAGCAACGGTCGCTGAGGATCATGGGTAGGCTAATGTAGCCGCTTCCGCTATCGTACAAAACTGACAAAAATACTTGATTTCTAAACTGAAATTGCACTTTTGAATTTGGTTTTCTGGATTTTCGTCGGGAAACAAAAAAGGAATCGATCACGTGATTTAGTTTTTGGTTTAAAATGAAAAAGGAAAAACCCATGTGACTTCCGTTTTTTATTTCAAACTCAAAAACAAATTGGCTGAATGTCTGCAGACCTGTTCGATATTCAATCCAAAAAGGAACAACGATAAAACAAATCAGCAAAAACCCTAAAACGGGCCGAGTTTGATTGGTTTTTCATTATTTGGTTCTGACACCAAAAACGTTTTTTTGTTTTTTTGTTTTGAAACAAATAACAGATTTACCGTTTTTTGGTTTTTGAATTACAAATGAATTACGAATTATCGGATCTGCAGAACAGTTACTGATGTCATCTGTCACTCAAACTAACTGTAGCTCGTTTCTGGGCGACGTTACGACCTGTTGAGTCGTTTTTCATCGTGAGGACAAACTCATGAAAAACATAAAAGCTTTTAAAAACCTGCTGTGGTCTCATCTCAGAAACCTAAAGGACCAGTCCGACATTTCCTGTCTTGTTCTTTGTCTCCTCCAGAGACAGGATGTGTTTTTTTGTGTTTTATGATCTCTGTCTGTTTAATTTTTTCTTCTTTTCTGTTCAGCACTTTGTAACTTTGTCAAGAAAAGCTCTATATAAATAAAGTTTATTATACATACTGTATATATTTATAGTATATATTAACAGTGTCCTACCTGTCTCAGCTGGTATCCTGTGCGCTGCATGAGCGCCCGGAGCGCCGCCTCCTTCTGCGTCCCCGCCAGTCCGTCCCCGCTTGCTTTCTGATTGGATTCCATTGGGTGTGATTGACAGCGATATGTAAATCAGGGAAATTAGGGGTGCTCACTGCAAAACAACAGAAAACAACAACAACAAGTGTTAGTGAGGCTCTCGATACGAGCAGTCTCTGATGCAGACGAGTTGTCTGCAAAGTTTTTACAGTCTGATACAACATGAAGCTGAGATTTAACCTCTTTAAAACAGGCAGATTGTCATGAAATGATCATATTCTTGATTATTATTGTTTGTGCGCTGCAGCCTTCAGGGGATGTTTACAGGACTTTACATCGTCACGTAAACACCAGCCATTAATGTAAATATATGACTATATTTACATATATTATTATCATATATTTACACATGTAAAGAAGCTCTATGTGGGCACCAAACTTTGGTTGATTTGTAGTAGCTGGAGGCGGGATTGGCTGAAAGGCATCACACTTTAATAAAAATGATGATGTGTGTGCATAAGTTTTTAAAGATGTGCTGACTTTCTAAATATGTCTTCACTTTCCAACAACGTCCCGACTAACGGTGACATAAAGAGACAGCTTGTGATCAGACGAGCAACAGTTCAGACTACGAGCAGGATGTTTGGCTCCGTTTTCTTCCCTCAACAAATAAAAGTAGAGTTCTGGGTTTATACGGGAATCACGGGACCTAAAAAGACTCTGATGAGGTGAAAACTCGTCAGTGAAATGAAAGATGGAAGCCGTCGGGATCGGTTCCCGTCCACACTGTGACTGTGTGTCCTCACAGAGCTGAACTCTGCGGCTTGTTTTCCTGCTCAGAACAACAGATACGAGTTCAAGGTCTGTTCAGTAATCATTGACAGAGGCTCTGGACAGGCTGCGCTCTGTCTGGAAACAAACAAGACTTCACTTTTATGGGACCAATTTATTAAACACATTTTCACTTTTTGTACTTTGAAATTTGTGAGGATTCATCACATTAAACATCCCCCCGTCCCTGTAACAGTGACTTTAAACTAAAACCATAAAAGTCTCAAACAACCATTTAAAGAAATAAGAACCAGACGAATGAGACACAACCTTCAACCAGAGGAACTGAGTTTAGTTCCAGGTGTGAAGAAAGTCCCTGCAGATTACTGCAACATGTTTATGACTTCATTCACATGATAAGAAATGAGTATTGAATCAATGTAGGGGTGAAAGTCGGACATTGATCGTTATGTTTATTGAGTTAAGTTATTGACTCACAACTAATTTAAAAAGGTCATCGGTTTTGAAATATGTCCTCATTTTCCAAAATTGTCCAATCTTTTTAAAAACATCCTTGTTACTTAAAAGACTTCTGTTAGACGAGCAGATGAAATAAAGTCATAAAAAGTCGACGTGTCTTTGTGTTTTATTTACATGAACGTGTGTCGGCCATAAAAAGAAGATGACAGTAAATGATTCATGTTGTTTTAGATAATTATGTTCAAATTGATCAGTTTAACAATAAACTAAATACACTTGTAGTTTGTTGCTTAAGTTTAAATGATTTATACGGCGTCTGGAGTCAATTATTTCAAATTTATGCGCATTAATCAGTGTTTAGTGATCTGTCATTTGGTTGTTCTTCCAACTGGGTACTAGGGATGTGCAGAGAGCCCAGTATCTGTATTTGTATCTGTATTTGTTGAGGCAGCAAAATTATTTGTATTTGTATTCAAATAAAAGTGGGAAGAGGCTTAAAAATCCTGTTTTTGTTTTTATGACACTTTTAATTTTGGAAAATTAAAGTGTTACAATAAGTGTTCATGAATAAACTACCTTATGAAGTTGGTCCTCATATCGGGTCTTGAACTGGAGTCTCCCAGATCAGAGACGACTGAGCTGACTACTGAACTAAAACTTTACTCATCACCTCATTGCAGACAGACCTCTACCTATTTATACACCCATAACACAGAGACAGCACAGTGTGTAACATGTAGGGAAATATGGAGAGTCTTTACTGACACTTTGCTTGTGTCAGTAGCTCAGCTTTATCTCTGGGGAAAACCCCCAACAAATCACTTTTTTAAATATTTGTATGAAACAAATATTCGTATAAAACCACTATTTGTGCTTTGCTGAATAATGTATCTGTATTCGGGCACACCCCCTACTGGGTAACCAGACTACTTAAATTAAACACCCATCTGGGGATTTTCTTTATTTTTCTATAAAAAGCATAAAAAAGAACAAACAGCTGATTTCAGTTTCAGTCCAGACTTCGACGCAGCTTTAAGCTCTAAACCAGCAGATGGAAAACCTGTTTTGTGACAGTAAAGAGTTTAAAGTTCAGTATTTAACAGATAATTCTGCTTCTATGATTTTCTTATAGTCAGTAAATCAGTCAAACCATCATACTAACATATATTATTATTATTATTGATAATCAATGAGACACACGGCTGCACCGACATGTTCCTTCATCACCATCAACACAAACACTAGAAATACTCACAAGAGCATCAAATGTGGATTCATCCGCTGCTGAAAATAGTCCCCAACAAATACACTATTTCCTACAGTGAGCAGCTCATTTAGGAACTTACTGAACCTTTTTTAAAAAATGAAATGATATATCTGTGAGGTGTTTTTAAAGATTTACATCTTCAGTAGGAAGCAAGTAAAAGTAACCAGAGAAATATTAAAAGACGGACTAACAGCAGACAGACGTAGACTTTAAACTCCTCTCTCACATGAGCTTTATATACAGTAGTTATTTAAACAGTATATATTGATGAATGCTGCCAGCTTCTCAGACAGAGAAGATGAAACTATGGAGCTCAGTGAAAGTTCAGTCACTCGTTCTGTATATTCAGGCCTGTGGTTTTATTTTTCCCAGCTGTCATCATCTGATCACATCTGTCCAATAACACAGAGACACACCTTCATTGATCAGCCTATCATCTGTGTTTGTAAACATATATGTCTCTCTGTATTAGTCCAGCAGCTGTTATGTGCGTCCCTCCACCTCCACATCTCCACCCAGTCTCATCCCAGTCTCATCCCAGTCTCATCCCAGTCTCATCCCAGTCTCCACCCAGTCTCATCCCAGTCTCATCCCTTCACCAGACACCACCAGCAGTGTCTGGACTTCACGGAGGATCTATTTTATGACGATCATTTCTATCTCTGTTATAATAAACATGATCTTTCCTCCTTATTGTCTCTCCTGACTGAAATATATTTGTCAGAAAGTCTTGAGAGATGAACTGACATGTTGTAGGTTTGGCTTCACATGATTATAACAAAAACACAGAACAACAGCAGACACGTCCTTTAATTTCTGCACGTTAATTCTGTTATTAACTCAACATGAACCGTCTGTAGATTTGTGTTTAAATAGTTGGTTAAAAAAAAGAAATGCAGCTACTGTCAGAGAAGAGAACGAGACTGTTTATGTCTGCGGTCTTCATGACAAACACTCATAAACAAACATAAACAAACGGTTAAGAGGCGACTTTACAATAAACCTTTGAACCTCAAAGAAAGGTTGATGTAATCAGTTTAACGCTAAACAGCCTGCAGCCATTAGCATGATTACACACACACACACACACACACACACACACACACACACACACTTCCTGTCATTTCAATGAGCAGTGAAAACGAAGGAGAGAGAGAGAGGGGGGCGGACGAGAGACAAAAGAAAACAGAGAGAGGTCAAAGGTCATGAGAGATGCTTCTGTTTCCTGCTGCTTAAATCATTTATCTGAACTAATGAAGCTCAATCAAATTAAATATTAAATTAAAGAAATAACTGAACAAGTCATTTCAGGACAGACTCTTCATCCATAGCAATAAGAAAACTGTTTCATAGAATGTTCAATAGTTTCATTTAATCACGTTAAATGCAAACCGCCATGAAATCACATGACGCAAAGTTTGGTTGCATGAACAAAGCCCTCGGCCAATCACGTGCTTTGATTATGGAGCACGCTGCGAGCAAACAGCCAATCATTTCACAGCTGTGCTGCAGACAGTGAGGAATAATTCATTATTATTGTGTTAATATTAAAATTATTACCTGTGTGCTTTCATAAATAAAGTGGTTAAATTCACCTTTTTTTTTTTAAAACAGGTCATCAAATATGATCAATTACACAAACATTTTATCGTGATAAGTTTTGAAGCTTTATCGACGGCTTTATGTGAACAGTTTATAAAACCTCCTAAAAATACAAATCCTCTGAAAGGTTTTCACTTTCTAACAACAACAGTTAATTGTCTCAGTACAGTTTACACACATGAGAACATTTCATACATGTTTAAATCTTTTTAAATCATCAAACGTTTCCGTCTGAATGTCAGAAGGTTTCTGCTGTTTAAAGGTGAACTGGTTCATGTGACCTGATTCTGCTGCTGGTAAAACTGGCAGATGGAAACAAACCTGCTGCTGAAATCCACCAATCAATACTGCTGACAGCGGGGCGTTTAACACACACACACACACACACACACACACACACACACACACACACACACACACATATACACACACACACAC
This sequence comes from Thunnus albacares, assembly GCF_914725855.1. Lineage (NCBI taxonomy): Eukaryota > Metazoa > Chordata > Actinopteri > Scombriformes > Scombridae > Thunnus > Thunnus albacares. Next base: position 26,588,517 of record NC_058125.1, on the reverse strand, counting down.
ACACACACACAGTTAACACGTCCCCCCCACCAAACAGAAAAATCCTCCATTTTTAGTTCCCAGATTTTCAAACTGATTTAGTTTATAGAGACATGAAACATGAAACAGGAAATAAAGGAGAAAACTACGGAGGTTCAGTGATGCCACGACAAGAAAAGAACAAACAGACATGAGATGTGATGAGTCATGAATCATAAAACTCATCAATAAGTCCAAATTTGGACTTTTAACATAAAATTGAACCTTATTACTAAGAATTATGAGATAGTAAGTCAAAAATAATTCCATATTGAGTCAACAACGTGTGACTTTAAGACACAATTATGAAATATTAATATTGAGTATAAATGTTATGATTAGAACAATAAAACATTGAGGTATGATTGAAATATTCAGTCACAATTATGAGATAATAAGTCTAAATTACATATGAAGTCAGCATTGTGGGATTTTAATTCATAATTATGAGATATTAAGTCTAAACTGTGAGATATTAAGTCTGAATTATGAAATATTCCAAATTTTAGAAAGTAAACAAATCTAAATTTTGACCTGAATTTTGACGTTTTGAGTCAACTTTATGACAAAGTTGAAATAATGATTTAAATCTGACTTCCTGATTCAAACATTTAATGTTTGTCAGTGTTATGATTGTATGTAAAGATAATAATCTACTTTCTTTATTATGAAACAGTTCAAATCTGAATTTTGTAAACTTTAATATCTGATAACTGACACCGACAGTTGCTTTTCATGTGAACTTGAATATGTTTATTTTCATCATTCCTCACTTTTATTATGATTTTTTTTCTTTTTGCTGACGTTAATGAGCTTCCATACAAAGCAGATAATGTGCAAAATGACTTTAATGATTAATCGTTTATCTGATTGGTAGATTGATCTTTAACTGATCACTTCAACACTGATAACAAGTATCTGAATGTCATCACGTCTCTGTGCTCTCCTTTCATCCAATCAGGCTTTAGCCCCGCCTCCCCCACGCAGTCGGTTTCAGTAATGTCCTACGATTCCCAGCATGCCTTTCAACGAATCTGCCCTATCAGACTGTTAATGGCATTAATCTCAGCTGTTCAGTTGGTCATTTATTACAACTGGCTTTCAGCCAACAGTCGACACATTTAGATAATTTCAGGATTTAGTTTTGTTTTTTACACATGAAGCGTCGTTAAAACTAGAATTTAAAGGAAAAGTCCAACATTTTTGGAGCAATCTTGAGAAAATCCACCTGACGTGTTATGCATTTGCAGTTTTCCTGAATTGATCCAAAAATCCAAAAGTAACTGTTGATTTATGCCCTAAAATCCTGTTTAGTATGTTTTAAATTATTATTTTTTCACTGTTATGTGGACACCGTGTCCACACACTGAAGTGTCATTTTGGTCTTAGTTTGTTTTTCCTGCTTTGGGCCTCTTAGTTTAGACAATAATGTTCTTCCATCTTTGTTTTTTTGTCTCTTTTCTGCTTCAACATGATACAAAGCAGCTCCATACAGACACGGAGTTTGAATTATTTCCACCTTAAGATTAGATTCCACCTTAAAATATAAAATATTTCAACCCTTAAAAAGTCTTAAACCTGCAGAAAACCCATTTAAAAATAAATATACTTAAAATACATTAGTTTATTTTTGATACTTTAAGTACATTTTGCTGATTATACTTTTCTACTTTTAGTAAGTATAAGTATTTCTGTGAGTTTTATTTATTGCTCTTAACGGTTTTTAAGTGGTAAAAACTGACGAATTACCATTAAAAGCACCTCTGAATTTTCACATTAATGTTTCAGTTAAGCTGCAAATTCAACAGTGGCTTTTTACACTATTTGGGGTTAATTAATCAACAAGTAAATGATTCCAGTATAATAAGGAGGTTTAATTGGGTTTCAGAGTGGATCAACAGGTTTTTAAGGAGCCATCTCTGACCCCCCTTAATGGAAAATTGCAGGTCATAAATACTGAAATAAAAGGTCTAAGTACAACTTCTAACAGGGTTTCTAAGCAGTAAAAACCTTTAAAATGACCAATTTACATTAAAGAACCTCTGAATATTTTTCAATTAAGACACAAACTGAGGAGCGGCCCATTAGCTTGAACTCCAATTTAAGGTTAATTAATAAATAATGAAAGGATGATCATATTTTACAGGGTTGTCAGTGTGGATTAAGGGGTTTTAAAACTGTAAAAAAAAAAAAAACAATTTTAAGTTCATAAATGAATGAACATTTTGGGTCATTTTATTTTAACCCTTAAAAACCCCTTAAAATACAAAAGTGTGTCTTTATAAAGTAGATTTTCAACATTATGACTGCAGGACTTTTACTTGTAATGAGTATTTTTATATTGTAGCACTACTATAGTACCGCTTTTCTTAATATATTTTAAGTATTTATAAATTTAAGACATTTTTATGAGTCTTTTTGTCTGTTTTGAGGCGACTCATCATCTTCTCTCTCTGTTATAACACACAGTAAACCTGCTCAGCCTGTTTGCTCAGTTAGCCATTTTAGCCTTTCAGGTTGCTACTGTTCATCAGATACCAGCGAAGAAGAAGAAGAAGAGTGGTAGAACGACACTTACATTACATGCTCTGCTCTCTCTCTCTCTCTCTCTCTGTTTGTGGCTTTAAGAAAATAAAATTCAAACCTCAAAAACTTTCTTTTAATGAAAAATAGAAAAACTCACCTGAGCAATTTCAGAGATCACCTCCCTCCGATCAGAGCTGTGTCATTCTGAGGAGTGAGTGTGTGTGTGTTCACGTGTCATCGGGGGCCTCGCTCAGTGTGTGTGTGTGTGTGTGTGTGTGTGTGTGTGTGTGTGTGCGTGCGTGTGATCACATCATATCAAACTCCAAAGGTTCACTGTCTTGGTGTTAGCTTTACGAGCCGGCCGACGTTAATATTTA